>NC_086330.1:252437194-252745944 GCF_032445375.1 Bacillus rossius redtenbacheri
ATATTTGCATCAATTTTGTAGCATCTTTAATTATTAACAATATTCACTGTAATCAGCCAATAGGTTACTAAATTTAATGTCATCTTAAGATTAAAATACACATAAATGGTCTAAAATAACCTATAAGGCACGCAATAAATGTCATACAAGCATTTTGTAGTAAAATACAGGAAACAAAAAACATTTGTATTACTTATAACTAATAAGGCTCTATAGCATTTTTAAATATTGTCTTCATATTAATCAGCCAATAATTAAATAAATTCTAATCAGCTGTATAACAGCTTAAATAAACAATTGTGTAAGTGAACATGCAACAACAAAAACAAAATCAATAAAATCTAAGGAAGTTCTCACTTCTAGAAAAGTAACCTACTGAGATCTAGTCAGGCTCTTCACAGTTATGACAAATGTAATGGCGACTACCATCTGTGCACTCAAAGTGGGACCAGAGCTTACATTGTTCTTGGCATTTGATCAATTTAAAATAAAAAATAAAAACATTGTTTACTTATGTCACAACTGTATCCAGAAAATATGGCACAACAGTACCCATTGCATTCATTCGCAAAAAAAATATCGCCATGTCTATATCGGATAACCTACGTTCAAAGTAATCATTGCTATTTAACCACAAATGTTTAAGATTTTACGAGAAAAAAACACTTATCACTCTATCTGTATTCATAAAACAACATCACACAAAGAAATCGAACAAAAAAACTTTCTTTTCATGGAAAAATAGTAATGTGGTACTCTGCAAGCCGCTACGTCGCGCGCCGGCTGACGCAACACTGTGAAACACGTGCGGACAGGCACGCCGCTCCTCTCTTCCCTCGCACCCCTCTCTCCAAGTATTCCTTTTGTTTCGCCAATACGACGACTGTCACGACCGTACCCTGGCACAATCGTACCCAGTCTACCCTATGTCGGGATACATCGTAAGCTGAATCTCTTGAGCATAGAAGCCGTCACGAATAGACTTGTGGCCGAAATCTTCGAGGTAGTAGGTCCTAGGCTCAGATTCGTGAATGTGGGTCACACGTAAAAGTTCGGGACTCCAATCCGCAGAGAAACCTTTCTCGAAGACTCCTTTCGGCTTGGAGCTTCGCACAATATCATAGATATTAGCTTTAATATTTCGAGGATCTTTTTTCTTCGAGTTGGTAAACACTATTTGAAGCAGGCAATCGTCCTTCAGGTCTTTAGGCTTCATTTTCGTAATAGATTGCACCGTGGAATTTGCTTATTAGTTTCGGTAAGATATCCAGCTACTTTTAATTTCTGTAAGCCTTTTACTGTTGCCTCATCTTTGTTCGCAAAGTTCTGTTAAACCTTTTGACAATGAGGACTTTGACATTACTAAATGTACAGTAGTGTTTGATCCGAAACATTCTCATCAGTTTGCAGGTGCCACGGTACATTTCCTTTACGCAATATTTATGTAATGGCTTTGGTTACGTCGATTGCATTCTTTGATTTCACAGGTCTGGTCCAAGCGAACTTGCTTTACAAATTGATGACTGTCAACATGTACCTGAATCCTTTATTTTATTCGGGCATGTGGTATCATCTCAAAACGATCCACTTGGAATAAATTATTTAGTCCCGGCTGTACATCCTTACGCCGATGGTATTTTCGTCTTGCGGGGGTGTGAAGTTCAAGAGTGATTTCGGTTCGACTCATTGTATGTAATTTCTGTTAGCCTGTAACTGTCGATATATCTTTGTGCGCAAATTTCTCATAAATATTTTGACAATGGAGGCCTAGAAATTACTAAATGTCAGTTCTTCCAGTATGGAGACTATTTCGTTGTTTTGCGAATAATTTTCTGCACTAAGAGAACCCAGAAGCAGTCTTAAAATTGTTCCATCAATTCGTTTAAGTCATCCCAATACATATAGTAGAAGTTCTGATCACTTTCTGGCTTTTCAAACCTTCACCATGTACGGTTAGTTCACTGAAGAGATTGGTTAAAACGTCATTTTTTTTCCATGATCTTTGACTTTGTAGATGCCACTTTCTGGATCGTTATCGCAAAAATATGCATGAGTTTGTTCTAGAAGTTTTTTGTTCTCTTACAAATATTCGTGAGAATATATTTTAAGTTCCCTGCGAAATAGCGATTCGTACAGACGTGGAGTCCCATGGATTTTGTGCTTTTATACACATATGATATTTTTCTGGTAAAAAATATATTTCTTTGGCAACAAAAAACCTCCTACATATTTTTTTCCCCTGTTCACTCCATACGTCGTGTCATTATTCCAACTCGTGAAAAATCTAAGGTATCCCTGGACTATTGCATTAACTTGGTGTCCGCATTTCCATAATGTTTTCTTGTGCATAAACTCTATACACGTACAGTCCTCTAGTTCTGAAGCTGGTTCATAATTTCTATTTTTCGCAGTAGGCGTATTGTCATCCTATCTTAACCTTGATGGTTGGTTTTTCCTTATTTTAAAGTTCGTCGAGACGACTAGTGATAGGTTTAAATAACTCTTCATTTTCCACACAATTTTTACTCTTCTAGCAAGTAGATATTTTCCACGAACAGACTGTGTAGCATGATGAAGGGAACTGGCAAAATCTGACATTGTACTGACTGAAAACAGATTTCAAGTCTTCCTATTATACTTTTTATTCTCTGTAGTTACCAAGATGTATTTTTGTTGTCAAGCGAGTTAGTGCTGCATTCAGGCTTCTTTGAAAAGCCCTCAAATCATCACGTCTTTGTGCATGCGAAACTTCGCTCATATCGCGAATTCAAATATGAGGCCTCCAACCGCTGGTCGATTGATAGAAGGTACTTTAGTAATTACTTTTTAAAACTTTCTTCTTTTTGAGCTATCAGTGAAATGTATTTCTTGATATTGGCGTCGTGAGACTCGATAACAGTAGGCAGTTCGATAGTGCGACTGCTACGACCAAATTTGAAATCCTATTACTCATGTTTGACGATAACTGATCCAAACCTTGTTTGTACCTGCCATTATATAGAGGCCAAACCTTGACTAGGAATTCGTGCTCGTTTTTTCAGCACAAGTAGCACAGGTCTTTGAAGTCCTGAATAATCATGTCGGTGTTTATGTGGTATCGTAAGCATGACGTAAATTAAGTTCGTCCATGCGGAAAAGTACTATGACGTTCGCGTTGTCACTAGCAAATGTTTTTGAATCAAGCTGCATGTTTGACACCAGTAAATGCAGTCTACTTTTGCGTGTCTGCCCATGAAAAATAACTGGCACACGATGTTGTCAAAAACTATCACTGAATTGGCTCTTGCTTCACTAGGAGGCAGCACATATGCATTATTATTAAAAGTTCTTGCACCGAACGTAGAAGAGTTGATTATGTGCCGCCAATTATCATTTTTCGGCACAATTGTAAATTTGAATTTTTAAATTATTATTTTAGCAGGAATTAACCAAAATTTAAACATGTTCAGCACACTATACACGCCCACTTTATCTTTGTCAGGCAAGTTACCCAAGTCGTTCCCAGTGCCTCGCCTGAAACTTTACAGATATAGCACGTTGCCTCATTTTCCCCCGCACCCCACGCCGGAATCCTTTTCGCAACTCGGCAACGTGCTGGCCTGCCCACTGTTATCCTTCCACGGACTACTTCTTGTGAAGTTGTATGTCTTCCCTCCTCTGGCCCTAATACTTCCATGTATGACCTGCCTCGACCTCTCGCACTACTTTCGGCTCCCTGCGCACTGATACACACTGTATCCCGCGTCCGTCGGCTGCCGCCGTGACGCTACAGAGTGAATCCTTCGCGCCAGACGCAACCACCGTGTTCGTCTGAGTTCTGTTGTACAAGTGTGAGTGCCGGATGTGAATCATGATGTAGTTATTCCAGGATGGGATATGTTCCCAAATTTTACTTCTTTTTATTATGTAGTTATTTTGCTGGCGTCTTTTTTTAATCTTCAAGTATGTAAAACCACACTTCTAAACTTGAACACTAACATGTTCCAACTTCTTCTCATCATGTCTTGACGACATGTTTTCTACCCACATAATTAGTAAGTGGAACCTCAAGTTTCATAATGTCTTTATTGACCCTTTTTGTAACGTAACGACTTGCGTCGGTTTTTGTGCCTTTTATATTTGTGTTAAAATGCTGTATTATTTTTGTTGTACAGTGAGTTCGCGAATTTTGCGAGTTTCAAGATTTCACATTTTCAAGTTTTTCAACTCTTTTATATTGTATTCCTGAGGAAGTACTATCAATGCGCAGATTCCGGAACATCTCTTGAATTCCTGTTTAAGGGAAGCACATTTTTTATATTAAAACATCTGAGAAGTACTAAAAATTCGATACTAATGACTATTTAAAATCAATAATTTTCTTATTTTAAGTACATTTTGTACAAAGGGTCCTTTATTTCTATTATTTGCTTGATAATGTTGATAATTCAATGAATTGTTAATATACTTAACTTATAATATACCCCAGAATAAAAGACCAGCAAAATACATTGTATAATGTATAAAGTTATTTTTATTTTTATTTATTTAACTGCAAATCCTTGGTATTTATAAATTCTAAGATTCACTAGGTACTTTTGTAACATCTATCTAAACGTCTATTGATTTTCATTTGTTAATTAATTCTTTTTATCAATGTGCTACAGACAATAATCTGTTATTTAAATAACTATATTTATTTGTCGCGGTTGACACTCCCGGTGTCACACCACCACAAGTTAGACACCCGTCTGGGAACAGCCTTCAACACTCCAATCTTGTTTATCTTTTTTTAAGTTATTATTTTGCACGCTGCTCCAAAAAACGAGTGCCCCAAAATTCATAAATAAATTATTCAAAAGGTTTTTAGAAAAGGAAGAGATCAGATTAATAGTATTTAAAATGAAAAGAACGTAATTACTCGAAATGTGAAAAACTTTAATGAGACCATTTGCGCATGAGCATGGTAAGGAATTTAAGTTACGACCAAATATCAAAAAAATTACAATTATATCTAAAACCATTTGCCCTATAAAGTTATAGAGGCTTTTAATATAGCCACGTTTTAATATATACCAATAAATAATAAATACTGCAATAAACACATAAATAAATTCAGACATTGATACAAAAACCGTTCTAAATATATATATATATATATGTATAAATAATAAATTACAATACTATTCAAGTAAAAGTTAGTAAAAATTAATGTCTCTCTAAACATCTTGATTACACCCGGGTGAATTTATTTTACGGCGCTTCATGGCATGCTTGATGGAAGGTTCGGTAAAAATGAGTACGAGGACGCAACATACACTCGACGTGGGAATTAGGGTCTTTTGGCAAAAAACATTTTTAAATTGTTCACTGTTATGGTGGGCAAAGTTTATATCAACGCCCCGGGGTTACAGGGGCAAAAGTTCGGAACCGGAATCACTTACCTGGATTAAACGTTGTACGTCGCATCCCACCCCGGAGTTTAGCCGGCTGTACTTCAGCACACATGCTAAATGCTTCATTAACGAAAAAAGTAGCGTAGACTTTTCATCCTCTTGGCAGCACCCGCCACAATCTAAGTATTTGCCGAAGTTCAATATACGTCAGCTGAATTATGTTAAAAAATATTCACGAGTCCCCGCCGGCCTAATACCACGAGCCATCACCCGCGCTCGTCACGCCCGAAGCGCATACACGTCCACCACGGCGATCAGCTGACGACTCCCTCATACAGCTCATTCCGTCCCTCTTGACGTATTTTCCCCCACCACCTTATTGCCTTGGAACAGTCCATTTCAATCTTCACGTGGTGGGGGGGGGGGGGGGGGGAGCGTCGTACAACGTATTATGATTCAAAGTCCAAAACGATATAATTAAATATCAAGAACTAAACCATTTAAAAAACATAGTATAAAAACATATTTAAAAATAAGATTAACAAAACTTATAAAAGACCAATACTTATAAAAAAAGAAAAAGGGCAAATACTAAAACTAAAATTACGTCACAGCCATAATTCAACATTAATTAAAATAAATATAAAATGAAGTGGCCATGCCACCTATGGCCACAAATCTCCCCGGCCAAAAAAAAAATCTAAAAGTAGTAACTAAAATACATAATCTTACAACTACCTATGTTCCACGTAAGTCTAGAACACTTAAAGCAACATATAATAAGGCAAGTATGAAAAGTAGAGAAAAGGAGAGTATTAGAAACAGTCTCAACAGTCTCAAGGCACAATTAAGATGCTTCACAAGATAGAACAACACGTAATTAGAACACACTCGTGGAACAGGTACAACTATGGAAAACTTAAATCAGTAAACTAAACAAAATTTAATAAACTTTTCCTAAACTTACATACTCATTACAAAAAACTAGGTATTTTCTAGTTTAAGTAGCTATCCAACCAGATAACCTTATTTGTTATTTTGATCATCCACTTTTTCTACGGCCTCTTTATTATTGAACCATTTAAAACACCTATTTTTTAAATGCCCTCTTTTCCCACAAAATTCACATTTGATAATTTTCAATTTCTCATGACATTCTCTCGCTAAGTGTCCTAACTTATCACACTTAAAGCATTTAACATAGTTTTTATAACTATTCCTATCGCCTCCATCCCTGGGCCTTTGCGCGTGTTCTCATCCATTAGACGTCTTGCTACTACCAAGACCTTCATACTCTTCCTGCGCACTCTTTACATTATCTACTTCTATAGCCCAACCAGCTAATTCATTAACATCTTTGCGTATCTCAATAAATGAACACTCCCTTCTCACTTGGGGACACATGTTCTCCATTATTAAACTAATAAGCTCCTTCTCTGACAGCTTTACCCCAAAAATCTTAACATGCCGTAAAATATCTTGTACAAAATTACTCGTGCTTTCAAGCGGCCTCTGAAACCGCCACACGTATTTATGAAGCCACATCTGCTTTGCCCGCCGGGAACACAAATTCTCCCACAACATCTCCTTTATTTTCTCCCAACTCCAATTATCAGATAATCCCTTAGCTAATATTTCACTTGCCACGCCTGAACATTTTCCCATCACACATTTAATCAAGTTGTGATCTTTAATTACAAATTGAGAATCTTTTAATTGCTCAATCGCTAGGCAAAATTCAATTAATTCCTCCGCGCGTCCAGAAGTCATCCCGGGATATGATCAATACTTTCTAAAAAACATTTTTTCTCTACGTGAAAAACTAGGTCCTTTTCCCCTACGCTTTCCCCATTATCTTCACCAACTTTACCGCCCTTAATGTGATTGCTCAATTTCTTTCTTAACATATCTATATCCTCGTCTTCACTAAAAGCTACCCCAGCCGCCTTCAAATTTACTGCCACCTCCTCCTTACGGAGTTTGTAAATCCAGGAGGTCGCCATGCTCATACCCAAAATAGCCGCAAATACTATTAAAAATCTGCTCTTCCCAGCAGAGTGGCGCACTTTGTCGCGGTTGACACTCCCAGTGTCACACCACCACAAGTTAGACACCCGTCTGGGAACAGCCTTCAACACTCCAATCTTGTTTATCTTTTTTTAAGTTATTATTTTGCACGCTGCTCCAAAAAACGAGTGCCCCAAAATTCATAAATAAATTATTCAAAAGGTTTTTAGAAAAGGAAGAGATCAGATTAATAGTATTTAAAATGAAAAGAACGTAATTACTCGAAATGTGAAAAACTTTAATGAGACCATTTGCGCATGAGCATGGTAAGGAATTTAAGTTACGACCAAATATCAAAAAAATTACAATTATATCTAAAACCATTTGCCCTATAAAGTTATAGAGGCTTTTAATATAGCCACGTTTTAATATATACCAATAAATAATAAATACTGCAATAAACACATAAATAAATTCAGACATTGATACAAAAACCGTTCTAAATATATATATATATATATATATATATATATATATATATATATATATATATATGTATAAATAATAAATTACAATACTTTTCAAGTAAAAGTAAGTAAAAATTAATGTCTCTCTAAACATCTTGATTACACCCGGGTGAATTTATTTTACGGCGCTTCATGGCATGCTTGATGGAAGGTTCGGTAAAAATGAGTACGAGGACGCAACATACACTCGACGTGGGAATTAGGGTCTTTTGGCAAAAAACATTTTTAAATTGTTCACTGTTATGGTGGGCAAAGTTTATATCAACGCCCCGGGGTTACAGGGGCAAAAGTTCGGAACCGGAATCACTTACTTGGATTAAACGTTGTACGTCGAATCCCACCCCGGACCTCCTGGCCCGGAGTTTAGCCGGCTGTACTTTAGCACACATGCTAAATGCTTCATTAACGAAAAAAGTAGCGTAGACTTTTCATCCTCTTGGCAGCACCCGCCACAATCTAAGTATTTGCCGAAGTTCAATATACGTCAGCTGAATTATGTTAAAAAATATTCACGAGTCCCCGCCGGCCCAATACCACGAGCCATCACCCGCGCTCGTCACACCCGAAGCGCATACACGTCCACCACGGCGATCAGCTGACGACTCCCTCATACAGCTCATTCCGTCCCTCTTGACGTATTTTCCCCCACCACCTTATTGCCTTGGAACAGTCCATTTTAATCTTCCCGGGGGGGGGGGGGGGGGGGGAGCGTCGTACACCGTATTATGATTCAAAGTCCAAAACGATATAATTAAATATCAAGAAAATAAACCATTTAAAAAAACATAATATAAAAACATATTTAAAAATAAGATTAACAAAACTTATAAAAGACCAATACTTAGAAAAAAAGAAAAAGGGCAAATACTAAAACTAAAATTACGTCACAGCCATAATTCAACATTAATTAAAATAAATATAAAATGAAGTGGCCATGCCACCTATGGCCACATATTACATCCAATTGCTACGCCTCGTCACTTTCACCTGATGACTGAGGGGAACGAGTGGATCTTTTAGTTCCAGAAGGTAAAACAATGATTTCGTCCAGGCGTTGGTTTCTCTGTCTTTATTTTACATTCGGTTATTTGTCATAATATAGAGTTACAACATGTGATTTAATTAACAGAAAGCATATGTAACATGGAATTCAGATTACATTAATACAAGTACGGGTACAAGAATGGGCCTACCCTTATTAGGTCTTTAACATAAGTAGCTTAACCATTTTTACTTAAAGTTTGTGACAAATAACTTGTTAAATTATCGTAGTGAGGTTCTTGATTTCAGGTCGATAAGACGTCGTGGCTGGATGCTAGTCCGAAAAAGGTTTTAAAAAAATAGCAAGGCTGGTGTTTCGGAGATAGTTGGATGAATTGGGACAGGTGACGAGACGTCAGAGGCCCTGGGCCATCCGCCCCGTGTAGACGGATTTGGTCCTTGGCAAAGTACCCGGGTCCAGTGTTCGGTGTCTGGTCCAGCACTTGTACTCTGGCGCGAGTACTATGGCACTTGAACCCTGTTACTTGGTCCCTGTCTGTGAACAGATCCAAACACATATGTTTAGGACTGAATCACAGACAGTAGGTGGAATAGGCAGAAAATGCCTTCTAGTTACGATGACAGGTGGGGGAGGGGTGGTGCTTAAAACTCACCAAACAGGGTGATGTATTCCAGTGCCTGCCCGCTGGTTGAGCAGACGAGCGCAACGCGGATGATCCATGATTCTCAAAAAAAAATATCTACGATGACTAGTACATTACTACTTTAGCAAGATTTACGTGGACTGACTAATGCCTAAACACTACTATGTTGGGAAACATCCCTTGGCTAATCTGATCATATCTTAAGAGAAATGGCGAGGCGTCCCGATGACGTATGGTTCCATGCAGTCAGTCCTGAATCGCGGCTTGTGGCGGCCGAGACTCTTAATTAAAAGCGATGTTAACGGAAGAAAGGTGGGGGGGGGGGGGCCTTTGGCTTTTGAATAGAAAGGTTCCGAACATTACCGAGGTGCTTGAAGAGGAAAGGCAGACTTCGATACCTCGAAGTTGCTGGTACTGCCCGATGTCAGCGCGACCTACTGAGGTGTAGCTGAACTGAGTAGAGATCGACTCGCGCGGGTCAGCTGGTATCAGCATTGAGGCTTATGGCACGGACTAAGCCAGCGCTCTGGTGGCCTAGGGAGGAATTACAGTACTGGTTACTGCGGGAGACGCCAGAGGGCAAGCGTTCCGTGGGCGTTCAAACTCCTAGGGGAAGGGATTCGCAAAACTGCCGCTAGATGGCACAAGTATGTACTTCATGTACTACTTCCGTGGCCTTGGGGAGAGGCCGACGCTGGCCGGGGTTGGTGGCCGGTCAATGACCCGGGGTGGTGTTCCCAGTAAAATCTGGAGAGGGAGGAGGGTTTAAAACTGTGGCGCCAGTGGGAAAGGGGGTCTACAGGACCCATAGGTGTGACTATACTTTGGCGAAGATGATTCGCGATCATGCCAAGGAGTGCTCGCGTCAGGCGATGTCTAGAAACTGGCCGGTCTTAAGAGTTGGCAGATCATAGCAGTTCTCGTCACGAATCGGGGACGAATTACAGGAGAAGTCCATGTGCCAAGATGGGAATAATAGGAGCGCCCTGCTGGGTCATTGAAATGGTAAAGCTGGGAAAATTTGGGGAGACAAGTCTGACAAAGGTTGGATGGGAGCGTACAGGAGGAGGAACAAGTTTAAGTTCTTGCAGCAAAGGAATGATTGGAGACATTATTTAAGTTTTAAAAAAAATTCAAATTTGAAATTGTGCCAAAAATACTTGTTGGTGGTACACAATGTGTACGTAATACTTTAGCATAATAACATAGTACAGTTAGTAAATATAAACGATTCGACATGTCTGGAACTTTCATGGGTTATAGTCTTTGTTAACCTTCCAAGTCATCAACGGAGGTTATGTGAGATTCTATAATCACTGAATGAATTCCAGTTCCAAAAATACATGTCATAAAACTAGGCACTGGTTCTTTGACTAGTGCAACGTCTTGGAAAAGAGGTACACTTTTTTCGAAACTGAGGTGGTTTGGTTCCTCCTGCAAACACAGTAGAATGTTCTTTTGCGGCAGTTGGACGGGTCTGCCATAATCCATCGTATGGTACAAGGCAATAACGAGCAATGTTGCAACTCACGTGCACTGGCTCAGTCAACTTGCGTAATGCGCATGGGCAATCACAGATATTGCTTGACAACTTGTATTGTATTGACTAAATTGTATAAAAGCACGCAATTATACTTTCGGCTCAATTTCGCTCAATGCATAATTGTAAGAACAAAAAACACATCGGTGTAGGAATCGTAAACTCGCTGATAAACATCACAGGCCACAGATTCTGAGGTCCAGAAATGATACTGACCATACGACAAGCTCGAGGTGACGAGGGATTAATTCTCTTGATGAGAAGTGCAAGCGACATAATATTACCTAATCCCTAAACAAGAATCTAAATCAAGGCACTCAGCTCACGATATATTGGCTTCTAACAAGATTTGGTGACAGTTCATGGCTAATGGAAGTAGAATGCACTGTGATAGAATGCAGTGTGAAATTGTATTCCCTTATTTGTTTCCTTCCCGAAGCTAATAAGCAAATACAATTCCACGGTGCAACCTACCACGAAAATGAAGCCTACAGACCTAAAGGACGATCGCCTGCTTCGAATAGTGTTTACCAACTCAAAGAAAAAAAATCCATGAAATCTTAAAGCTAACATATATGATATTGTGCGAAGCTCCAAGCAGAATAGAGTCTTCGAGAAAGGTTTCACTGCGAATTGGAGTCCCGAACGTTTACGTGTGACCCACATTCACAAATCTGAGCCTAAAACCTACTACCTCGAAGATTTTGGCCACAAGTCTATACGTGACGGCTTCTATGCTCAAGAGATTCCGCCTACGATGTATTCCGACACATACTTGGTGAAGAAGTATCATAAACGGTGGAATGGAAGATCCTATGTCAAGTGGTGGGGCTTCCCACCTCAGTTAATTTCGTGGGAGTAGATGCAGAAATCGAGAAATGCTAGTAAATTATTTGTTTTTATACTTGCAGAAATTATATAATATTTTTTCGTTTATTATTAAACATATCATTTTATATCTTGATTTTAATTAAATTTACTTTTTTTTTGCATTGATCAAGGATCGAACCGAGGACAGGAATACATCGAGTCAATCATTATTTTACCAAGAGATTTTTTCAAGATTTTGGACACTTTTTTCCGAGTTTATAGGTAAAATATAACGATTTTCCAAGATGGATACCAAGAAGACAGCCGTCTAGATGATGGGCGCCCTGACAATAAATAATTTCTGCACTCTAGTGGTTAAAAAGTAAACTTATATATCGTCATTGTCCTCTAGCAGATGGCATGGGTATGTCACACTAGCACTCCTTGTATTGATTACTGGAAATAATATGGCGAACCAAAGATGGATGCTATGACGTCGTACTGGCGGACATTATATATACTTTGGTATTAGTGGTCGGTGGTCAGTCTCACGGTGGCTTCCATGGAGAAAGGATTCATCGTCAGTTTTAATCCAATGACCTCACCAGGTTTGAACTCAGTACTGTTTCTTAAATTTTATTATCAAAGATTTTGACGTGACAACGTCTAATAAATCGATGAACGCCGGCTGCACGCACGAAAAAGTGTCCCACTACGGATGCCCCACTACGGATGGGTCGTATTTGGTCATTGTACGCATGCGTGGCATTTCTCTTCATGCTCATTGTACGCATGCGTGGCATCTCTCTTCCACTCGATTGGAACGACCTTCGATTTGACTTTTCAATCATATTTTCGTCGTTTGAATTATTAATATTATGTAATTTAACGATCGTCGACAGATTTTCAGCACAATCGGTACAGTTATTTAAAAGTAATGTTGAATATTCAAATACGTTTTGAACCAACAATGGTGTTTTACAGTTACACATAATAATTCAAATTACAACCGAGATCTTTTGCACAATGTTTTAAAAAATATTGTAACACATTATAAATAAGTTTGGTGGGTAAATATGTAGTGTACGGATTAGCATCAAAAATTTTTTTAAAAATCTTAAATAACTTTCATTATATGCTCTTTTACGTCCTCTTTTCATTACAGCCTGCGGAGATAAGAAATTCCAAATACTTTTGGAGATATCGAATTTTTTAATTATCATATTTGGGCGAAATTTGTTAAAAAAAAATTAAAATTCCGAAAATACTTTTATTCTGTGCTCTTTAACTTCCTCTTTTCATTAAAATTCGGCGGAGATAAGAAATTCCAAATACTTTAGGAGATATTAAATTTTTTAATTTTCATCCTGTGCACTTGTGCGGCGTTCATCGTTGCTTGTTTACAAGTATGATTTTTTTTTTTTGCGACGTATGTGAACAGGGAAACCTAAGATGCACATAAAGTTCTGCCATCCCCGATTACACCCGAACAATTCACCTTCGGCCAACCTCGGGTTTATTTATTAATATTTATATTTCTCTGTTTATTTTAATGTAGCTATACTTACCTAACTAACCGTCCATAGTGTTTTAAAGTGTTTTAATGTAGCTAACCTAACCAACCACTTTTAATATTTGAATTCATTTTTCCTGCGCAAAAATAAAACAAATACCGAAGTTAGCTGAAGGTGAATTGTTCGGGTGTAATCGGGAATGGGAGAACTTTATGTGCATCTTAGGTCTCCCACGTGAACGACTACATCATGTAAAAGAAAATTACGTGAGTTCCTACTGTTCATCCTTTGTCCCGGTCAGCTACATTATAAATACTTTAAAACTAAACAACCATTAAAATTAATTTTATTTTTTTAATGTCCGTTCAGTTTCAAAGTATTTATAATGTAGCTGACCTGACCTAATCTACCATTGTTCCGTTTTGTTAGGTCAGGTCAGTTACATTATAAATACTTAAAACTAAACAAGTAAAATTAATTGATATTATTTTTAATTTCCGTTTATTTTGAAGTATTTATAATGTAACTATCCTTACGTAATGGAAAATTTCTGTTATTTAAGCATTCACGCGCACACGGCAAAATATAAAATGGCGACGGTCGAATGATTACATACGTCTTGTATTGCAAAATAAGAACGGCGATATCTCCAAAAGTAATTGGAATTTTTTATCTCCGCAGGCGGTTATGAAAAGAGGACGTAAAAGAGCATATAATGAAAGTCATTTCATATTTGTACGATTTTTTTTGGCGCTAATCCGTACACTAAATATTTACCGTTTGGTGTATTTGGGATGCGTATTTGTGTTAAAATCGAGTTATAAAAACTAAATAATATTATTCCCCTACCGTGAACAAATTTTTTTTAAATGTATATAAAACATCTGAAACTATTATTTATCGAATATGGCCTCGTGGCTGAGCGATCAGCGGCGCTATTTTCTAATTGTAAGGTGCGAAATTTTTTTTGTACTTGTAAAAATAAATACGGCGCACGTAAGATTTCAAAAGTAATAAATTTATTTGAATAATGAATGCAAATAAAAGTAAATTTATTAATTAAATTGTACATTTCATTTCACTCCTTTGTATCTATACAAAATAGTGATAGGTAGATTTTATCATACAAAAGATAGAAAAATTTAAAAAAAAAATCTTCCTCAAAGAATATAATATTTTTAATGCCTAAATGGTTTGGTTGCAAAAACCTATTAAGGCTCAGTCTCAGGCCGAATATATTTCCTTTTCTTCTGGATCAATCATTTCATCAATGTTTTGTTATGACGTTGTCACGTTAAACTATCGTCCGTAAACCGACTTTACAGACAACTAATTTTTTTTATATAAATTTTAATTAATTTACAAATGTTCAGGATTTTTTAGCTCAAAATACTAAGTATTAGTGGTGGGTAGTCAGGCTTACGGTGGCTTCCATGGAGAATGGTGCCATGGCTATTTTTAATACAATGACCTTACCTGGTTCGGACCCATCCCTTTTTACAAATAACATAGTCAAATTGTTTTGGTAAAAAACTATTTTTAAATGTTAATATTTTACCCGATTTGAGAAATCAAAAAATATATATTTTTAGTATGGGGTATATTCATCTAAATGGGGGAATATGTTATAAGAATTGTATTATTATTTATTAAAATATTTAAGATTTTTCCCGACATTTAGCTTAGATATAATGGTATTTCAAGATAATTACTTTAACGAAAAGTACAACAGTGACTTTATACTCATTCAAGATAGCAGCCGTATCGAAAAGTGCAACGTTCTAGAATATAAGATGACGGAAGTTTTAGATTTCGAGATGTTGGCCGAGATCGTCAAGGTCATCCAATATGGCCACCATGACATCATTTTGTTAATATGACGACCATAACTAAAAGTTTAATGGGGATGTCGTTATTCATAATGGCCGCCGCGACATCACAATCCAAGATGGTGGACCCCGGATCCGGAACTGGAACCTGGACCCTGTGCTTGTTTGCCCTATTAAAAAGTACTATTGATTTTGTAATTATATATGAGAATTTTTTTTTTGTGTATTTCACTTTTATTATTTCAATATATTATTTTATAATACATCACCACTTTGCATCAGTAGCTTTATTTCTAATTTGTTCAGTGCTGTTCACATCAATTCCTGTCGTTCTATCAGCCTCCCAATCACATCATGTTCGCGCTAGGCTGTCGCGAACACAGTTTTTTCTATCTCCGCGCCTATCTTTTTCCCAAACTCCTCGTGTCTAAATACTTTACTGAGATTCTTAAGCGTCTGTGGTTATGCACATGTAGGGCTTCACTCGATTTTTCGAACTTTGTTTTTTTATACCGAATGTTTTACCCCCTCTGGACTTAAAACTAGAGGTTTTGAACTGTACGATGTCCAGCCCTACTTTCGTCCTCCAGCGGAGGGATATTGTCCGTGTTCCGAGTCCTCCAGCTCCCACCAAACGCCAAGATAACACGCAGCCAGTTGAAGTCTCTGTGCTCTTCAGTGTCTCGCGTTTACGGCGGAACCGAAATATTTGTCAAATACTTTGAAGTCGATGTTAAATTCGCTGTTTGGATTTGATTCCTATGAGAATTTATTCTTCTTTGACACAAGTAGTATTTCTGGTCGGCTAGTTTACTCTCGTCGCCTCGTGTGTGTGGGTTGTATGTGTGTTGTGTTTCGAACCACATGGCAACTTTGTGTTTTTCTATGCTCTATCTCGGTCTTCTTATTCTTGTGGGAGCTCCAATGCACTGTTTATTCGTGTATCGTTCGTCCTCCGAAATCCGGTTCTCCGGGTTTCAACTGATTATCCGGATGGCGTCCCATCAACTAACATCTACCGAGTTGTCAATTTAAGCAGCAATGCTGTCTAGGCCGTGTTCCAAGGCACCATGATGTCCTACAGCTAAGGAATAAGAAGTTTAATCCTCATTATCGTAATAACTACTAGCGCTGAAAGTATTTTGATTGTAACTAAATATTTGAATAAACTATGTAAAATATAAAATGCTTATATTAAATGCTTAATTAATATGTAATGGGCCCTGTTTATTAAGTTTAAAATTATTATTTATGATATCTTCAGCAATTACACAGTTTTTATAAATGTATGGCTAGTCTTTAAAAGTTTGACCAGTAAAACAGAAAAATCTCAAATTCTGTTTTGTTCTTTCTTAAAACATCATCATGTGAATTCAATCTTTTCACAAGTAGTTTCATAAGAAAATATTTTATTTTATTGTAGCTTTGTAAATATCCTCTCAACCCACTTTTTCGTTATAATATTAGTTGTATATTTCAGTATGCATCCAAACTTTAATTTTCAATAATAAATAAGTATTAACATAAACTCGTACTTATGGTATCACATTATGGTAACTACAAGCGTAGTTATTGGCTGTATCATGGTAGTTGATAAAATGATTTCAAGTTACCAAGTTAATTTGACAGTTTAAATGACAGTTCTATCATTAGATTTTTAGCATTTATATCATTGTTTTTTTTTGTCACAGGCATATCAGGCATTGTTTAGTTAATTAATATGTGCTATGGCCAATAAACTGCTATGAATAATTGACAATGCGATATTTTTAGTGCATTTCTGAAGATAGACATGAAGTTACTTTAAAACATTATTATTTCTATCTAAGCGTGTTGTCGTTACAGATGTTTTCCACTCATCCTGGTATGATATTTTTTTAAAATTAAGTGTCTTAATTCTTCGCAAGATTTTGCACGTCACTTGAATACAGAGGTTTCGACTTAAGTACGGTTAAAGGTTTACGTCTGACTCTCCGCTCTGAGAGATTTAGATGTTTAAGAATCAGGCTAATTTAAAGTTTTCTTTTTTTTTTTTTTTTTGTGATGGCATTTGGTAAGTAATAGTTTGTGATATGACACGCCTGATTTATGTTTATGCATTTAAATCCTTTTATTTCCATTTGTTTGCAAAGTATACTTTCGATGCATTCTTCATACATATGAATGAACCAATACCAAATTAACATATGTGGCTATTGCATATGTTCGGGCGAAACAGGCCACAATAGCCGGTCACCAGGCAGCGACATCGCTACAAATATAAACCGATCACGTCAATAACTATACGAACTGAACGAGGTCATGATATTCGCAACGCTGTTTTAAGCATGTCTGCTTTCCGTGCAAGCGTTAGAGTCCTGGGTAAAGCATGGATGTGAATTAGTACTTGTCTAACAAAGTCACAACTCCTGGCATACAAGTAATAAATTATTGGAATGAGAAAAAAAAATGTATGAAGACATGTCAAATTTTGGTTAGTGAGGTAAGTATAATAAAAAAGGATCAAATCGTATTACAGAATACCCAGAATGTATCCATCGTGACTTAGAAATATGTTTGCTTTCCCGAAACCACTACAGATTTTACCTAAACATGTCGACGATACTAAAAACCGAATTCTTTATAAGGGTTATTAAATATTCTACCAAGTAATCAAGCTATGTACGAGAGCTTTGTTGCGTGTAATGG
This sequence comes from Bacillus rossius redtenbacheri, assembly GCF_032445375.1. Taxonomy (NCBI): domain Eukaryota; kingdom Metazoa; phylum Arthropoda; class Insecta; order Phasmatodea; family Bacillidae; genus Bacillus; species Bacillus rossius. Next base: position 252,455,131 of record NC_086330.1, read on the forward strand.
ATAGGGTATATGTGCTGTCTATGTTGCGAAATGGCACCCTGCCCTCCCACGGCCGCCTCGGGCGCCTGATGGCCGCTACGTGCAGCCACCTCCCGGGCCACGCGCGGCGCTCGGGGCACCAGGCCCAGCGGCGGCCGGCGGGAGACAGTAACCAGCAGTTCTGCCTCTCACTCAAGGGGCAGCGAGAGTAACAGGAAGACACCATTTAAGTTCCATCAGTTTTATGCCGTAAATATATTTTTAAATATTAATATTCGGCTCACTTAAGGAGGATAACACTTGTTAAGAGATTGGCGAGCACCATGACAAAACATGTAATGACAATTAATTATTTTACAGTTTTAGGTATCATCAAAATTGATTCAATACTAAACGTATAGGACTTCACAGTTAATACATTTGTGGGCTACTGATGACTTCAGGTATTAAATTAATCTAAACATTTTACTGTAACAATAAAAAATTTAGGGAACATAGCAAAATTCTTGTGGCCTAAAAACTGTGAAAGCACTGTGAAAACCAATATTATATATTTTGGTTAATATTTTCTAGAAAACTGAGACGTGTATGTTAGTAACAATCAATAATATTGTTCTACTCTGTGCCTATATCTAAGTGTTATTATTATTATTATTCTAAAATCAGACTTGTGTACATAATATCACTTTTTAGGCAAGACATTGTTTCCCAAATATCATTAGGCTACTGGTTAGCAAAAAATTTTATTTGACAAAAATTTTTAACTTTTTTTAATTGGGATGTTACAAGAATTTTTCGTTGCTATGATTATGTTTAATTAAATAAAATATTATACATTAATTTTTTCGGAATGTATTATTTGTCAAACGAACTTGTAACTGGTTTTTAGGCACTGCAGATGTTAGCTAAAAGCCTTATCACAGCTCAGTACAAATATAAACTCTGCCTCTGTTTTCTCTTTAAAATTCCAGTTGTTCTAGAACTTATTATTGCTTATAAACTAAAGGTAATGTTAATAACAACTTTGTAATGTGACCGAAACGTCTTTAAAGCGTTGACTCGGAGCATGTTTCAGAAACGTCGGTAATGTTAAAGTTATTTCCGATCAATTGAAAAATATAACTATTAAATTTCATTAACATGGATCCAATATCTTTGCTTATAAATAAATTTAACATCATGTTCAGAAAATGAACTGACATAACCCTTGCCACTTTACCATTGAAATTATTCAGAATTCTTAACAGTAGTATATAATAGGGGCTCCGGCGGCAGGCTTTAAGGCTATGGAGCTGTGTGTCCTTTCCGCCATCTTGGATTTTGACGTCACGGCGGCCATCTTGGACGAACGTAACGGGACACAGCGTAACGGGACATAACTTAACGGGACATAACGTAACGGGACAAGTAGATCACGGCAGCCATCTTGAATCCGCCATCTTGGATGACGTCATTTTGTTTTCTAGAAAATTCCAGCATTGTGTTGTCCGCCATATTGTATGATGACGTCACCGTTGCAATTTCCGTTACGGCCGCCATCTTTAACTTTTTTATTTATCATCCGATATTAATAAAATTTTATTTAAAAAATTATAAAAAAATTGAAATAATATAAATTTAATAAAATATTTATAAAAAACATACTTTTTAGACACGGAGTTCGGAGTCCTCGGTTCGAACCCGACGAGGTCAAAAAAAATTAAAAATGGCTACCGATCCTTCCCTCACAGTGGACGCAGGCAGACTGACCCCCACCACTTATGTCAAAGTATACATATCTTCACCTAGTATGACGTCATGTCCGCCATCTTGAAATTTGGATGCCATCTTGAAAATCTTTATTTATTATCCGATTTTAATGAAAAAAATTCAAAAATTCATCAACAAATTAATGTATTTGAATTCTGTTTGATTATATCGATGAACGTCCTTGGTTCGATTCCCGGCGAGAGTAAACGGTCGATCCTTCCTCCATGAAAGCTACCTAGACTGATCTACCACCACCAGTACCAAGGTATATATCATCAACTGGTATGACATCATGTCCGCCATCTTGTCTTCATCCGCTGGAGACCACCATCTTGTTTTCGTCTGCTAGAGTGTGCCGATAACATGTAGTATAATTATCTGGTCACCATACTTTTGTCCTCATCTGTTGACATTGATCATTGACCTTGGCCTTTGACCTTGACCTTGAACTTTGACCTTGGCCTTTGACCTTGACCTTGAACTTTGACATTGACCTTGAAATTTGAACTTGACCTTGAAATTTGACCTTGACCTTGAAATTTGACTTTGTCCTTCTCAACCATCATGGATCCGACATTTTATGTTCAGTACATGCTACCAGGAGCGACCACCTGCCGGAGTACACCATCTTGTGTGTGTACTTGTATAATGGAGTACATTTCCATCTGGTTAATTTTATTCTAACCCGCTACAGTGCAGTAATCATTTATTACTGTGACACACGCCATCTTGAAATTTGGACGTCAGCTTGAAAATCCGTAATTTTAATGCTAGAGATTCGGGAAAAAGTTTAAAATTCATTAAATAATTCACTCATAAAAGTAATGATTGATAAGATCGATTCCCGTCCTTGGTTCGACCCCTGACCGATACCAAACAACTTTAATTTTAAAAAATACCACAAAAGCGACAGGTTTGAGATAATAAAAACACAGCAAGTTCTTTTAAAAAATACTTTTATTACATACATACTACACTACTACAAGTACATAATAAACACAGACAAAGTACTAAAGTCTTGTGGATTCCTCGATTCAAACAGTTTTTCTTATTGTACGGACTAAGCCTTTTACATGACTTTAAATGTCTAACCGATCCGTTCATCACCGCAGCCAGAGACGAACTGAAGTTCATATCACCAGGGTCCCACTTATATATTCTCATTTGCTGGTACAACACACGAGTCAAAACAATAACCATGTTCATTATACTTCTCGGAGCATTTTTTATAATGAAGATGTAAGCTATCAAGACGTGAAATTAGTTTATTGCACTTATTGCACTGAAATTGTATTCTTTTAACATTATTAGAACAACTGCTTCTTTCATGTCTGCGAGCATTTGAGGTAATACTAAATGATGCGTCACAGTATTTGCACCGACGCAATGTACGCTTTTCATTAGTGGAAGAATCCATTGCTGACGATGAAACTTCGGATGATGGTGGTATCACATCTGTTGAAATCTCCTCCAATGTTGTCGTCGTTGCCAACGGGATCTGCACCTTCTCCATCGTAGCTGTCGTCAAGGTTCCTGTAGACGATGGTACAACCTCCGAGTTCGACGTTAAAGACGGTAAAGATGCCATCGAGGTCTCAAGAACAGCTAATTGACACGACTTATGCACCAGCAGAAACAAACTAGGTGATCCTTACACCGCCGACGTAAGTAACAAACTGAGCGTCCTGCTGTCTAGGACTCGCTTATATACATGCACCGTATGGTATAATACGCTAGTCAAATCAAGAACCATTTACAATAATACTAGAGTCAAATCTACAAATTAAAAAAAAAAATCATTTGATCGAAAAAAAATTCGATCTCTCCAATATACGCCAGGCTCCAAGAGCTACAATTCACGTCATCAGATCCATATACATTTTGTTCCTATGCTTCAATTAACCATCAGCTGCAAGTGCTCCAACAGCTCCATCAGCTCCAACACGTAATGTACGCAATGTACGCACAATACATGCAATTTACATGCAATAAATGTAATGATCACTCAGTACACACAGGAAACGGAACGTACATACAGTACACACAGGAAACGGAACGTACATACAGTACACACAGGAAACGAAACGTACACACAGTACACAGAGGAAACGGAACGTACACACAGTACACACAGGAAACGAAACGTACACACAGTACACACAGGAAACGAAACGTACACACAGTACACACAGGAAACGGAACGTATACACACAGTACACACAATAAACGGAACGTAAACACACAGTACACACAGGAAACGGAACGTACACATAGTACACACAGGAAAAGGAACGTACACACAGTATACACAGGAAACGGAACGTACACACAGTACACACACAGGAAACGGAACGTATACACACAGTACACACAGGAAACGGAACGTACACGCAGTACACACAGGAAACGGAACGTACACACAGTACACACAGGAAACAGAACGTACACACAGGAAACGAAACGTACACACAGTACACACAGGAAACGGAACGTACACACAGTACACACAGGAAACGATACGTACACACAGTACACACAGGAAACGAAACGTATACACACACTACACACAGAAAATGGAACGTACACACAGTACACACAGGAAACAGAACGTACACACAGGAAACGAAACGTACACACAGTACACACAGGAAAGGAAACCTATACACACATTACACACAGGAAACGGAATGATCACACATACATTAGCGGAAACACACAGGCTTAGTTGGAAATCAGAATACAAGAAATAAAAACATTAAATTTTTACTTTCAATATTTAATTACTTCTCAACATTACACAAATACAAGTAAAAGAATCCATTATTGTATGTAGCCAGCTTTCCTCAGTTCTTTGAGTATGAAGGATATTTCTTTGATGCACGAATAGTTTCCTGCACAAAGCGAGTCATGTAGAAGTCTTAGCCGGTCAACCAATATGTTTGGATCTTTCCATGATGTGTAATCAATCTCTTCTACCACCATCTTACTTGCTTGTTTATTATAAATACTGTTAATATCACAATCGTCCCAGTGATCATAATAAGCATTATCAGATTTATTTATTATAACGCGACGTTTCCATCGTTTCGGTCTCAGAACATCGCCACATTCTTCGATCTTGTCAGCTCTAGGTGCTTCATCACAGTCTATGCCTTTGTCAACAGCCTCAGAGTCACTGTAACAATCACTGTAGAAGACATCCTCTTCACCCAGATTACCGTATGAATTCGCTATCGATGATGTCGAAGTGTCTTCATCGTCTTCATGCTTCCTTTTTAGGAGTCCATCATTTTTACAAAGAATGGAGGATCTAGTGAATATAGGCTTGAATGTATTCTCACTTTTCACGGTGTTGATACTTCCATTGGTTTCAGTCTTCCCGAAGCCATTAGTATCCTTCAATTTATGTTCTTCCTCACAATCGGGTGAGCTAATACCATCACGCTCAGGACAAGGAAAATTATTGTCGTAATGCAGATCACTCTTCTTTAGTCTAGTGGATCCATCGGTGTCCTCTATGCCGTAAGTAGTCTTGACTTTACATGTTCTACCATGTCTTTTTAAGCTGTCAATTCGTGTTAACAACCTGCTACAACGATTACAGCTTAACATGTTGCGTAGTGGGTTTCTAGCACAATCATTCTTCTCATGACGTCTAGCATTCCTTCTCATGGCAAAATCCTTGCCACAGTATCTACAGCGGCTTCCTTCCGATTCAGCTGCAGATAACAAACCACAATCCATGGTAGCTTCTGTGACTAATATTAGATACAAACTGTCAGTTTTCTCCAATTGGAACCATTTATTAAATAGAGTTTTTGAAATATTTCATCAGCGAGAGTTAAGTTATCTAATGCAAAGCAAATTGATGCAAGTAGTTCTGGCTGTCGTCAACAGATGTCACCACGTGTTACTTGCAGGTAAATAATATCTATTTCATTAATGTGGGATGCGGAACGCTCACTATCGATCGCAAAGGGAGGTTGGCTTCGATAGTATCCATAGAGAAAAAAAGTTCATCCTTCCTGCTAGTGCTTCTCAGATTTCTCACGGTCCGCCATCTTTGATTGTGACGTCACGGCGTCCATCTTGGATGGGTGTGACCTTGACCTTTGACCGAAACCGCAGGAATGATCGCAAGCACACGGATTAACCATAAAAATATTGATAAGAATAATCAGGAGCACACGGAGAAAACCATAATAATATTGGCAAGAATAATCAGGCGCACACGGAGAAAAACGCCACAAGTTTTCTTTGATATCATAAAAATACAAAAAATAATTAATAAAAAATTAAAAATTAAAACAAAACAAAAATTCAAACATTCTGTCTTGTACTAGAACTCTATCTTTGCTCAACAGATAGTTCACAAGCTAGCAGAATGTTTGAATTTTTTTTTTGTTTTTATTTTTAATTTTTTATTAATTTTTTTTTTGTATTTTTATGATATCAAAGAAAACTTGTGGCGGTTTTCTCCGTGTGCTCCTGATTATTCTTGCCAATATTATGATGGTTTTCTCCGTGTGCTCCTGATTATTCTTATCAATATTTTGATAGTTAATCCGTGTGATTGCAATCATTCCTGCGGTTTCGATCAAAGGTCAAGGTCACACCCATTCAAGATGGCCGCCGTGAAGTCACAATCCAAGATGGCGGACCGTGAGAAATCTGAGAAGCACTAGCAGGAAGGATGAACTTTTTTTCTCTATGGATACTATCGAAGCCAACCTCCCTTTGCGATCGATAGTAAGCGTTCCGCATCCCACATTAATGAAATAGATATTATTTACCTGCAAGTAACACGTGGTGACATCTGTTGACGACAGCCAGAACTACTTGCATCAATTTGCTTTGCATTAGATAACTTAACTCTCGCTGATGAAATATTTCAAAAACTCTATTTAAGAAATGGTTCCAATTGGAGAAAACTGACAGTTTGTATCTAACATTAGTCACAGAAGCTACCATGGATCGTGGTTTGTTATCTGCAGCTGAATCGGAAGGAAGCCGCTGTAGATACTGTGGCAAGGATTTTGCCATGAGAAGGAATGCTAGACGTCATGAGAAGAATGATTGTGCTAGAAACCCACTACGCAACATGTTAAGCTGTAATCGTTGTAGCAGATTGTTAACACGAATTGACAGCTTAAAAAGACATGGTAGAACATGTAAAGTCAAGACTACTTACGGCATAGAGGACACCGATGGATCCACTAGACTAGAGAAGAGTGATCTGCATTACGACAATAATTTTCCTTGTCCTGAGCGTGATGGTATTAGCTCACCCGATTGTGAGGAAGAACATAAATTGAAGGATACTAATGGCTTCGGGAAGACTGAAACTAATGGAAGTATCAACACCGTGAAAAGTGAGAATACATTCAAGCCTATATTCAGTAGATCCTCTATTCTTTGTAAAAATGATGGACTCCTAAAAAGGAAGCATGAAGACGATAAAGACACTTCGACATCATCGATAGCGAATTCATACGGTAATCTGGGTGAAGAGGATGTCTTCTACAGTGATTGTTACAGTGACTCTGAGGCTGTTGACAAAGGCATAGACTGTGATGAAGCACCTAGAGCTGACAAGATCGAAGAATGTGGCGATGTTCTGAGACCGAAACGATGGAAACGTCGCGTTATAATAAATAAATCTGATAATGCTTATTATGATCACTGGGACGATTGTGATATTAACAGTATTTATAATAAACAAGCAAGTAAGATGGTGGTAGAAGAGATTGATTACACATCATGGAAAGATCCAAACATATTGGTTGACCGGCTAAGACTTCTACATGACTCGCTTTGTGCAGGAAACTATTCGTGCATCAAAGAAATATCCTTCATACTCAAAGAACTGAGGAAAGCTGGCTACATACAATAATGGCTTCTTTTACTTGTATTTGTGTAATGTTGAGAAGTAATTAAATATTGAAAGTAAAAATTTAATGTTTTTATTTCTTGTATTCTGATTTCCAACTAAGCCTGTGTGTTTCCGCTAATGTATGTGTGATCATTCCGTTTCCTGTGTGTAATGTGTGTATAGGTTTCCTTTCCTGTGTGTACTGTGTGTACGTTTCGTTTCCTGTGTGTACGTTCTGTTTCCTGTGTTTACTGTGTGTACGTTCCATTTTCTGTGTGTAGTGTGTGTATACGTTTCGTTTCCTGTGTGTACTGTGTGTACGTATCGTTTCCTGTGTGTACTGTGTGTACGTTCCGTTTCCTGTGTGTACTGTGTGTACGTTTCGTTTCCTGTGTGTACGTTCTGTTTCCTGTGTGTACTGTGTGTACGTTCCGTTTCCTGTGTGTACTGCGTGTACGTTCCGTTTCCTGTGTTTACTGTGTGTATACGTTCCGTTTTCTGTGTGTGTACTGTGTGTACGTTCCGTTTCCTGTGTGTACTGTGTGTACGTTCCTTTTCCTGTGTGTACTATGTGTACGTTCCGTTTCCTGTGTGTACTGTGTGTATACGTTCCGTTTCCTGTGTGTACTGTGTGTATACGTTCCGTTTCCTGTGTGTACTGTGTGTACGTTTCGTTTCCTGTGTGTACTGTGTGTACGTTTCGTTTCCTGTGTGTACTGTGTGTACGTTCCGTTTCCTCTGTGTACTGTGTGTACGTTTCGTTTCCTGTGTGTACTGTATGTACGTTCCGTTTCCTGTGTGTACTGTATGTACGTTCCGTTTCCTGTGTGTACTGAGTGATCATTACATTTATTGCATGTAAATTGCATGTATTGTGCGTACATTGCGTACATTACGTGTTGGAGCTGATGGAGCTGTTGGAGCACTTGCAGCTGATGGTTAATTGAAGCATAGGAGCAAAATGTATATGGATCTGATGACGTGAATTGTAGCTCTTGGAGCCTGGCGTATATTGGAGAGATCGAATTTTTTTTCGATCAAATGATTTTTTTTTTTAATTTGTAGATTTGACTCTAGTATTATTGTAAATGGTTCTTGATTTAACTAGCGTATTATACCATACGGTGCATGTATATAAGCGAGTCCTAGACAGCAGGACGCTCAGTTTGTTACTTACGTCGGCGGTGTAAGGATCACCTAGTTTGTTTCTTCTGGTGCATAAGTCGTGTCAATTAGCTGTTCTTGAGACCTCGATGGCATCTTTACCGTCTTTAACGTCGAACTCGGAGGTTGTACCATCGTCTACGGGAACCTTGACGACAGCTACGATGGAGAAGGTGCAGATCCCGTTGGCAACGACGACGTCAACATTGGAGGAGATTTCAACAAATGTGATACCACCATCATCCGAAGTTTCATCGTCAGCAATGGATTCTTCCACTAATGAAAAGCGTACATTGCGTCGGTGCAAATACTGTGACGCATCATTTAGTATTACCTCAAATGCTCGCAGACATGAAAGAAGCAGTTGTTCTAATAATGTTAAAAGAATACAATTTCAGTGCAATAAGTGCAAAAAACTAATTTCACGTCTTGATAGCTTACATCTTCATTATAAAAAATGCTCCGAGAAGTATAATGAACATGGTTATTGTTTTGACTCGTGTGTTGTACCAGCAAATGAGAATATATAAGTGGGACCCTGGTGATATGAACTTCAGTTCGTCTCTGGCTGCGGTGATGAACGGATCGGATAGACATTTAAAGTCATGTAAAAGGCTTAGTCCGTACAATAAGAAGACTGTTTGAATCGAGGAATCCACAAGACTTTAGTACTTTGTCTGTGTTTATTATGTACTTGTAGTAGTGTAGTATGTATGTAATAAAAGTATTTTTTAAAAGAACTTGCTGTGTTTTTATTATCTCAAACCTGTCGCTTTTGTGGTATTTTTTAAAATTAAAGTTGTTTGGTATCGGTCAGGGGTCGAACCAAGGACGGGAATCAATCTAATCAATCATTACTTTAATGAGTGAATTATTTAATGAATTTTGAACTTTTTCCCGAATCTCTAGCATTAAAATTACGGATTTTCAAGCTGACGTCCAAATTTCAAGATGGCGTGTGTCACAGTAATAAATGATTACTGCACTGTAGCGGGTTAGAATAAAATTAACCAGATGGAAATGTACTCCATTATACAAGTACACACACAAGATGGTGTACTCCGGCAGGTGGTCGCTCCTGGTAGCATGTACTGAACATAAAATGTCGGATCCATGATGGTTGAGAAGGACAAAGTCAAATTTCAAGGTCAAGGTCAAATTTCAAGGTCAAGTTCAAATTTCAAGGTCAATGTCAAAGTTCAAGGTCAAGGTCAAAGGCCAAGGTCAAAGTTCAAGGTCAAGGTCAAAGGCCAAGGTCAATGATCAATGTCAACAGATGAGGACAAAAGTATGGTGACCAGATAATTATACTACATGTTATCGGCACACTCTAGCAGACGAAAACAAGATGGTGGTCTCCAGCGGATGAAGACAAGATGGCGGACATGATGTCATACCAGTTGATGATATATACCTTGGTACTGGTGGTGGTAGATCAGTCTAGGTAGCTTTCATGGAGGAAGGATCGACCGTTTACTCTCGCCGGGAATCGAACCAAGGACGTTCATCGATATAATCAAACAGAATTCAAATACATTAATTTGTTGATGAATTTTGGAATTTTTTTCATTAAAATCGGATAATAAATAAAGATTTTCAAGATGGCATCCAAATTTCAAGATGGCGGACATGACGTCATACTAGGTGAAGATATGTATACTTTGACATAAGTGGTGGGGGTCAGTCTGCCTGCGTCCACTGTGAGGGAAGGATCGGTAGCCAATTTTAATTTTTTTTGACCTCGTCGGGTTCGAACCGAGGACTCTGAACTCCGTGTCTAAAAAGTATGTTTTTTATAAATATTTTATTAAATTTATATTATTTGAATTTTTTTATAATTTTTTAAAAAAAATTTAATTAAAATCGGATGATAAATAAAAAAGTTAAAGATGGCGGCCGTAACGGAAATTGCAACGGTGACATCATCATCCAATATGGCGGACAACACAATGCTGGAATTTTCTAGAAAACAAAATGACGTTATCCAAGATGGCGGATCCAAGATGGCGGATCCAAGATGGCTGCCGTGATCTACTTGTCCCGTTACGTTATGTCCCGTTAAGTTATGTCCCGTTACGCTGTGTCCCGTTACGTTCGTCCAAGATGGCCGCCGTGACGTCAAAATCCAAGATGGCGGAAAGGACACACAGCTCCACAGCCTTAAAGCCTGCCGCCGGAGCCCCTATTTTATACTACTCTTAACTTATTTTAGTCTTACATGTTTTCATCAGTCACTTCCATTAAAATTTCTTTGTTTGGATTTGAATTTTTTTTTTAGAAGAAAATCTGTATATTAGACCGATGTTGATGCAGGCAAAAAAAAGGAAGGACATTTTAGAAATCCAAATATTTAATTGATTTATAGATTATGGTATGAACAAAACAATAAATCTTGCACGTCATAGAGCGGATCTGAAGGAAATAAAATATGCTTGGTCTGTGTGTGTGGTGGGAACATTTTTTAACTTAATGAGTCATATCATTTTATTCAGAGTTACCATTAATTAGTGAACTTCTGCTACTACTAAATCAGCACTTACAATATTTTTATCGGGTGGAATAAAAAAATACATCATTACTCATTCCAATAATATGTGATAAGACTTATGAGAAACACTATCACAAAGGACGAACTTCCTTGTCCTTGTTGTCTAGCGAAGCGTTCCTTCATTTGCGATCGTTAGTAAGCATCCCGCATCCACATAAAATAAATAAAACAATTTCGACTCAACACAAAACGTGACGACATTTCATGTCAATAATCGGGACTATTTGCAAAAAGATATATTGCATGAGATAACTTAACTCTCGCCGCTGACTGGAGCTAATGTACCCAGTTGGAGCTTTGTATTCTCGAAGCCTCGTAGCCATGTGTTGTGTCTTACAATATTTTTATCATTTGAAATTAGAAATGAAACATCCATAACTCAGTAAATTAATACGTTGTGAAACATCTGAGAAACACTAACATGCAAGATGAACAACCTTATCCTTGATATCTAGCAAAGCCTTCCTTCTTTCATGATCGTTAGTGAGCATCCCGCATCCCACATAAAAGAACTAAATTATATTTACCTGCAAGCAACACGTGGCGACATCTAATGGTAACAATCGAGACCACATGTAACAAGCTCTTTTGTATGAGGTAACTTAATTCTTGCTGATGAAATATTAAAAAAATTCTATTTAAGTAATGTATCTAATTTATTTCACTCAGTTTGTATCTGGCATTAGTCTTAATAAATTATATGAATCCTGATTCGGTGTCTGTTGCTGTATCGAAAGGACACAGGTGTAAGTTATTCAGCAAAGAATTTATCTTGAGAAAGAATGGAAGACATCACGAGAAGAATGATTGTGTTAAAAATCCACTACGCAATATGATAAGTTATGCTCGATGAAGCAAGTCGTTTACACGAAGAGAGAGAGAGCTTAAAAAGACATGATATAACATGTAACGCCAAGCCTGCGTACAAGCAAGAGGTCAGCTAGTCTAAAGAAGAGTAATCTGCATTGCGTCAATAATTTTTCTTGCCTTGGAAGAGATTATGTTAATGGCTCTTCCGATATCGACAACGAACTTAAATTGAAGGACGTTGATGATTTATGGAAGCATGAAGTCAATAGAAGAATCCTTAACGTGAAAAGTGAGAATACATTGAAGCCAAATTCAAGTAGATCTTTCCTACTTTGTAAAAATGGAGGACACCTAAAAAGGAAGCATGAAGACGATGAAGAAGCTTCGACGTCAACGATATCTAATTCTTACAGTAATCTGTGTGAAGACGATGTCTTCTACGGTGATGGCGACAGTGACTCAGGCTGATGACAAAGGCAAAGACTGTGATGAAGCACCTAAAGCTGACAAGATCGAAGACTGTGACGATGTCCTGAAACCGAAACGATGGAAACTTCGTAATAAAATAAATTATCCTGATCAAGCTATTGATGAACACTGGCTCGATTACGAAAGTTACCTTGAGGTTGGTGTTAAAACGGAAGACACCAGAGATCATAAAATTTATTAGTAACATGCAGGGAAGATGAACGTAGCAGAAGAGATTGATTATATGTCATGTGAATATCCTAACATATTAGTTGATCGTCTGAGACTGTTGGTATAGAGGAAACTACTCGCATATCGACGAAGTATCTTCCATACTTATAGAACTGCGGAAAGCTGGCTTCATACAATAATAACTTGTTTACTGTCATGTGTGTACTATTGCAAAATAAATAAATTATTTATATTTAAAAAATAAATGTTTTTTTTTGTTGTAAACTGATTTATAACTAAGACTGAGATCTCGTAAGACGGCTACTTCTTTTATTGTGCTTCCAATTGTGCTTCCTCTTTGTCAAATGTGCTTCCAATTGTACTTCTTTTTCGATGATTGTGCTTCCGATTGTGCTTCCTTTTTTATGATTGTGCTTCCAAATGTACTTCCTTTACTATGATTGTGCTTCCTTTTTCGTTGGTTGTGCTTCCGATTGTGCTTCCTTTTAATTGCTTGTTCTTCTGATTGTGCTTCCTTTCGTTGGTTGTGCTTCCGGTTGTGATTTATTTTGTTGATTGTGCTTCCGATTGTGTTTCCTTTTGTTGATTGTGCTTTCGATTGTGCGTCCTTTTCTATGGTTGTGATTCCTTTTTCGTGAATGTGCGTCCTTTTCTATGATTGTGCTTCCTTTTTCGTTGAATGTGCTTCTAAAGTGTTTCCTTTTCGATGATTGTACTTCCAATTGTGCGTCCGTTTCTATGATAATGCTTCCTTGTTCGTTGATTATGCTTTCAAATGTGCTTCCTTTTCGATGATTGTGCGTATTCAAATCTGAAGTATCTCTTAATTTTTACTAGTCCAAAACCTATTTGTCTTGATAAATTATTTTTCAGGGATTATTGGTCTTCTTGTAAGCGTAAAACACTTTACGTTGGTTTAATTGACTAATTAGCTGACATCGAGGAAGGTCATGAGGTTCGAATAAAACTGATCTATATGTCTGCCATTGTTCATGACCCGGTCTCGCGGTCCGAGGATGTTTGGTCTATATGTATGAGTGGCTTTGTAAATGAACGGTATAGAGGTTATTATAAGTGTCGATAAACTAGACTTACATGATAGGTAATGCGACAACGTATTTAATTCGTCGGACAGGTTGTCTTTCGTAGAGTGAATGATTAATAAATTCCAAGAAAAGTAATGGAAAACAGAATGTTACATTTATTTAATATTTAGTTACACCTGTCACTGGTCAATAATCGAACCGAGGACAGGATTCTATCGATTCAATATGTAATTGAATGAGTTATTTTTTAATGAATTTTGAACTGTTTCCCGAATTTCTGGGTTAGTTATGACCAATTTTTAAGATGGTGGTCATAATGGCTTATAGAATGGTGGTTGGCTTGGAAACTATGCATGTTTTATGACTTACAACCTTATTTAATGGGATTGATATTTTTTTTTACATAAAATTAAACATTATTGCATCGATCAAGTATCGAACCAAGGATAGTATTTCATCGAATTAATTTGTAAATTGGTGTTAATTTTTTTTGGTGAATTTTGGAATTTTCCCGAGTTTCTAGATAAATAATTACAAAATTCCAATATGACACCCAAATGACAAGATGACGGTGTCACAGTAATAATAAACTATTAATGCACTCTAGCAGGTAAGAATTAAACTAACATGGTGTCAGCGCACTCTAGCAGACGAAAGAGAGATGGTGTCTTCCAGCGGACGAAGAAAAGATGGCCGCCGTGACGTCATATCAGCTGGTGTTATAGGGCCTATACCTTGGTATTGGTGGTGGGAGGTTAGTCTGCCTGCGGCTACCGTAGAGGAAGGATCTGTCGACGATTTTTTTAATTTTTGCTCTTACAAGGTTTGAGCCGAGGACTGTAAGTGGTAAGTTTTTTTAAAATTATTTATTAAAATTTGATTAGTAAATTTTTATTATAATTTTTGAAATTTTTCCAAATTTCTAGCATATGAATTGTAATTTTTCAAGATGGCGGCCGTAGATGGCGGGTGTAGCGAAACATGCATAATTTATAGAATTCAAGATAGTGGGCGTAACGATATGTGCAACGGTGTTTTTTTAAAGATTGTTATTATAATAAAATTATTTATTTTTTATAATTTTATAATTTTTTCTTTAAAATCGGATAAAAATAATGATTTCCAAGATGGCTGATATGACGTCATACTAGCTGACGATATATATATACCTTGACATAAGTGGTCGGATGTCAGACTGCCGATAGCTTCCATGGAGGAAGGACCTGTCGCTATATTATTTTTTTTTAATCTCGTCGGGTTCGAACCGTGAACTCCGAGCTCCATGACGTAAGTGTATATATATATTTAATATTTTTTATTAAATTTTCAATAATTACTTAATTCGATTGATTATTTTTTTCATGAATTTTAAACTTTTTCCCGATTTTATAACATAATAATTACAGATTTTCAAGATGGTGGCAGTAACAGAAAAAGCAACGTTATTTTTTTTTAAATTTTATTTTTTTATAAATTATAGAGTTTTTTCATAATAATCAATATATTTTTTGAAGATGGTGGTCTTAACGGAAATTAAACGGTGACGTCATAATCCAAGATTTCGGTCATGGCATCCTCATTCCTAGAAATGGCTTATAGGCTGTAGACATGGATGCTTAAGCCGTTTTTAGGAATTTGTGTTCTTTAAAAGGCAAAATGATTTTTGAAGTTTTCTAAATCCTAATTTTTGAAATGTCGAATATTTTTTGGATAGTTTGGCGGAAATTTAAAGAAAATTGGAATTTTGGCGAATTTTGGCAAATTTGGGTGAATTTTGGGCAAATTTAGGCAAATTTTGACTAATATTGCCAAATTTTGAAGGTCAAGGTCAAAGTTCAAGGTGAAGGTCATCCAAGATGGCCGCCGTGACGTTAAAATCCAAGCTGGCGGCCTGTCACCTCGCCCCTCGTGCCAGCGCCAGTTCCCAGAGCACCATTTACATACTACTCACATCGAAAAACGTAGCTTGATATTCGTAGAGCACGTTTCATAGAAAGCGAAAAGTGCGTAATCTGCGTGTGTAGTGGGAACACGTGAAATAATGAGGGTTGCATTTTTTATACCATGTCTGAAGGAAAGAGAAAAGTGCGTGGGCTATGGGTGAGGTGGCAAGAGATAAAACGAGTCTTGAAATTTCCAGAGCTTATCTAAAGGAAAGTTTAAATTGCATGGTATGTGTGTGTGGTGGTAACACATGAAAACGCACCTACAGTGACGGCTGATGAAAACTCCATATCTTACAAAGTAACATAATGTCTGCTGGGAAATTAAATGTCAAAAGTAAATTTCAGCGTGGAACAGATTTTTTTTCTTCATTATTATTACTATCACATTCCGTTCCTTGATTCTACGTAGTTCAGCTCCGATTCCTCCCCCCATATAATTTAATTTCTTCTGGTAAGTAAGACATCAAACTCTTTGCTATTTTCGAGGATACAATCCACACCTGGTTACTTTGTGTTGTGCAAGTAAATGGCTATAAAAATTTATTTTATAAATTATATTGTAATCTGGTATGGCTTCATTGTTATTAAACTCAGGAAAAGGTTTAAGTTTAAATGTTAAACGCCATAATTTGTTAGTTTTTTATATACAAATCATACAACAAAATATTATATATGCAAGTATTGTATAAAAGGTCATCCGGCACCTGGGGCTGGGCTGAGGAGCCTGGTGTGGTCCACCATTTTGGATTGTGATACATAGGCAGTCATCTTGGATGACCTTGACTTTGAACATTGAACTTAACCTTCAAAATTTGCCAAACATAAATATACTCAATATTTTGCAAAATTTTTGTAAAATTCGTTTAAATTCTGGGTTTTTAGAAAAACAAATCCACCAAAAAATCTAAAAAAAATTGAATATTCAAAAACTTCTTATTTAAGGGGGAGGGAAGAGGGCAACTTCAAAAAAATTCAAAAATTTTGAATTTAAAAAACACCCAATTATTTTTGCTTTTTAAAAAATCTTTTTCCAAAGGTTCTTAAATTCCACGTCGACTGCCGCCCAAACCCGCGATGTCATGTCCACCATATAGTCTTTGCTAAAGTCCACCATTTTGAATTGTGATGTCACATTGCAATTACCTTTATGGCCTCTATATTAAAATACGTTATTATTCTCTGAAAGAAAATTGGGAAAATTTTAAAATAATAAATTATAAATTATAGGTACTAACGTTCTGCTATTTTAAAATTATATCAACTGCACCATCTTAAAACATCCGTAGTTATTATCCAAAAAAATTCCGAAATATTTTTAATATAATAAAAATATTTAAATATCATTTGAATAAAATATGCAACGTCATTGAGTCCTCGTTAGAACTCAGCAAGACCAAAAAAAAAAAAGCGATAGATCATTCCTGCACGGAAGCTACCGATAGGCTGATCTCCCACCACTAATGCCAATTGAAATATATCGCCAGCTAGTACGATATCACATCCACCATCCGGTTTTCGTCTGCTGGAGGTAGACCTTTTTCATTTTCAGTACTTGCTACCAGGAGTGCTAGTGTCACTGTATCTGCCAGAAAACGCCTCCACCATATTGATTTAATTTTTATCTGCATGAGTTCTGATTACCAAATCGTCATGGCATCCATATTATCGGCTTACTAGGCCACCATGTGGAAAATTAAGCTAGAAATTAGGGAAAAGTTCCAAAATTCATAAAATAATTACTTATAATTTACTTATTGTTGGATCAATTCCTGTCGTTTGTTCGATCCTTTCACGATACCGAAAGGTAATGTTATGTAAAAAAACACTAATATAATAAAACATGGTGAAAAATCCTTAAGGTGGGTTAAATTCTTCATCCACCAGCCGCCAATTTGTCGGCTGTCTTTGCCTCCAACTTTAAATTATGTAATTATTTTACAAGGAATTCGTGAAAAATTCCTAAATTCATCAAAAAACGCTTTTAAAATGGTGATTGTTCGATCGATTACAGTGCTTAGTTCGATCCTTGGTCAATACAAATTCTAATTTAATTTATTATTAAATTAATTTAAAAATTATGTTCGAAAAAACAACAAAATAACAAATAAAATCATTTACTAAGAAAATTATACAAGTAAAAATAACAAGCAAAATACAAGCATATCTCAATTTTTTCAGTCTTCTTAGAAGGTGAAGCGAGTCCTTTACATGCCTTGACCTGTGTTTCAAGGGAATCTCCACATGGCAATCGATTAATCAGGCACGTCCAGTTGGAAGTTAGACACTTCCAATTTGTGGTCAAGTTGACACGACCATTTGGTGTTTAGGTACATCCAGTATGTGTCTGTGTCTTGATGTAATCTATTCATTTCAAGTTGTTTTCCATGCACATCAGTCATTTATCTAGGTAGGAACGGCCAGTCGGTTGGACAGACTAACATGTTCAGTTGGTGGCAAGATACGCCCAGACAGTTACCAGGCACGTCTATTCAGTGGCCACGAACGAAATCCAGTAGGCGGGACCATACAGTTTGTGGTCAAACTAAAAACACAACCAGTTGGTGGTCAGAAAATACCAGTTGATGGTCAGACACATTCAGTTATTGGCCAGGCACATCCAGTCGGTGGCTAGGCATACTTAGTAGAAGGCCAGACACGTCCATGGTCGGTATTCAGCGCACTTTAAAAAAAAATATTGTTTCAACTACAAATATATATAGGCAAAGTATCTCCGAACCACGAAACAAGGATATGAATAGTATCAGTAAAAACGACCAAGCGTCTACGAACAACAGGGCCAGACAATGTACAAGGTTAGGCATATAGACCAAGTATTGGACGAAACCTGTTACTAATGTCAAAATAATATGTCATATTTCAAGCAGACCAGACAAAGTCTACAATTTGTCTGATTACTGTATGAATAAAATATATTAAAATAAAAATGAACAAATAACAAAGCATCTTTTTATGCGTACTATAGGACAAAGTATCCAGAAAAAAACAACATATTTTACGCTTAGTACAAGACCAAGTGGTGTTGAAATATAAAATATTCCGTCCTGAATATAACTCTGACAATGAACATTTAACTAAAAATACACTATTTTTTACAAATTAAAATCATTAAGTATACGATCAGCGAGATACGATTTCATCACAGGGATACGACCTCATAATAGTGATAAGATCTTATCACAGGGATACGATCTCATTACAGAAATTCAATCTTGTCACAGTGATATGACCTCGCTACAGGTATACTATTTAAACAAAATAATACCATCTCATCAGAGCTATAAGATCTGTCGCAGGATACGATAGGATACGAACGGAAGGATATGACAATAAGGATACTATTGAATACTAAGAAAACTCAGAGTTAGATACTAGACTAGCGACCCGCCCCGGCTTCGCACGGGTGCAATGCTGACACTAAATATACTACAGAACGGCTTTATATACAACGCTCACAGCTTTTTTGTCATTAGACAATACAAACATGTTTTCTTTAGAGGTTACTCTTGAAAGAGCGACATATAATTAACCATGTGAAAAACACTAAACGCTCAAATCTAAGCCTGCAACGTTGAAAGTTTGACCCTGCGATTTATTAATGATCATTGGAAAATATATCTTTACCGGAAATTGTAGGCGTTTAAATTGGAACGGTAAATCCGATGGTCTCAGAGGAATTCGGGGAATCAGTACATCTTCTCCGGTACCACATCCGGTGTGTGTTGTCACATATCATCGCAGACCTTGTTGTAGACCTTATTAAGGTGTACAATACTGTAGTACATTAGTTTGATCTATCTCGTAGGGTTCAGCCAGCGTTTGCAATGTAAGCGCAAAAAAGTGTGTTTATTTACATCACATTAGAAACCTCTAAAACTATCATTGTTTCTCTACTATATTATGAAAGTATTATACATATAAACCTTCCTCTTGAATCACTCTAAAAACCGCATCAAAATCCGTTGCGTAGTTTTAAAGATCTAAGCATACATAGGGACAGACAGCGGGAAGCGACTTTGTTTTATACTATGTAGTGATATAGAGAAATAAAACTAAAAAATGTTAAACCCAAAAATATTTTTTTTAATGTATGCATGCAGATAAAAAAATTATTATTATATGTAGCCTGGATTTTTATATCATGGAGTATGTAGGCTACTTCGTTGATATGCGAGTAGTTACCTCCACGAACCGATGCCCCCAACAGTCTGAGACCAATATGTTATGATCTTCCCATGACTTGTATTCGATCTCTTCTGCGGCTGCTTCCATCTTCTTTGCATCTTTAGTAGTTTTAAGATCTCTGAAGTCTTCCGTTTTAACGCAAGTCTTTAAGTCACCATCGCCATCGTCCCAGAGAGCACCATTAGCTTGATCACAATAATTTAGTCTAAATTGTCGTTTCCATCTTTTGGACTCAGTGCATCATCACAATTTTCTGTCTTGGTAGCTTCAACATATGCCATATTGTTCTAATTTTCTGAAAAGCTGTTTTTGATGTCCTGGTTCCAAATAATATATTTTTAACCTTAAGCCTCAGTGACAAGAAAATCCATTAGAGAATTCAGTAGGAAGATAAAATCCTTCTTGTCTCATCTTAGGAAACTTGTCAGAATATTCTTCCTCTAGTACGATTTATTGTTTACGTTTCTTCGATGAAGATATCTCATATTTCAATGCAGGCAATTAAGATGTCCAAGTGTGATGATTTAAACCTACTTTACAAACATTCAGCCCAAACACCTCAGTAGACGAAAAAATTGTACATTTACAGGTTTTGATGTTTTTTTTTTTATTATCTCTTTGTCCAAACTGACACCACAAATGTTGCAATGTAACAAGGTTTTATCGCCATTTTTTTTTTTTTTGCTCTTTCCGAGTTCGAACGAGGATTCCATGACGTAAGTGCCTTTTTGATTCAAACTTTATTAAAATTGTATTTGAATAATTATTTCTTATCAAAAAAAATTTATTTCCCGAAACTTTTGGATAATAATTATGGATTTTCAACATGGCTATAATGACGCCATAATTTCCAAATGAGGATCGTTCTTTTATTAAACTTTTATTATTTAAATTCTTTATTATTTTAAAAATTATTCACATATTTTCTGATAATAATTTCAAAATGGCGGCCGTTACGATAGTTGCAACGATGTCATAATTAAAAAGGTGTTTTCCAGCAGACGACAAGATGGTTGAC
Source organism: Bacillus rossius redtenbacheri (assembly GCF_032445375.1). Classification (NCBI taxonomy): domain Eukaryota; kingdom Metazoa; phylum Arthropoda; class Insecta; order Phasmatodea; family Bacillidae; genus Bacillus; species Bacillus rossius. The sequence continues at coordinate 252,476,126 of NC_086330.1, forward strand.
ATGATCTCGGTGGCTTTGGGCGGCTAGTCGACGAGGAATTTTTGCTCTTTTGGAGTTTTTTGATTTTTTAAGGTAAAAATAATATGACTTTTTACGTACTCCAATTATTAAATGTTTTATGGGTTTTTCCTTTGAAAATAAAATTTTTGAATTTTCTAATTATTTTTCAGATTTCCGGTGGATTTTTATCCCTGAAATCTAAAATTGTTGGCTAATTATGGGCTAATTTTTGGCAAAATTGGGCAAATTTTGAGTAACTGTTCAGCAAATTTTCAGTCAAAGTTTGGCAACATTTCAAGGTCAAGGACATCCAATATGTCTGCCGTGACATAACAATATAATATGGTGGCTTGTCGCCAGGCACCTCAGCCCAGCTCCATGCGCCGGATGCCCTATTATATACTACTTATACATATATATAAATTACACGCCAAAGTGTTACATAAAAAAATGATCACAAAACCATTATTTAATTTATGATGATTATAATTAAGTGTTTAAGTATTTTGCTGATATTACTCAGAATTTGGTATGATTGTTAATACAAATCGTTTACCAATAAAGGATGTAACTTATTATTGTTGAATTTTGTATTTCGGTAATGTTTAAGGTAGGAATATACCATAAGTATAAAGTGTTGAAAATATTTAAAAAAATTGAATAATAATTTAATCATTAAATGTAATTAAATAAATGTTTTTTAATATATGTACAATATAACTACAACCCAAACAAAAGCTTAAATATCATCAACAATTTTATACCAAATGTATGATTTTTCACGCTATTATTTAACTATAAAAATTAAAAGATTTAATTTATTAAAAGAAAATGTTTTGAAAAAATATTGACAAGGCATTTTTTTAAGCATTATATTCGTTAAAACGTTACATAAATTTTGAATAACGTTATTGTTTTGAAATATGGCAAACATTTATTAAAGCTTGGTTTTTAGTGTACTTTATATTTTCATTTGAATATTTAAACGTTTAAAGCATTAATTGACCTCAAGAATATTTAAACATTTTACATTACAGAAAATACTATAAGCAATGGATGATTATATTTGTAATCTTTAATTTATAAATTATTGTAAAGTGAATATATTTTGTCAGTTTTGTGTTTTTTATTTGCTTTCAGTTTTTGTAAATGTTATTTTTTCAAACACAATACAAAATTCATAATTAATCAATTTAAATATTTAATCTTATACATATTTGAAACTCAATTAGCATTACTTTAAAATTAAATACATTAAAACAAATGAACAAATTTTTATTAATTCCATAGTACGTCTTTAGTGAGTTAAAATATTTGTTTATTAAGCCAAGAAAAAAGATCTTTAAAAAATATCCTGTTATTAAGTTAATACTTAAGTTTTGTAGTGGGCAGCTGCAATGCCAGCATGTATCATCTTGTTGTTTTTCATAATTATAGTAGTGTGATGTTTCTTTTAAATATCACTTAAAATTGTTGGTTTATGCTATTAAACAATTATCATATCTTTAGTATATTATTATAAAGAAAGCGAGTGTGAGGGCTTGTTTGTTTTATTGCAACAGCTTCAAAAATTTGACGTATTAAAGAATATTCTTTGACTGTCATAAAGGTGCTTTATTCTAGGTGAACAGACACAGAGCTTCATTCTATTTATTTCAAAAAAAAATTGTTCCACAAGATATAGCAATGTTTGTACCTCTAACCTGAAGGAAACCACCACATCGAATGATTCCTGTAAGTACATGCTGAGTAAAACTTTATTAATAAATTATGATTAGAAAATTTAATCTTTATAATAATGAACAGAAATGATAAAAGGAACTTCGAAACTTGGCAAAAACTGCTCATTTTCCATCATTATTCTTGTCGTCATGTTTTATCTTAATAAACAGTATTTAATAACTAAAATAAAAATATTATAATTTTCAATGGTTTGCTCAGCAAGCCAATATTATACACAATCATACACAAATACACACACCTACACACATATAATCATATTTATAGCGTATAGAAAATTCACACAGTGAATCCTTTAGATGAAAAATTAAGAAGGATCGAATTATTATTTTCGCAACCATGCGTGTTGTAGTCGTTGTGGTAACCATGAAAATGTTCATAGATACATATTAAAGAAAAATCAAAATATCTTTTGTCCTGCAATATAAAAACTGTAGGACGAAGCAAATGATACTATATTCAGTAAATAGTTAAATAAATTACTATTTCCTACAAATAGCATATATGTAATAGATGATTTGGTTATAAATTATATTAATTTTATGTAATGCCGTGTTAGCAAGTGTTTTAAACCACTTGGAATAAAATCTCTTGATAACAATATATTTAACATTTTCTGGGTGATTACAAATAATTCTAATATAAATTAAATGTTTGAGTAGGTAGTATTACCTACTTTCATAAAAATTATCAATAATATTTATTCCATTTGGATAGTTTCAGTGTCAAATTTACGACTATAAAAATGTATATGAATCATTTAATTACATAATGATGCTGTTAATGGAATACTAATTAAATTAGCGAGCAATCAAGTAAGAAAGGCATTTACATTTAATGCATGTTTCTAATGGTGCAGGGACGATTGCAATAGCCTCAGATATTCTTACACACTTATTGAGTAAATGAAACTACGGAATGCGGTACAGCTGGAATTCTTCGTCGTCTTGACCATTGGTTGATTATTAAGATGATCAGGATACAAGCTGTAAAAAAACTGGTCAACTACAACTACAACTCAGGTTCTGGAACCGAAGCTGGAGACTGTTGATCCTCCAGGTAGCTGTAATGTTTTATGTAATGGAACTAGCTCACCAAGTTTTTTTACATGTAGCAGCACAAATATGAAGACATCATCCCACATTGTCATTCGGTTAGGACTGTCGCGGTGGGAAGAGGAGAACGATTCTACTTCCTAAGTCTGATGCATGAAAAATCAGACATCCTTAATTCCACAATATTGTCACGTGGCACCTAGCCGGTGCCACCACCATTTCTGTCACGTGTCACTTTCAGAGGGGGGAGAGAATCGTAGCTCTTTAGTCACTCGCTTGGCCTCAACTACTCTTAACTTCATAAAATACTTTACTGTACCTAGGATCATAGGTTCGTCATCCCGTACAGGATGTCTGGTGAGAGCTGAACTAAGGAGATTTTGCAAAATAACATAATACTAAATTAAAATTATTTTATTCTTAAAGTCAAATAATCAACATCATTCTTGACGAACATTTACACATCGGGATTAAAATTTAAAACAATACTCTTCTTTACTTCCTTAACGATTGAACGACCTTACAAGAGAGAGAATGAGAGAACTTCACTAAACACTTCCCTAGTCCTTCCGAATGCCTCAAATCATAATTAATACTTAAAATTAAAACAAAGATAAGTCCATACTCACATTTTCCGAAAAGCCTTTCTTGATCGATTACTTAAAACTAACATAGGGGCCTCTCCTGCCCTTAAAATCCGAACGAACATTACATTTTAAAAATTATAACTAAACGACTAGTGACGAGGGCCATTGCCTCCGCCCGAAAGCTTGAAGACGACTACATTATGACCTAACTTAAATTACTTTACGAATTAAACTACTCGTGGCCTCTGGCGTCGGCCATAGCTTCCGCCAGAGTGAGCCTGAATTCCTACATCACGAACGAACTAACAACTCGTGACCACAGGTGAGACGCATAGCCTCCGCCTGAGTGAGCCTGAAACGATTACATGCTGAGCTTAACTCAAACTACTTTTCGACCTAACAACTCGTGGCCACAGGGGAGACGCATAGCCTCCGCCTGAGTGAGCCCCGAGTCACCACTCACTTGCGCTTAAATTCGCGCGCCCTGCCGCGCCTACCATAACAAAAGCTCGTCATTGAAGTCAAATTTACTAAACAACTAACTAGAACATCTGGGAAGACTACCCCCCTCTACCCCGACGTGCAGGCCACACCGCGCGGCTTGTTACGACAGCGCGCCCCAGTAACTGCGGCCCGTGGCTGCGCCAGCGCGCGGCCAAACAAACAAACAAAATTCTGCAAGCCCGCAGCGCGCCGCGCCGGCCCCGTGCCCCAATTACATGGTCACGCCACTTGCGCTGACGAGTGAACAGAGCAGCCAGCCCAGAGTCCCGTCAGTAAAGTCCCTAAATTTGTTTTCAACAACCCTGCAAAATTTCGAACCGCGACATAACCCTCCCCTCACAGAGCTCGAGCCCCATCGAGCTACCTCAAAATTACAAATTGTCTTTTTCCATTAGACCATAACTATAAATTCCTCATTTCACAAAAAAATAATAATAATTTGTCTTATATCCTTGCTTTCTGAACATACATCTAGATTCTGCATTAGATCAATTTAAAACATCAAGTATTCATAAAAATAAAAATTGTAAAACTTTTATCTGGTTTGTTCTCACAGGGACCTTCAGAGGCTCGAGTTCTCAATACTAAAAAAAAAATTGTTCTGTTAGTGAAGCTCTCTTTACAAATTAAATTACTGTTCTTAGTTTCTCAGTATTCGTTAAACAATGTGCAAATTCTTGATAATTATTATTATTTTTTTTTCCAGTTTCCGTTTATTACCATACTTCTTTCGTTTTTTTAAAAAAATTAAGTGTCCTTACAGTGTTTCAATTAATTAAACTCTTATCTCGTGAAGGTTGGTGCAACTCCTCGAAGTCAGTGTTGTCGAGAAGAGTAGCTCCCTGGGCTGGCCATCAGCAAACACCACTCAACTCCAACAGCTACTGGACTGGCTTCCAGGGCAGCTCACAACTTCTCCCCACATCTGCTTCGGAGTTGTGCCATCCTCATCACGAACAGATTACAATTCTGAAACATCATCAACAGGCATTACCAACACGCCTTACAAATACCGAACTGACATCTAAACTGCAATCGATGGGCAAGGATGCATACACACAAAAAAATAAAATTATTTAATTCAACTGCTAACCTAAAGTATCCCACCCTTAGCATAATCTAATCAGGAAAATAATTTCATAGGAAAAACTTAAGGAAGGGAAACATGACCTCCAATGATTTTCCCTAACTCTTGACTCTTGATCTTCTCTAGACAGCATCAAATAGTCCCCACAAAGTAACTGGGTTGAAGGTCCCTTCACATGACCCACCCATAACCTCTTCTACTCTTCTTTTCTTCTGGGGGCAACCACAATGCCCACCACTCTCTCTCCATGGTGCCGAACCAGCTATCCCATGAGAGTAAAACAACGTAGTCAATAGAAGCGCAGAGGGTAAACACCAATCTCTGGCTTGTCGAGCAATAAAACAGCTTTATCTTCTTCTTCTTCCAAGTAAAAATATCTGATTAACCTTGCTTCTATTCTTCCAAACAATAAAAGTTCATCAGGTATCTTCATGAAAAAAAACATTCTAACTAATAATAAGTATTCTTTTTCTTCTTTTTTTTTCTGTTAGATGTAATAGAAGGCCATGTAAGGGAGGTTATAGGGAAAAAGAGTGGCCAATTCCCACCCCATCACCCACCTAGATCATGACTAATTAACTTTTAAATGTTTTTTTTTTCAAACCAATAAAAAAACTATTTTTATTCAAACTTTTAAATGATAGCTACTTTTCCTTCATAACCTCAAGAGCAAATCAATAATTCTAACTGAAACTGTGATTTACTGCATCCTTATTCCATCCGATCTGTTTGTTTATAACCTTTCTTGTAAAGTATAAAATTTTCCGAACATTACTAATTCAAAAATAAGTAAATTCTGGTGTCCTTCGAGTTACAATTAAATTTACTATTTCTTAGCTTGAAATAATTTAAGTTTTCAGAACTATTTCATTGTCTAATTCACAACACTTAAAAATCAACTCAAAACAACAAATCATCAAAATCAATAAGATCATCTGACCTACCTATCAGTACTGTGAACTTGATCTGTTCGTACACATTTATAATAAGCTATTGTATTTAAATTCCAACCTAAATAAGGTTTAAAAAAAAACTACTAATCCCTCTGTAAATTAAGAACATTAACTTTAAAAATTAAACTTAAGGTATTAGTTCTTTTTGACAGCTACCACAACTCACTAGTTCCATTACATTACTATAACCTAAAAAGTTCTGTAAAGACTGTTTATAACAAAAAAAACTCCAGTTACTGTCTTCCATAAAAAAATAAAACTTTACAATACCTTATTAATCTCCACTTGTAAGTCCATGGCTGCCAGCTTTCTCTTCTCTTGAATCTTCAGTCTTGGTTCTTGTTTCAGTAATCTTGCATCTTGTCTCTCGAACTCTTGTCATCTTGTAAACTGGACTGCTGCTCAGCTCATCTTAAGGAAGCTGTAACAGTTTCAAAAATACATGTTAATTTAAATTACATAATTCCTGTTCTTTGGTCCTAAAAAAAAATTTGTATTATTAGTACACATTACCCTGAAACAACATTATTATTCATTGTTTATTACTTAAAAAAAATGCTTTACCATAAAATCCTTTTTTGTTCTTTTCATTAGGCCTATTTATTTTCCTTCTTCTTAATTAAATTCTGCTTCAAATGTTAATCCTAACTTAAGACCTACCATCTATTTATTATTCATTACCTACATTATTTATGTTACCCTAAAATTCCCATAAGTTTCTAATACTTCCTATCAAAGACATTCTCTCTCAAAAAAAATTTACTTATGACTCTTAACTTAACAAACTTAAAAAAAACTTTTACACTAGACTTAACTTATTATTCATTCTTAGTTACTAAATTTCTATATGTAAACTTTAGTACTTACAAACAAAAACTGCCTATTTCTCTCTACCTCTTAATCTCTTTCAATTATTACAATAATAATGTTACCTTGCATCTTTAAACTTTCTTCTTTTCAATTAAATTAGACATCTCATAACAATAAAAATTCTGCCTATACTCTTCTTATGGGTGTCCAACCCAACAACAAAATTTCAAATTCTCAAGTTTCCTTATATTTAAATTATGCAATACAAATAACCTCTGTGGTGCCTGTACCCTTTTTTCCTCATCATGACAACTCTAATTCCTCGGGGTCTGTCTTCACTGTTTCAAATCAAATATCTCAAAAAAAATTAAAAAAACAAATTTATTATTTTAAGAAAACAAAAATTAACATTGAATTTACTATGGAGCCTGGAAATTCAAATGTCCCACAGCAGCTAACATGACTAAATCCCATGGAACCCCAGGTTTACCTAACCTGTGCCCAAAAAAAATTTAAGCATACCAGGCTTTCTCTGCACTGGTTTTACAGCATCACACACTATTTAGGGCCCCTGATCTGCCATCAGTCCCAAGGAGTTTTCCCACAACCCCTCTCTACACAAGCGCCTACCGCATTCCTCTCAATTGGCTATCGGTTTTACGGCATTCTTTTGAGATCCGACCATCAAGTTAGAGCTAATCGAACACTAAACCTCCATACTTCCAAAATAATGTAAATCAATTAAATTTTCTCTGTAATTTCTTAAAATCGAAAAAAATTATTCAAACATGCCCAAGAAACTTTCAAAAAAAAAATTCATAATCTTATCTTCAAACCATTAAAATAAAAATAAATAGATTACTCTGTTTTCTCCTTAATAACTGTAAACTGTCACCAAATATCATGTCATGAATTTAACTATGCTTACTGACTCTAAATCATAAAATCTCATTCTTCCTAATTAATAAACAACCGATTTCCTTAAAATCTCACCGTATCTCTCACACTCAAACTCCACTGGCTGAATATCTCAATATATTCAAAAACAATTATCTAAACTCTTAAAGAAACTCCTCCCCAATTATTCAACTTACTTCACATTATTTTATTTCATTACTTAAAACACCTAACTCAAAAAAAAATTAATTAATTCCCTTCTATTATTATTTGACCAGAAAAAACTTTCTCATTAATTAATTTATTAAAATTCAATTTCACATTAGGCAAGTACACTAACTCTCTACAGCAATGTTTCTCATTTCCCTCCTTCCTAACTGAATCCAATCTTACTTAACCTCCAGGGAATTTACCTCCAGAACAAACAAAAATTTCACTGTAGTGCCTATCTGCTATAGGCCTACTACACACCAGGGGACTCTAACCCCACCAACAAACTTCATTGAAATGGTACCCTATCCCATACAGGATAGCCACTTCGGTACTACCTTGGGGAACTCCTGCCCCAAACTACTCACAACTCTCAGGGGTTCTCCTGACCCTTAATTCCGTAGTCAGCCCATCTCCTATGGGTCTGCCCTACAATCCCTACTTCCCAGGGACACAACACCTCACCTTAGGGTCCCTCGCCCTAATGAAAACATTAATTTTGTCTCTCTGTTCCCTTGGAGTAAATTCCCTCTACATACAAAAACTATCCTTCCCACTTTTCTCAATGCTTATCCCATTTTATAGTGTACCTCCTTATTACTGTTTACAAATCCCAAAGATTATTTTAAACAAAGGTAGAATTTAACTAACAAAAACATAAACAACTTACAACGAAACACTTCTAGCCTATACATCATACACTTCTTAAAATAAATTACTTACATACTGAAAGTTCCTCTTCTCCTAAAACACACTTAAATTCAAATTTATTAAACAATAGTCTATTTTCTTATCGCTAAGTTACCGTACAGCTGATCAAAACAAGGTCACGTCCGTCCACGTCTCTGTACGAGCCCGTGACGTCACCGCATTCCGCCAGGTTCGCCAACCATCGCTTGCGGTTCCTCCGTTCTCCGCTAGGTCTCAGCACCTCCCCGTCACGTGTTTCCTCTGCCACGTCCACTGACGTGTCGTTCTGAAACAACTCTCAACATTTTTCTAATTAAAACAAAACATCACTATAAATTCTATAACTCTCTTTTACATAAACTCTCGTTTTCTCTTTAATTCCTTTCTAACGTTTATCCTTCCCTCGACTGATTTAATTCGTACGTCTCGTCTCCTACGCGCACGACAACTAAACAAACTTCTCTTGAAAATAATTCCTAATTACGAAAAAAAAACTTTATTTTAAATTATAATTCTCTTAACCTACAATCTTAAAATTAACTTCAATTAAATTAAACCACTTGCATTATCTCTAATAAGCATTTAAATTATAACGTATTCTCCTCACGTAAAAATCCCTGATAAACTCAACGACTTAAAACAACTTATCACTATAAACTTTATCCTTACAAGTATACTCAAATAAACATCTGTTACGTCAAAAAAAAAATCTCAAAGACTTCCTCCACTTCGATTAAATTCCGTAATCCTCTCCTCAAGTAAACTCTTAATAACCTGCTATCAGAAGCTGAAACTAACTTAATAATAAACATAAAAATCTACCTCTCTCTCTCCAGAAATAGAACCTACCCGGCGCCTCCACCATTTCTGTCACGTGGCACCTAGCCGGTGCCACCACCATTTCTGTCACGTGTCACTTTCAGAGGGGGGAGAGAATCGTAGCTCTTTAGTCACTCGCTTGGCCTCAACTACTCTTAACTTCATAAAATACTTTACTGTACCTAGGATCATAGGTTCGTCATCCCGTACAGGATGTCTGGTGAGAGCTGAACTAAGGAGATTTTGCAAAATAACATAATACTAAATTAAAATTATTTTATTCTTAAAGTCAAATAATCAACATCATTCTTGACGAACATTTACACATCGGGATTAAAATTTAAAACAATACTCTTCTTTACTTCCTTAACGATTGAACGACCTTACAAGAGAGAGAATGAGAGAACTTCACTAAACACTTCCCTAGTCCTTCCGAATGCCTCAAATCATAATTAATACTTAAAATTAAAACAAAGATAAGTCCATACTCACATTTTCCGAAAAGCCTTTCTTGATCGATTACTTAAAACTAACGTAGGGGCCTCTCCTGCCCTTAAAATCCGAACGAACATTACATTTTAAAAATTATAACTAAACGACTAGTGACGAGGGCCATTGCCTCCACCCGAAAGCTTGAAGACGACTACATTATGACCTAACTTAAATTACTTTACGAATTAAACTACTCGTGGCCTCTGGCGTCGGCCATAGCTTCCGCCAGAGTGAGCCTGAATTCCTACATCACGAACGAACTAACAACTCGTGACCACAGGTGAGACGCATAGCCTCCGCCTGAGTGAGCCTGAAACGATTACATGCTGAGCTTAACTCAAACTACTTTTCGACCTAACAACTCGTGGCCACAGGGGAGACGCATAGCCTCCGCCTGAGTGAGCCCCGAGTCACCACTCACTTGCGCTTAAATTCGCGCGCCCTGCCGCGCCTACCATAACAAAAGCTCGTTATTGAAGTCAAATTTACTAAACAACTAACTAGAACATCTGGGAAGACTACCCCCCTCTACCCCGACGTGCAGGCCACACCGCGCGGCTTGTTACGACAGCGCGCCCCAGTAACTGCGGCCCGTGGCTGCGCCAGCGCGCGGCCAAACAAACAAACAAAATTCTGCAAGCCCGCAGCGCGCCGCGCCGGCCCCGTGCCCCAATTACATGGTCACGCCACTTGCGCTGACGAGTGAACAGAGCAGCCAGCCCAGAGTCCCGTCAGTAAAGTCCCTAAATTTGTTTTCAACAACCCTGCAAAATTTCGAACCGCGACAATATTAATAATCAAATACCAATACTCGTGGTTGTCGCGACTCTTCTAGTCCCAGCGCGGGACCCAAACCGGAATTTTGGTCGCCCCACACACTTGAGACGTCTTCCACGATGTAATGTCTGACATCAAATCCTTATTATTCTTTGACTTGAAAATTTTATTCCAACTTAATTGGCCTATCAAAGAGTAATAAAGCTAGGAGAGAAAAAGGATGATATTTCTGACACCTGATAAACTATGGAAAAGTGAAACTAATCGAAGAAAAGGTTTTTGGTATAGGCATAGCCAAAAAAGGCAAAAAAAAATGGGAATACTAAAACCTTCAAATAAGTATGTACAAGATAAAACCAAAATAAACAAATTAAAACATTTACATTAAATTATATGGATAAAAAACGGGTTGCTCACCGTATGAATGCTTCAATATTAAAACGAAAATTTACGATTTAAAAAATTTAAACTTTCAATTTACATATATTTAAAATGAAAACTTAAAATTATCTGTAAACATACACAAGTTTACAGTGTCTATATTAGAATGATAACAAATAAAAACATTTGCAAAGAAAAGTAAACTAATTTGTTCTCAAGCCATTCACGTTTCTCTTCTCGTCCCGTCTCATCAAGAGTTTTCACTTCATATATTTTTGCAAGAGGCAACGGACACATAAGGGCCTTGTTCGTGATGAGAAGGATGCTTGCTTATTGAAACTCATGAATAGAAACCATTCGGGAAAGCATCGGCGGAGGAGACAAGCTCACGTCATTTTTAACAATGTCATTATTTTTGGGAGGCACATTCTGTTCCCGCGCTCGTCAAATTTAATAGAAAGGTTTGATTTTTATCAAGTAGCGTAAAACAACCATTACCGAAATCATGCAGGGGTATCTTAGATTTGGTATGTCGGATGATAAACTATAAAAAAGTCTCATTATACGTTTAACAGTGTAAACTTATTTTCTTTATTAGGGCAATAGTTTATTTTTTTAATTCGATAAAATATGTTGTCATTTAAAAGACAAATAATGTTTATCTAGGATTATAAAAATTTTCATTTTTAATGAATCTAAAATAATAACTGTTTATACTACGTAAAACAGAATTTTTGACAAATTTTTAACAAAATAGTAATTCCTCCATTGTCATAAATTCACTTGGTTTTCATAGAATATCAAACGCAATTAAATGAAAATAAATCAATAAGCAAGTATCTTTAACCAAAAATTAAAATAATTCATAACTCAAGCAAAATCAATATAGCTGGAAATTAAGTATTTATAAAAGACAATAACTGAAATTCTTATATAATTAATTTTTGTAATTTAGTAAGTATATTTGTTTTCTTTGATAATATAAGTAAAAAAAGTTAAAAGTTCATCAAAAGATAAAGTTTTGTTAGACATTGTCTCAAATTCAAGAATATGCTAATTAGAGACCCAGTTTCAAGTTACTGATTTTGAATATATGTGGAACCTAAAAAATAAATTTTTTGACTATATCTCACTGTCGACTTCTTTGTAGATGACTTGTAATTCATTTTTAACGGTTAAAATATTAAGTTAATCTTTAAAATTTCACTATTTCTGGCGTTTTATTTCACGTATATTGTGCACATATATTTTAACAACGATATATTTAGTTTTGGTTCCAAGTCATTAAAATAAAGTATTAAAAAATAAGTCAAAAATATCCATAATAATAGAAATACTGCCTGTGTAAATCATATATATGTGAATACTTACAGTCACCAAGATTAACTTTACAATGAAGTACACATAATTATATTATGTTAGGACAATATATAGCAAACGCAAACAAAAGCTGACTGGTTGGTAAGAGGTCCGGAAGAACGGAGGGCGATAAGGGCGACACTGGCTCACGCATCGCACGCCTCACAGCCTCTACGCGCTTTGTACCAAATTGCGTGCGGTCTTCTCACCAGTAGAACGCCTCTACGATACTTTTAGCAGTTGTTATGTAACCTTAAAGCTTATTAACAAGATGAAGGATCTCGGCACTGCACGTGTCTGTGTACTAAAATATTTATTACTTTAAAATGTTTGTGAAGAACACACGTTATGACTGACTCAATATTTGTAAAGAAAAAAAAACTGTTGCACGGCCTTCACTCCCGTACGTAATAACTGAAACTTCACAAATAGAAGTAGAGGAAATTCGTAAGCTTCACTAAATACATCTTTCTTCACTAGTGGCCAAGTCATCAGTTGAATGTTAGAATGAAATAATATGTCTATTAGAGCTCAATAATTTTACATACATTTGTTATTTGAGTTTATATAACCATTCTTGTGTACAAAATACTGACAAAATAGTTTTTCTTGATGTTGTACCTTATATGGTTCTATAGTTTTTAATATTCAACTTAAATTTGTCATCAAATACAGAATTAGCTGTTGTGCATGTGGCTTTCCATGAGAGAGCAGTAGGGTGCTTAATAGCCATACTCCCCGTATCCAATATCGAGAGCCCCACTCCTGAATATAGAACTTTCCTTCATGCATTGGTAAGCCATTATCTAGACTTAATTTTCCGACTGTTAATATAATATATTACACAAACTAAAAAAGCTTGTTTTGGCATATGGGTCCTAAAGTGTCCCTTTAAATGTCTTCCTTCTTTGATACTTTACAGTTAATACATGCCAAACTACAATTCATAACTAAATTTTGTTGAAAAATAATTAAAAGTTGGTTTTGACTAAAATTATTTTATTTTAAAATCAACGTTTATAAAAAAATCATATAATTATTGCCAGTTATATATAGTAGTCCGTGCAATTTATTTTATTTTGTCATAACATTTGTGTAAGGCTATGGCTTTTAACACAAACATTTTATTTCATCAATAATTTTCCAAGTACGTCATTAAGAATGTTGATTCACTTTTTTAATTATTGAACAAGCATGCTAAGCATTTCTTTCGTGTTTTTTTTGCAGCAACATACAATTATCAGCGGCTGGTAGTCATGCAATATTCTGCTCGTAGTGACAAATAATTATTTTGCTATATAAAAGACAGCAGTTGAGCTTTCCGGTCATCAAATACGTAAGCACTGAAACTTTCACGTGAAGCAGGACGTGGTTACAATTACTCCCGCCGCTGAAGCAAAACAAGAAAAAAAGTAACCTTTACGCGACAGGAGAGATATCAGTGTTGTATCTGTGTAGTTGAGGCGGGAAGGTACTACACGCCCAAGCCAACTGTGATCCCAGGGAGGGGAGTGACGGGAGCGCTAGTGTCGCAGTGAGAGAGGGGTGGGGAATGAGGAGGGGTATGGTGACAACTCTACTTGCCGTCCCACCCGCGACATGATTCGCTCCGAGCCTTGAGACGGACTAGGGAAAGGAGGGGGCAGTGTGGTGGAAGGGATGACGACGGAGGGAGGGGTCCGTCTGACCATGAGTAGTTCACATTTTTCCCGGGACCACAGTTGGCTTGGGCGTGTAGTAAGTGCCATAGAGTAAATAAAGTACTAGTACAGAGTGGACACTCAATGCTATTGCAGTTCTACGTTTTTTTTATTCAGAAATGCTCTAGTTGCTATACAAAAACGCAAACTTGACAAACATTAAAATGAAGTTGCAATGGCTTAAAACCGAGATAAAATACCTTCTGGAGTAAGACTTACGTTTCAAATTATAAGTAAATTTTAATTTAAATACAACATTGTTCGTAGAAAGTACAATTTGCAGTTAATATGCTTAAAACACTAATTTGAATAGTAGGGAAATTTGTAGCTTCAACTGAATGTTGGCGAGCTTGTGACTTTTTTCGTGCATGCATTAATATTTATAAAAATATGGATTTTAATTTTTTTTCCTTATAAGCAAATCATTTAACTAAATATCGGTAGTAGTATATAAATGGGGATTCTGGCACTGGCTTCTGGCTGTGGTGCTTGGTGCCGAGCCACATCTCTGACGTCACATCTATCTGTGACGTCACGGCGGCCATCTTGGATGAGTGTAACGGGACACAGCGTAACGGGACATAACGTAACGGGACAAGTAGATCACGGCAGCCATCTTGGATCCGCCATCTTGGATCCGCCATTTTGGATGACGTCATTTTGTTTTCTAGAAAATTCCGGCATTGTGTTGTCCGCCATATTGGATGATGACGTCACCGTTGCTATTTTCGTTACGTCCACCATCTTGAAAATCCGCAATTTTTATGTTAGAAAATCGGGAAAAAATTTAAAAATCATTAAAAAAATTATTTGATCGAATTAAAAAAAAATATTAAAAACCACTGTTGCAGTTATCGTTACGGTCGCCATCTTGGATTATATAAATGTTGCATATTTCGTTACACCCGCCATCTTGGTTGAGTACCATGTCATTCTTACACTTTACGTTACGACCACCATATTGGATCCTATTAATGTTGCAATTATCGTTATGGTCGCCATCTTGAAATTTAGTCACCATCTTGAAATTTAGACGCCATCTTGGAAATCTGTAATTTTTATGTTAGAAAATCGGGAAAAATTCCAAAATTCATCAAAAAATTAACTTAAAATAATTCTGATTGATTATATCGATTCCCGACCTTGGTTCGAAACCGGTGAGGGCAAAAAAAAAAAAAATCAGATCCTTCCTCCACAGAAGCCACCTACAGACTGACCTACCACCACCAATAACTAGGTATTTACCATCAGCTGGTATGACGTCATGTCCGCCATCTTAAAATTTGGACGCCATCTTGAAAATCTTTATTTATTATCCGATTTTAATGAAAAAAATTCCAAAATTCATCAAAAAATTAACGTATTTGAATTCTGTTTGATTATATCGATGTACGTCCTTGGTTCGATTCCCGGCGAGAGTAAATGGTTGATCCTTCCTCCATGAAAGCTACCTAGACTGATCTACCACCTCCAGTACCAAGGTATATATCATAAACTGGTATGACATCATGTCCGCCATCTTGTATTCATCCGCTGGAGACCGTCATCTTGTTTTCATCTGCTAGAGTGTGCCGATACCATGTAGTATAATTTTATGTTCACCATACCTTTGTCCTCAACTGTTGACATTGAACTTTAACCTTGACCTTGAACTTTGACCTTGACCTTGAAATTTGACCTTGACCTTGAAATTTGACCTTGACCTTGAAATTTGACCTTGACCTTGAAATTTGACCGTGACATTGAAATTTGACTTTGTCCTTGAAATTTGACTTTGTCCTTGTCGAGCATCATCGATCCGACATTTTATGTTCAGTACATGCTACCAGGAGCTACCACCTGCCAGAGTACTCCATCTTGTGTGTGTACTTGTATTATGGAGTACATTTCCATCTGGATAATTTTATTCTAACCCGCTACAGTGCAGTAATCATTTATTACCGAGGTGCCCCCGCCATCTTGAAATTCGACTGCCATCTTGAAATCATGTAATAATGTAGCTAGAAAAGCGGGAAAAAATCTAAAATTCATTAAATAAATCACTCATTAACTTACATATTGATTCGATTCGCTCCAGTCCTTGGTTCGATCCCTGAATGATGCAAAACATTTAATTTTATATAAAAAATAATAATTTCAATAAACCATGTTCAAAATTCTTAAAGAGACTTTAAATCCTCTACTACCATCATCCTATCAGACATTAAGACCACCATATTGGAAATTCATAATTGTAATGCTAGAGATTCGTGAAAAAGTTCAAAATTCATTAAATAAATTTGTAATCTATATACTGATTGATTAAATCGACTAAGGTCCTTGGTTCGATCCCTGGCCGATACAAATCAACTTTAATTTTAAAAAAGTACCAGAAAAGTGTAAGGTTCGAGAAATAAAACACCTAAAAGTCTTTTACAAACATAATATTTATTACACAATTTCTATCCTACTACAGAATCACTTGCGAAAGCCAGCAATCTTATAAACATTTAGCCCTGCATAGACGTGCATCGACTACTTCTTAGCTCCAAATGGCTCCAAATGCTCCAAACGGCCTTCAAATGGCTCCAACAGCTCCAACAACCTACAAATGCTTGACAGCTCCAAATGGCTCCAAATGCTTCAAAAGGCTCCAAATGCTCCAACAGCTCCAAAAAAAGGCTCCAAATGCTCCAATAACCACCAAATGCTAAACACAGCTTCAAATGGCTCCAAATGCTCCAAACGGCCTCCAAATGCTTGACAGCCTCCAAATGCTTGACAGCTCCAAATGGCTCCAAATGCTCCAAACGGCTCCAAATGCTCCTAATGTCTCCAAATTGCTCCAAATGCTCCAAACGGCTCCAAATGCTCCAAATGTCTCCAAATGCTCCAAACGGCTCCAAATGCTCCAAATGTCTCCAAAAGGCTCCAAATGCTCCAAACGGCTCCAAAAGGCTCCAAATGCTTCAAAAGGCTCCAATTAATCCAAGAGCTCCATCTTCAATTGATTCCAATTACTTTTCTTATCGAACTTGGCATGGTTACTAACATGTCTTTATTAGTATACATTTTGACTGGCAGTGGTAACGTATTTTGCACCTTTAAGTTATAAGTTTTATTTAGAAATCAGATTTCGATAAATGGTAGATACCATTTGGAAAGAAAATATATTAATTTATCTTCAAGTTTATACACATACATTTAATTTAAGCCATTATTGTATGTAGCCAGCTTCCTTCAGTTCTTTGAGTATGATGGATATTTCTTTAATGTTCGAATAGTTTCCTGCACAAAGCGATCCATGTAGTAGTCGTAGCCTGTCAACCAATATGTTAGGATCTTCCCATGAGGTATAATCAAACTCTTCTGCTGCGTTCATCATCCTTGCATGTTTATAATAAATATTATTATCTCTGGTGTCTATCGTTTTAACACCAACCTCAAGGTCACTTTCGTCATCGTGCCAGTGATTATCACAAGCTTGATCAGGATAATTTATTTTATTACGACGTTTCCATCGTTTTGGTCTCAAACCACCATCACAGTCTTCGCTCTTGCATGCTTTTGGTGCTTCAGCACAGTACTCAATCATGTCAGCCTTAGATGTGTCAGCACAGTCTTCGTTCACGCCAGCTTCTGATGTGTCACCACAGTCTTCAATCATGTCAGCACCACAAACTTGATCAGGATAATTTATTTTATTACGTCGTTTGCATCGTTTTGGTCTCAGACCGTCATCACAGTCTTCGATCTTGCCTGCTTTAGGTGCTTCAGTACAGTACTCAATCATGTCAGCCTCAGATGTGTCACCACAATCTTCAATCATGCACGCTTCAGATGATTCATCAAAGTCTTCGACCTTGTAAGCTTCAGATGGTTCTCCATCTTTCTCATTTTCATGGAGACGACTAGATATTGGAGTAAATATATTTTCATTTCTAATGTGGTTACAACTTCCTTCGTTTGTTTTAAATTTTAAATTATTATCTTGATCTAGATCAGTAATTTTAGCATTAGCTTTTTCGCCTTCGTTCCTCTTCCGCGATGTTGTAGCCCAGTCTTCGTTATCTTTATTCATCTTAATTGTACAGGTCTTGTAATGTCTATCCAAGTAATATCTTCTACCAAAGGATTTCTGACACTGACTGCAATGAAATGGTTTTTGACAAGGACCCAAATTACTCTCGCTTCTCTCATGTCGTTTAGCTTTCTTTCTCAAGGTAAACACCTTGCTACAGTATCTACAGTGATGACGTTTCGATACAGCGTCAGATCCTAAATCGTAATTCATATTAGTTACCGAGACTAATGCCAGATGCAAACTAAGAGTTTTAAATTAGATATATTACTTAAATAGAATTTTTTAATTATTTCATCAGCGAGAATTAATTTATCTCATTCAAAGGTACTTTTTGCAAGTAGTTCTGCTTTTCAACAACAGATGTCGACACATGTTACTTGCAGGTAAATAATATTTAGTTCTTTTATGCGGGATGCGGGATGCTCACTAACGATCGAAATAGAACGATGGCTTCGCTAGACTCCAAGGAGAAGGAAGTTCGTCCATCCTGTTAGTGCTTCTTAGATTTCTCAGAAATTATTTGACTGAGTAATGATAATTTTTTTTTTTAATTTCCGCCTGATAAAAATATTACAAGTAATGATTGAGTAGCAGACGTTCACTAATTATATGCAACCTTGAATAAAAAATGACATGCTTCATTAAGTAAAAAAATCCTTCATGCAGAGATAAATTCCTCATTAGTAACCAGAAGCACTCGGAGAAATCCATCAAAATATTGTCAAGAATAATCAGGAGCACACGGAGAAATCCATCAAAATATTGTCAAGAATAATCAGGAGCACACGGAGAAAACCGCCATAATATTGACAAGAATAATCGGAAGCACACGGAGAAAACTGCCACAAGTTTTCTTTGATATCATAAAATTTCAGGAAAAAATAATAATAAAAAAAAATTAATAAAAAATTTACAAAAAATAAAATAAAAAATACATAAACAGATTCTGCTAGCTTGTGAACTTCTCATTTTTGAGCAAAGATATAGTTCTAGAATAAGCCAGAATTTTATGTATTTTTTATTTTATTTTTTTGTAAATTTTTTATTAATTTTTTTTTATTATTATTTTTTCCTGAAATTTTATGATATCAAAGAAAACTTGTGGCGGTTTTCTCCGTGTGCTTCCGATTATTCTTGTCAATATTATGGCGGTTTTCTCCGTGTGCTCCTGATTATTCTTGACAATATTTTGATGGATTTCTCCGTGTGCTCCTGATTATTCTTGACAATATTTTGATGGATTTCTCCGAGTGCTTCTGGTTACTAATGAGGAATTTATCTCTGCATGAAGGATTTTTTTACTTAATGAAGCATGTCATTTTTTATTCAAGGTTGCATATAATTAGTGAACTTCTGCTACTCAATCATTACTTGTAATATTTTTATCAGGCGGAAATTAAAAAAAAAAAAATTATCATTACTCAGTCAAATAATTTCTGAGAAATCTAAGAAGCACTAACAGGATGGACGAACTTCCTTCTCCTTGGAGTCTAGCGAAGCCATCGTTCTATTTCGATCGTTAGTGAGCATCCCGCATCCCGCATAAAAGAACTAAATATTATTTACCTGCAAGTAACATGTGTCGACATCTGTTGTTGAAAAGCAGAACTACTTGCAAAAAGTACCTTTGAATGAGATAAATTAATTCTCGCTGATGAAATAATTAAAAAATTCTATTTAAGTAATATATCTAATTTAAAACTCTTAGTTTGCATCTGGCATTAGTCTCGGTAACTAATATGAATTACGATTTAGGATCTGACGCTGTATCGAAACGTCATCACTGTAGATACTGTAGCAAGGTGTTTACCTTGAGAAAGAAAGCTAAACGACATGAGAGAAGCGAAAGTAATTTGGGTCCTTGTCAAAAACCATTTCATTGCAGTCAGTGTCAGAAATCCTTTGGTAGAAGATATTACTTGGATAGACATTACAAGACCTGTACAATTAAGATGAATAAAGATAACGAAGACTGGGCTACAACATCGCGGAAGAGGAAGGAAGGCGAAAAAGCTAATGCTAAAATTACTGATCTAGATCAAGATAATAATTTAAAATTTAAAACAAACGAAGGAAGTTGTAACCACATTAGAAATGAAAATATATTTACTCCAATATCTAGTCGTCTCCATGAAAATGAGAAAGATGGAGAACCATCTAAAGCTTACAAGGTCGAAAACTTTGATGAATCATCTGAAGCGTGCATGATTGAAGATTGTGGTGACACATCTGAGGCTGACATGATTGAGTACTGTACTGAAGCACCTAAAGCAGGCAAGATCGAAGACTGTGATGACGGTCTGAGACCAAAACGATGGAAACGACGTAATAAAATAAATTATCCTGATCAAGTTTGTGGTGCTGACATGATTGAAGAGTGTGGTGACACATCAGAAGCTGGCGTGAACGAAGACTGTGCTGACACATCTAAGGCTGACATGATTTAGTACTGTACTGAAGCACCTAAAGCATGCAAGATCGAAGACTGTGATGGCGGTCTGAGACCAAAACGATGCAAACGACGTAATAAAATAAATTATCCTGATCAAGTTTGTGGTGCTGACATGATTGAAGACTGTGGTGACACATCAGAAGCTGGCGTGAACGAAGACTGTGCTGACACATCTAAGGCTGACATGATTGAGTACTGTGCTGAAGCACCAAAAGCATGCAAGAGCGAAGACTGTGATGGTGGTTTGAGACCAAAACGATGGAAACGTCGTAATAAAATAAATTATCCTGATCAAGCTTGTGATAATCACTGGCACGATGACGAAAGTGACCTTGAGGTTGGTGTTAAAACGATAGACACCAGAGATAATAATATTTATTATAAACATGCAAGGATGATGAACGCAGCAGAAGAGTTTGATTATACCTCATGGGAAGATCCTAACATATTGGTTGACAGGCTACGACTACTACATGGATCGCTTTGTGCAGGAAACTATTCGAAAATTAAAGAAATATCCATCATACTCAAAGAACTGAAGGAAGCTGGCTACATACAATAATGGCTTAAATTAAATGTATGTGTATAAACTTGAAGATAAATTAATATATTTTCTTTCCAAATGGTATCTACCATTTATCGAAATCTGATTTCTAAATAAAACTTATAACTTAAAGGTGCAAAATACGTTACCACTGCCAGTCAAAATGTATACTAATAAAGACATGTTAGTAACCATGCCAAGTTCGATAAGAAAAGTAATTGGAATCAATTGAAGATGGAGCTCTTGGATTAATTGGAGCCTTTTGAAACATTTGGAGCCTTTTGGAGCCGTTTGGAGCATTTGGAGCAATTTGGAGACATTAGGAGCATTTGGAGCCTTTTGGAGACATTTGGAGCATTTGGAGCCGTTTGGAGCATTTGGAGACATTTGGAGCATTTGGAGCCGTTTGGAGCATTTGGAGCAATTTGGAGACATTAGGAGCATTTGGAGCCGTTTGGAGCATTTGGAGCCATTTGGAGCTGTCAAGCATTTGGAGGCTGTCAAGCATTTAGAGGCCGTTTGGAGCATTTGGAGCCATTTGGAGCTGTGTTTAGCATTTGGTGGTTATTGGAGCATTTGGAGCCTTTTTTTTGGAGCTGTTGGAGCATTTGGAGCCTTTTGAAGCATTTGGAGCCATTTGGAGCTGTCAAGCATTTGTAGGTTGTTGGAGCTGTTGGAGCCATTTGAAGGCCGTTTGGAGCATTTGGAGCCATTTGGAGCTAAGAAGTAGTCGATGCACGTCTATGCAGGGCTAAATGTTTATAAGATTGCTGGCTTTCGCAAGTGATTCTGTAGTAGGATAGAAATTGTGTAATAAATATTATGTTTGTAAAAGACTTTGAGGTGTTTTATTTCTCGAACCTTACACTTTGCTGGTACTTTTTTAAAATTAAAGTTGATTTGTATCGGCCAGGGATCGAACCAAGGACCTTAGTCGATTTAATCAATCAGTATATAGATTACAAATTTATTTAATGAATTTTGAACTTTTTCACGAATCTCTAGCATTACAATTATGAATTTCCAATATGGTGGTCTTGATGTCTGATAGGATGATGGTAGTAGAGGATTTAAAGTCTCTTTAAGAATTTTGAACATGGTTTATTGAAATTATTATTTTTTATATAAAATTAAATGTTTTGCATCATTCAGGGATCGAACCAAGGACTGGAGCGAATCGAATCAATATGTAAGTTAATGAGTGATTTATTTAATGAATTTTGGATTTTTTCCCGCTTTTCTAGCTACATTATTACATGATTTCAAGATGGCAGTCGAATTTCAAGATGGCGGGGGCAACTCGGTAATAAATTATTACTGCACTGTAGCGGGTTAGAATAAAATTATCCAGATGGAAATGTACTCCATAATACAAGTACACACACAAGATGGAGTACTCTGGCAGGTGGTAGCTCCTGGTAGCATGTACTGAACATAAAATGTCGGATCGATGATGCTCGACAAGGACAAAGTCAAATTTCAAGGACAAAGTCAAATTTCAATGTCACGGTCAAATTTCAAGGTCAAGGTCAAATTTCAAGGTCAAGGTCAAATTTCAAGGTCAAGGTCAAATTTCAAGGTCAAGGTCAAAGTTCAAGGTCAAGGTCAAAGTTCAATGTCAACAGTTGAGGACAAAGGTATGGTGAACATAAAATTATACTACATGGTATCGGCACACTCTAGCAGATGAAAACAAGATGACGGTGTCCAGCGGATGAATACAAGATGGCGGACATGATGTCATACCAGTTTATGATATATACCTTGGTACTGGAGGTGGTAGATCAGTCTAGGTAGCTTTCATGGAGGAAGGATCAACCGTTTACTCTCGCCGGGAATCGAACCAAGGACGTACATCGATATAATCAAACAGAATTCAAATACGTTAATTTTTTGATGAATTTTGGAATTTTTTTCATTAAAATCGGATAATAAATAAAGATTTTCAAGATGGCGTCCAAATTTTAAGATGGCGGACATGACGTCATACCAGCTGATGGTAAATACCTAGTTATTGGTGGTGGTAGGTCAGTCTGTAGGTGGCTTCTGTGGAGGAAGGATCTGATTTTTTTTTGATTTTTTGCCCTCACCGGTTTCGAACCAAGGACGGGAATCGATATAATCAATCAGAATTATTTTAAGTTAATTTTTTGATGAATTTTGGAATTTTTCCCGATTTTCTAACATAAAAATTACGGATTTCCAAGATGGCGTCTAAATTTAAAGATGGTGACTAAATTTCAAGATGGCGACCATAACGATAATTGCAACATTAATAGGATCCAATATGGTGGTCGTAACGTAAAGTGTAAGAATGACATGGTACTCAACCAAGATGGCGGGTGTAACGAAATATGCAACATTTATATAATCCAAGATGGCGACCGTAACGATAACTGCAACAGTGGTTTTTAATATTTTTTTTAATTCGATCAAATAATTTTTTTAATGATTTTTAAATTTTTTCCCGATTTTCTAACATAAAAATTGCGGATTTTCAAGATGGTGGACGTAACGAAAATAGCAACGGTGACGTCATCATCCAATATGGCGGACAACACAATGCCGGAATTTTCTAGAAAACAAAATGACGTCATCCAAAATGGCGGATCCAAGATGGCGGATCCAAGATGGCTGCCGTGATCTAATTGTCCCGTTACGTTATGTCCCGTTACGCTGTGTCCCGTTACACTCATCCAAGATGGCCGCCGTGACGTCACAGATAGATGTGACGTCAGAGATGTGGCTCGGCACCAAGCACCACAGCCAGAAGCCAGTGCCAGAATCCCCATTTATATACTACTATCGGTAAACGTAACATAAAATGATTTAGGAGAGCAATATTTTTAAAACAATAAGTAAATTTCTTACCTTCGGGACAGTGTTTGCCTTAACCTCATTTCGGTTAAAAATGTTTTGTTTACGTTTCATAACATTTGTTAAAATGCATAACATGTAACATATTTTTGGATTATATTAAATTGCTGCATTTTTTAATGTCCAAGAAACAATTTCTGTTCTAGTAGAATCACGTTGATTGAAGTTAAGGTTAGGATTTTCGTAGGAGTAGTATAGGAAAGTATTTCCGGGGACACGGGTTCTGGGTGTGGATTGTGATTGTCGGTCCGCCATATTGGATTGTGACGTCACGGCGGCCATCTTGGATGACCTTGACCTTGACCTTTGACCTTGACCTGGAATTTGATCCTCAAAAATCGCCAAAAATGACCAAAATTGGGCAAAAATTGCCCAAAATTCCTCAAAATTCGCCAAAATTTCAATTTTTTTGAAAAAAATTTCCGCCAAAAAATCTCAAATAATTCCACAGTTCAAAAATTAGGATTTCAAAAATCCTCAAAAGTCGCGTTGCCCTAGAAAAAACGAAAACTCCTAAAAGCGGCTTAAAACTCCTAAGAGCTAGCCGCTTATAAGCCGCCGACCTTGAAAATAAGGATGTCATGGCAGCCATATTGGATGATGACGTCACCGTTGCAATTTCCGTTACGGCCGCCATCTTTAACTTTTTTATTTATTATCCGATTTTAATGAAATTTTTTTTAAAAAATATAAAAAAATTCAAATAATAAAATTTTTAATAAAAAATATTTAAAAAATATACTTTTACGACACGGAGTTTGGAGTCCTCGGTTCGAACCTGGTGAGGGCAAAAAAAAATTAAAAATGGCGACAGGCTCCTTCCTCAATGGTGGGTGCTAGCAGACTGACTCCCACCACTTTTTTCAAAGCATATATATCGTCATCTAGTATGACGTCATGTCCGCCATCTTGTCTTCGATGCTGGAAGCCATCATAATTGTATCGTCGGCTAGAGTGTGCTGATGCCATGTTAGTTTAATTCTTACCCGCTAGAGTGCAGTAAACATTTATTACCGAGGTGCCCCCGCCATCTTGAAATTTGGCCGCCATCTTGAAAATCCGTAATTATTTAGGTACAAATTCGGGAAAAGTTCCAAAATTCATTAAAAAAATCACTCATTAATTTACATATTGATTCGATCGATTCCCGTCCTCGGTTCGATACCCGATCGATGCAATAAAGTTTAATTTTATGTAAAAAATAATAATTTCAATAAACCATGTTCAACATTCGTAAAGACACTCTAAATCCTCTACTACCATCATCCTATCAGACGTCAAGACCACCATATTGGAAATTCGTAATTTTAATGCTAGAGAGGCGGGAAAAAGTTCCAAATTCATTAAATAAATTTGTAATATATATACTGATTGATTGGATCGACTAAGGTCCTTGGTTCGATCCCTGACCGATACAAAACAACTTTAATTTAAAAAAATACTAAAAAAGTGTTAGGTTTGAGAAAATAAAAACAACACAAGTCCTTTTAAAAAAAATTTTATTACATACATACTACACTACTACAGGTACAAAAAAACACTGACAAATTACTAAAGCCTTTTGGATTCCTCGATTCAAACAGTCTTCTTATTGTACGGACTAAGACTTTTACATGACTTTAAATGTCTATCCGATCCGTTCATCACCACAGCCAGAGACGGACTGAAGTTCATATCACTCATATAGTCTCATTAGCCGGTACAACACATGAGTCAAATCAATAACCATGTTCATTATACGTCTCGGAGCATTTTCTATAATGACGATGTAAGCTATCGAGACGTGAAATTAGTTTATTGCACTTATTGCACTGAAATTGTATTCATTGAACATTATTAGAACAACCGCTTCTTTCATGTCTGCGAGCATTTGAGGTGATAGTAAATGATGCACCACAGTATTTGCACTGATGCGAAGTACGCTCTTCATTAATTGAAGTATTCAATGATGATGAAACTTCAGTTGATGGTGGAACAGCACATATCGAAGTCTCCTCCAGTGTTGTCAGAGGCGTTGCCATAGGGATCTGCTCCAACATCGTCGACGCCGACGTCAAGGTTCCCGCAGTCGATGGTACAACCTCCATCGAGTTCGTCGTTAAAGTCGGTAAAGATGCCATCGAGTTCGCAAGAACAGGCAATTACGCGACTTATGCACCAGAAGAAAAAACTAGGTGATCCGTACACCGTCGACGGCAGTAACAAACTAAGCGTCCTGCTGTCTAGGACTCGTTTATATACATTAACCGGTTTGAATAATACGCTAGTCTAATCAAGAACAATTTACTAAAATACTAGAGTCAAAACAACATTTAAAAAAATAGAAGCACCGACAACGAAAAGGCAGCACATTTGGAAGCACCATCATCGAAAAGGTGGCACATTTGTCATTGGCTCCAATATTCATTGGCTCCAATATTCATTGGTTCCATCAGTCTATTGATTCTATCAGTCTAGTGACTCCAACAGTCATTGACACCAACAGCCTTTTTCTTCATCAGCTCCAATGATATTTGGCTAGAATGCTTCGAGTCTAAGAGACTATGAGGCTACAATTCCACGAGTGTACAAGACTCCTCCAACTACCTTCAAGTGTATAAAGCTCCAAATGCTCCATCAGCTCCAACACGTAATGTACGCAATGTACGCGCAATACATGCAATTTACACACAATAAATGTAAATGATTACACAGTACACACAGGAAACGGAATGTACACACAGTACACACACAGGAAACGGAACGTACACACAGTACACACAGGAAACGGAACGTACACACAGTACACACAGGAAACTAAACGTACACACAGTACACACAGGAAACTGAACGTACACACAGTACACACAGGAAACTTAACGTACACACAGTACACACAGGAAACGGAACGTACACACAGTACACACAGGAAACGGAACGTACACACAGTACACACAGGAAACTGAACGTACACACAGTACACACAGGAAACGGAACGTACACACAGTACACACAGGAAACGGAACGTACACACAGTACACACAGGAAACGGAACGTACACACAGTACACACAGAAAACGGAACGTACACACAGTACACACAGGAAACGGAACGTACACACAGTACACACAGGAAACGGAACGTACACACAGTACACACAGGAAACGGAACGTACACACAGTACACACAGGAAACGGAACGTACACACAGTACACACAGGAAACGTAATGATCACACATACAGTAGCGGAAACACACACAGGCTTAGTTGGAAATCAGAATACAAGAAATAAAAACATTAAATTTTTACTTTCAATATTTTATTACTTCTCAACATTACACAAATACAAGTAAAACGAAGCCATTATTGTATGTAGCCAGCATTCCTCAGTTCCTTGAGTATGAAGGATATTTCTTTGATGCACGAATAGTTTCCTGCACAAAGCGAACCATGTAGAAGTCTTAGCCGGTCAACCAATATGTTTGGATCTTTCCATGATGTGTAATCATTCTCTTCTACCACCATCTTCCTTGCACCTTTATAATAAATATTATGATCTCTGGTGTCTTCCGTTTTACCACCAACCTCACGGTAACTTTCATGTTTGAGACGGTGATCATCACAAGCTTGATCAGATTTATTTAATATATCACGTCGTTTCCACCGTTTCGGTCTCAGGACATCGCCACATTCTTCGATCTTGACAGCTCTAGGTGCTTCATCACAGTCTATGCCTTTGTCAACAGCCTCAGAGTCACTGTAACAATCACTGTAGAAGACATCCTCTTCACCCAGATTACCGTATGAATTCGCTATCGATGATGTCGAAGTGTCTTCATCGTCTTCATGCTTCCTTTTTAGGAGTCCATCATTTTTACAAAGAATGGAGGATCTACTGAATATAGGCTTAAATGTATTCTCACTTTTCACGGTGTTGATACTTCCATTAGTTTCAGTCTTCCCGAAGCCATTAGCATCCTTCAATTTATGTTCTTCCTCACGATCGGGTGAGCTAATACCATCACGCTCAGGACAAGGAAAATTATTGTCATAATGCAGATCACTCTTCTTTAGCCTAGTGGATCCATCGGTGTCCTCTATGCCGTAAGTAGTCTTGACTTTACATGTTTTACCATGTCTTTTTAAGCTGTCAATTCGTGTTAACAACCTGCTACAACGATTACAGCTTAACATGTTGTGTAGTGGGTTTCTAGCACAATCATTCTTCTCATGACGTCTAGCATTCCTTCTCATGACAAAATCCTTGTCACAGTATCTACAGCGGCTTCCTTCCGATTCAGCTATAGATATCAAACCACGATCCATGATAGCTTCTGTGACTAATGTTAGATACAAACTGTCAGTTTTCTCCAATTGGAACCATTTCTTAAATAGAGTTTTTGAAATATTTCATCAGCGAGAGTTAAGTTATCTAATGCAAAGCAAATTGATGCAAGTAGTTCCGGCTGTCGTCAACAGATGGCGCCACGTGTTGCTTGCAGGTAAATAATATATATTTCATTAATGTAGGATGCGGAACGCTCACTATCGATCGCAAAGGGAGGTTGGCTTCGATAGTATCCAAGGAGAAAAAAGTTCGTCCTTCCTGCTAGTGCTTCTCAGATTTCTCACGGTCCGCCATCTTGGATTACGTCGTCAATACGGCCATCTTGGATGGGTGTGACCTTGACCTTTGAACGAAACCGCAGGAATGATCGCAAGCACACGGATTTACCATCAAAATATTGATAAGAATAATCAGGAGCACACGGAGAAAACCATCATAATATTGGCAAGAATAATCAGGAGCACACGGAGAAAACTGCCACAAGTTTTCTTTGATATCATTAAAAAAAAATTAAAAAAAAATAAAAAAACGAAAAAAAAAATTCAAAAATTCTGCTAGCTTGTGAACTTCTCATTGTTGAGTAAAGATAGAGTTCTAGTACAAGCCAGATTGTTTGAATTTTCTTTTTCGTTTTTTTATTTTTTTTTTATTTTTTTTTAATGATATCAAAGAAAACTTGTGGCAGTTTTCTCCGTGTTCTCCTGATTATTCTTGCCAATATTATGATGGTTTTCTCCGTGTGCTCCTGATTATTCTTATCAATATTTTGATGGTAAATCCGTGTGCTTGCGATCATTCCTGCGGTTTCGTTCAAAGGTCAAGGTCACACCCATCCAAGATGGCCGTCGTGACGACGTAATCCAAGATGGCGGACCGTGAGAAATCTGAGAAGCACTAGCAGGAAGGACGAACTTTTTTCTCCTTGGATACTATCGAAGCCAACCTCCCTTTGCGATCGATAGTGAGCGTTCCGTATCCTACATTAATGAAATATATATTATTTACCTGAAAGCAACACGTGGCGCCATCTGTTGACGACAGCCGGAACTACTTGCATCAATTTGCTTTGCATTAGATAACTTAACTCTCGCTGATGAAATATTTCAAAAACTCTATTTAAGAAATGGTTCCAATTGGAGAAAACTGACAGTTTGTATCTAACATTAGTCACAGAAGCTATCATGGATCGTGGTTTGATATCTATAGCTGAATCGGAAGGAAGCCGCTGTAGATACTGTGACAAGGATTTTGTCATGAGAAGGAATGCTAGACGTCATGAGAAGAATGATTGTGCTAGAAACCCACTACGCAACATGTTAAGCTGTAATCGTTGTAGCAGGTTGTTAACACGAATTGACAGCTTAAAAAGACATGGTAAAACATGTAAAGTCAAGACTACTTACGGCATAGAGGACACCGATGGATCCACTAGGCTAAAGAAGAGTGATCTGCATTATGACAATAATTTTCCTTGTCCTGAGCGTGATGGTATTAGCTCACCCGATCGTGAGGAAGAACATAAATTGAAGGATGCTAATGGCTTTGGAAGACTGAAACTAATGGAAGTATCAACACCGTGAAAAGTGAGAATACATTCAAGCCTATATTCAGTAGATCCTCCATTCTTTGTAAAAATGATGGACTCCTAAAAAGGAAGCATGAAGACGATGAAGACACTTCGACATCATCGATAGCGAATTCATACGGTAATCTGGGTGAAGAGGATGTCTTCTACAGTGATTGTTACAGTGACTCTGAGGCTGTTGACAAAGGCATAGAATGTGATGAAGCACCTAGAGCTGTCAAGATCGAAGAATGTGGCGATGTCCTGAGACCGAAACGGTGGAAACGACGTGATATATTAAATAAATCTGATCAAGCTTGTGATGATCACCGTCTCAAACATGAAAGTTACCGTGAGGTTGGTGGTAAAACGGAAGACACCAGAGATCATAATATTTATTATAAAGGTGCAAGGAAGATGGTGGTAGAAGAGAATGATTACACATCATGGAAAGATCCAAACATATTGGTTGACCGGCTAAGACTTCTACATGGTTCGCTTTGTGCAGGAAACTATTCGTGCATCAAAGAAATATCCTTCATACTCAAGGAACTGAGGAATGCTGGCTACATACAATAATGGCTTGTTTTACTTGTATTTGTGTAATGTTGAGAAGTAATAAAATATTGAAAGTAAAAATTTAATGTTTTTATTTCTTGTATTCTGATTTCCAACTAAGCCTGTGTGTGTTTCCGCTACTGTATGTGTGATCATTACGTTTCCTGTGTGTACTGTGTGTACGTTCCGTTTCCTGTGTGTACTGTGTGTACGTTCCGTTTCCTGTGTGTACTGTGTGTACGTTCCGTTTCCTGTGTGTACTGTGTGTACGTTCCGTTTCCTGTGTGTACTGTGTGTACGTTCCGTTTTCTGTGTGTACTGTGTGTACGTTCCGTTTCCTGTGTGTACTGTGTGTACGTTCCGTTTCCTGTGTGTACTGTGTGTACGTTCCGTTTCCTGTGTGTACTGTGTGTACGTTCAGTTTCCTGTGTGTACTGTGTGTACGTTCCGTTTCCTGTGTGTACTGTGTGTACGTTCCGTTTCCTGTGTGTACTGTGTGTACGTTCAGTTTCCTGTGTGTACTGTGTGTACGTTCAGTTTCCTGTGTGTCCTGTGTGTACGTTCAGTTTCCTGTGTGTACTGTGTGTACGTTTAGTTTCCTGTGTGTACTGTGTGTACGTTCCGTTTCCTGTGTGTACTGTGTGTACGTTCCGTTTCCTGTGTGTGTACTGTGTGTACATTCCGTTTCCTGTGTGTACTGTGTAATCATTTACATTTATTGTGTGTAAATTGCATGTATTGCGCGTACATTGCGTACATTACGTGTTGGAGCTGATGGAGCATTTGGAGCTTTATACACTTGAAGGTAGTTGGAGGAGTCTTGTACACTCGTGGAATTGTAGCCTCATAGTCTCTTAGACTCGTAGCATTTTAGCCAAATATCATTGGAGCTGATGAAGAAAAAGGCTGTTGGTGTCAATGACTGTTGGAGTCACTAGACTGATAGAATCAATAGACTGATGGAACCAATTAATATTGGAGCCAATGAATATTGGAGCCAATGACAAATGTGCCACCTTTTCGATGATGGTGCTTCCAAATGTGCTGCCTTTTCGTTGTCGGTGCTTCCAAATGTGCTGCCTTTTCGTTGTCGGTGCTTCTATTTTTTTAAATGTTGTTTTGACTCTAGTATTTTAGTAAATTGTTCTTGATTTGACTAGCGTATTATTCAAACCGGTTAATGTATATAAACGAGTCCTAGACAGCAGGACGCTTAGTTTGTTACTGCCGTCGACAGTGTACGGATCACCTAGTTTTTTCTTCTGGTGCATAAGTCGCGTAATTGCCTGTTCTTGCGAACTCGATGGCATCTTTACCGACTTTAACGACGAACTCGATGGAGGTTGTACCATCGACTGCGGGAACCTTGACGTCGGCGTCGACGATGTTGGAGCAGATCCCTATGGCAACGCCTCTGACAACACTGGAGGAGACTTCGATATGTGCTGTTCCACCATCAACTGAAGTTTCATCATCATTGAATACTTCAATTAATGAAGAGCGTACTTCGCATCAGTGCAAATACTGTGGTGCGTCATTTACTATCACCTCAAATGCTCGCAGACATGAAAGAAGCGGTTGTTCTAATAATGTTCAAAGAATACAATTTCAGTGCAATAAGTGCAATAAACTAATTTCACGTCTCGATAGCTTACATCGTCATTATAAAAAATGCTCCGAGACGTATAATGAACATGGTTATTGATTTGACTCATGTGTTGTACCGGCTAATGAGACTATATGAGTGATATGAACTTCAGTCCGTCTCTGGCTGTGGTGATGAACGGATCGGATAGACATTTAAAGTCATGTAAAAGTCTTAGTCCGTACAATAAGAAGACTGTTTGAATCGAGGAATCCAAAAGGCTTTAGTAATTTGTCAGTGTTTTTTTGTACCTGTAGTAGTGTAGTATGTATGTAATAAAAAATTTTTTAAAAGGACATGTGTTGTTTTTATTTTCTCATACCTAACACTTTTTTAGTATTTTTTTAAATTAAAGTTGTTTTGTATCGGTCAGGGATCGAACCAAGGACCTTAGTCGATCCAATCAATCAGTATATATATTACAAATTTATTTAATGAATTTGGAACTTTTTCCCGCCTCTCTAGCATTAAAATTACGAATTTCCAATATGGTGGTCTTGACGTCTGATAGGATGATGGTAGTAGAGGATTTAGAGTCTCTTTACGAATGTTGAACATGGTTTATTGAAATTATTATTTTTTACATAAAATTAAACATTATTGCATCGATCGGGTATCGAACCGAGGACGGGAATCGATCGAATCAATATGTAAATTAATGAGTGATTTTTTTAATGAATTTTGGAACTTTTCCCGAATTTGTACCTAAATAATTACGGATTTTCAAGATGGCGGCCAAATTTCAAGATGGCGGGGGCACCTCGGTAAT
The DNA here is from genome assembly GCF_032445375.1 of Bacillus rossius redtenbacheri. Taxonomy (NCBI): domain Eukaryota; kingdom Metazoa; phylum Arthropoda; class Insecta; order Phasmatodea; family Bacillidae; genus Bacillus; species Bacillus rossius. The sequence goes on from NC_086330.1 coordinate 252,508,986, forward strand.
AAATGTTTACTGCACTCTAGCGGGTAAGAATTAAACTAACATGGCATCAGCACACTCTAGCCGACGATACAATTATGATGGCTTCCAGCATCGAAGACAAGATGGCGGACATGACGTCATACTAGATGACGATATATATGCTTTGAAAAAAGTGGTGGGAGTATGTCTGCTAGCACCCACCATTGAGGAAGGAGCCTGTCGCCATTTTTAATTTTTTTTTGCCCTCACCAGGTTCGAACCGAGGACTCCAAACTCCGTGTCGTAAAAGTATATTTTTTAAATATTTTTTATTAAAAATTTTATTATTTGAATTTTTTATATTTTTTAAAAAAATTTCATTAAAATCGGATAATAAATAAAAAAGTTAAAGATGGCGGCCGTAACGGAAATTGCAACGGTGACGTCATCATCCAATATGGCTGCCATGACATCCTTATTTTCAAGGTCGGCGGCTTATAAGCGGCTAGCTCTTAGGAGTTTTAAGCCGCTTTTAGGAGTTTTCGTTTTTTCTAGGGCAACGCGACTTTTGAGGATTTTCGAAATCCTAATTTTTGAACTGTGGAATTATTTGAGATTTTTTGGCGGAAATTTTTTTTAAAAAAAATTGAAATTTTGGCGATTTTTGAGGAATTTTGGGCAATTTTTGCCCAATTTTGGTCATTTTTGGCGATTTTTGAGGATCAAATTCCAGGTCAAGGTCAAAGGTCAAGGTCAAGGTCATCCAAGATGGCCGCCGTGACGTCACAATCCAATATGGCGGACCGACAATCACAATCCACACCCAGAACCCGTGTCCCCGGAAATACTTTCCTATACTACTCGTAGGTACCTACCGAATTGCATTACAAATCGCAAACAAAACTAATGCATAAAAAAAAGGGGCAGAAGTATTTAATCATTAACACAGGCAATGTGTATTTCTGGCAAATTTAACTGCCTAAGTTGTACAATTTTTCCACAAAAACTGAAATGAAGCTGTTACCAATGGCATCAATTCTTTATGGATTAGGTGAAAGTACAAATCATTCTCGTATCTTCACTTCTTGAAGACAGGTGTATAGCAATTGTTACGGGAAAAAAAACCTTAATTTCAACATAAAAATTTAAAGACACTTCATTTTATCGCAACCCTCACCTCGGTAATTGTTCCGTATCACGTATCCAAGTTTATCCCTTGATACTGTTGGCATGATCATGTATGATTTATCCGGTGGCACATGATGCTTGCTGTTTTAATTAATGTTAAAACAGCAAGAATCATTACCACAGGATAATGCCATTAGTAACAAGGAATAGACTTGGATACGCAATACAAAATTTTTACCCACACCTCCCTCTCGACCAAAAAATAAAATTCATACAAAACATTTAGACTAATTAAAGTATATAAGTATCAAGTTTGAGCAGAATTTGAGACTCATTGACATTTAGAACAGTACCTAGGTATTAATGTATTGTGTGCTTGTCCTCAACGTGCGACTACACACAGCCTAAAAAGAGGAAATTCTGTAGGGCATGAAAACAAAATACTCATCACTATTTTAATTACACAAAACTTTTATTTTGTATCGTTTTAATAATTTACACATACCTAGTTTCGTCAAGCGGAAACTTAAAGTAAAATTAATTATTATTATCTCTTCTCTTGTTGTACCAGTAGTTAACACAACACGTAGCCGAATCAGGCATGTTTCATAACAGTCAACAGTGATTTATATAGTAGTTCATGAAATCATTGATATTATTTAACGAGATTACTATTTCAACATGATTGAAACAAAATTTCCTTAGAAAGTTTTTTATTGAACCTAATATTACTTAATTCAACGCCGACGCCATTAATTATGGTGTTGTTGGTTAAACAAGTGGTTCAACATACAACGAAAATTTGTTTATTTTCTTTTAAGTAAATATATTATTTTCATTTCAACAATACCAATTTATGCCATAAATTTGATAAAATGTTAAAACAAATGTAATATTTATTTAATCAACGTGGTATTTTGATTATAATTTTCGTGCTCAGATGTTGGATAAAACTGTATAGCAACTGGAAAAATGCGATTGCCTTGCCCTATGAAGTGTCCCCCCCCCCTGGTAAGTGCGACGCTCACTGGTGTGTTTCTAGCGCGTTATCTCCTCTGAACTGGCGCGCAGTCTTCTCGTCGTGCATTTGCCAAATATGTGATTTTAGCGGTAACCAAAAACCTTTACATTGCGGAGAAACGAATATGTAGGTGTAATGTAAGGTCCTTGGGTGCTTTCAATAATCTTAAGCGGGCGTCTCATGTCTAAAATAACTACGAACACGCTCGTTTCAGCCCTCCTCGCTCTCTTAAAAATACAGTTCGAAAACGAAATCCGGAAACAGAAATACCCATCCGCCCTCAGCGAGTTCTTAAATGCTTTCCACAATCAGACACCGCTGTGGTAGCGGCAGTAGTTCTGCAGCTGCACACCGCCCTGTGGCCGGGTAGGCGGGCCCTCATACCGCCAGCGGGACCCGCCCGAGATAGCGGGCGAGGCGGGCGAAATAAGGCCGCCATTAATCGCCCGCGGCAAATACAGGGGCGGGGATTTCCAGCTGCGCGAAGCGTCGCCCTCGGGGGATTCTGGGTGAAGGATGGGGAGGGGTCGGGACAGTTGGCCCGAGGCGGAGACCAGTGCGGGTCCTCGGAGGACGGCGCAAAGGGCAGCAGTGTCGACATGCCACGCAAGTTAAGGGCACACGCACAAGCTCTTTGGGATCCGAGGGGACGGAGCAATTCCTGCTAGGTTTATCCCTCCCCCTACACCGTTACCGACCCTCCCCCTCCCCACCTTTTGTGCTCTTACCACGCAGTATCATCGGGTTGCTCCAATTCCACTGACGACTGGCAATCCATAAAGACTACTAAACACGCTTTCTTTGCCCAAAAAACAAATGGTTTCATTTAGTCAAATAAAAAAAGATTAGCTTATTTCTTTACTTTAAGTACCTAATGCTTGTATTTAATAAAATTATAAGTAGAAAAATTAAGAAATAAAATTGTAAGTAGAAACATTATAAAGCCATAATAAACGAAAATTATATAGCAATAAACAAAAGTTTGAGGGACGCTATCATTGACATAACGTAGGATTAATAATAGTATATAAAAGGTTTGTAATAAATCATTTCATTGCTGTAAATAAAGTGTTTTACACAGAATTGTGATGAATTCAAGGCAGTTTCAATTGTTAAAATTTGTTGGTTCAGACTAATTTTTTTTTATGGGTTTGGCACCCTTCAAGATAGACTGCATATTACTGTACACTAACGGGCTTCCATAACATGTTTACAGATTGCTCATTGCGAAAATTGTTCTTGTAAATATATTCTCCAAAAAATTTTTTTTTAATTTTATGTTGTTATTTTGATTCTAAAAAAATATGTTTGAATTGGCGAGTTTTCTATACAAGGGAATCACGATGTAAAACAACACATGGAAGCTGTGATTCCATTGACCCTGCCAAAAATACAACTATACAAGCAATGTCAGTCTTATTAGATGGAGATTTGTAAGTATTTTTCATCGTTAGGTTATATTGTATGTTTTTTTATTCTGTGGCTTAATCGTTTTGACACCGTGTAGAGCTCAAAATGTCAAATTTAAGATACTTATAAGTAGTATAGGAATGGGCATCCGAGGACAGGCTGCAGGCTGAGGATTGAAGATTGTTTACATTGTGACGTCACGGCGGCCATCTTGGATGAGTGTAACGGGACATAGTGTAACGGGACATAACGTAACGGGACAAGTAGATCACGGCAGCCATTTTGGATCCGCCATTTTGGATGACGTCATTGTGTTCTCGAAAATTCCGGCATTGTGTTATCCGCCATTTTGAATTATGACGTCACCGTTGCAACTTCCGTTACGGCCGCCATCTTTAACTTTTTTATTTATTATCCGATTTTAATGAAATTTTTTTTTAAATTTATTAAAAAATCCATTTAATAAAATTTTAATAAAATACTTATAAAAAATATACTTTTAGTACACGGAGTTTGGAGTCCTCGGTTCGAACCCGACGAGTGCAAAAAAAATAAAAATGGCGACCGATCCTTCCTCAATGGTGGTTGCAGGCAGACTGACTCCCACCACTTTTTCAAAGCATATATATCGTCACCTAGTATGATGTCATGTCCGCCATCTTGAAATTTGGACGCCATCTTGAAAATCTTTATTTACTATCCGATTTTAATGAAAAAAATTCCAAAATTTATCAAAAAATTAACGTATTTGAATTCCGTTTGATTATATCGTTGTACGTCCTCGGTTCGATTCCCGGCGAGAGTAAATTGTCGATCCTTCCTCCATGAAAGCTACCTAGACTGATCTACCACCACCAGTACAAGGTATATATCATCAACTGGTATGACATCATGTCCGCCATCTTGTCTTCATCCGCTGGAGAGCACCATCTTGTTTTCGTCTGCTAGAGTGTGTCGATACCATGTAGTATAATTATCTGGTTACCAAACCTTTGACCTTGACCTTGAACTTTGACTGTGACCTTGAACTTTGACCTTGACCTTGAAATTTGACCTTGACCTTGAAATTTGACCTTGACCTTGAAATTTGACCTTGACCTTGAAATTTGACCTTGACCTTGAAATTTGACCTTGACCTTGAAATTGGACTTTGTCCTGGAAATTTGACTTTGTCCTTGTCGACCATCATGGATCCGACATTTTATGTTCAGTACATGCTACCAGGAGCGACCACCTGCTGGAGTACACCATCTTGCGCGTGTACTCATATTATAGAGTACATTTCCATCAGGTTAATTTTATTCTAACCCGCTACAGTGCAGTAATCATTTATTACCGAGGTGCCCCCGCCATCTTGAAATTCGGCCGCCATCTTGAAATCATGTAATAATGTAGCTAGAAAAGCGGGAAAAAATCCAAAATTCATAAAAAAAATCACTCATTAACTTACATATTGATTCGATTCGCTCCAGTCCTTGGTAGCAATAAAAAAATACATAAATAGATTCTGCTAGCTTGTGAACTTCTCATTGTTGAGCAAAGATATAGTTCTAGTACAAGCCAGAATTTTATGTATTTTTTTATTTCATTTTTTTAAATTTTTTATTTATTTATTTTTATTATTTATTTTTTTCTGAAATTTTATGATATCAAAGAAAACTTGTGGCGGTTTTCTCCGTGTGCTCCTGATTATTCTTGTCAATATTATGGTGGTTTTCTCCGTGTGCTCCCGTTTATTCTTGACAGTATTATGGTGGATTTATCCGTGTGCTCCTGATTATTCTTGACAATATTATGGTAGTTTTCTCCGTGTGCTCCTGATTATTCTTGTTATTATATTGATGGCTTTCTCCAAGTTTTTCTGATTATTCCTGACTATACATCTGATGGTTTTCACCGAGTGCTCCTGATTATTTGTGAGAGATCTATCTCTACATGGATTTTTTTTGTCTAATGAGACATGTCATTTTATTTGGAGTTACATTTAATTCGATAATTTCTGCTACTAAATCAAAACTTGCAATATTTTTATCAGGTGGAATTAAAAAAAATATCATTACTCAGTCAAATTAATATTACACCATGAGACATCTGTGGAGCACCAACATGCAAGACGAACTTCCTTTTCCTTGGAGTCTAGCGAAGCCATCCTTCTTTTGCGATCGTTAGTGAGCATCCCGCATCCCGCATAAAATAACTAAATATTATTTACCTGCAAGCAACATGTGGCGACATCTGTTGTTGAAAAGCAGAACTACATGCATAAAGTACTTTTGCATGAGATATATTAATTCTCGCTGATGAAATATGAAAAAATTTCTATTTAAGTATTGGATTTAATTTAAAACACTCAATTGGTATCTGGCATTAGTCTCAGTAACTAATATGAATTCCGATTTGGGATCTGACGCTGTATCGAAAGAACATAGGTGTAAGTTTTGCAGTAAAGAGTTTATCTTGAGAAAGAATAAAAGACAACACGAGAAGAATGACTGTGTTAAAAATCCTCTGCGCAATATGATAAGTTGTGTTCGATGTAGCAAGTCGTTTACGCGGAGAGAGAGCCTAAAAAGACATGGCAGAACTTGTAGCGCCAAGCCTGCGTACAAGCAAGAGGACAACGATGAATCTACTAGCCTAAGGAAGAGTGATCTGCATTATCACAATAATCTTCTTGGCTCTTCCGATCTCGACAAAGAACTTAAATTGAAGGAGGTTGATGATTTACGGAAGAATGAAGACAATGGAAGAATCCTTAACGCGAAAAGTGAGAATATATTCCAGCCGAATTCAAGTAGATCTTTCCTACTTTGTAAAAATGATGGACTCCTAAAAAGGAAGCATGAAGACGATGAAGACACTTCGACATCATCAACATCGAATTATTACGGTAAATTGGGTGAAGACGATTCCTTCTACAGTGATTCTTACAGTGACTCTGAGGCTGTTGACAAAGACATAGACTATGATGAAACACCTAAAGCTGCCAAGATCGAAGAATGTGGAGGTGTCCTGAGACCGAAACGGTGGAAACGTCGTGATATATTAAATAAATCTGATCAAGCTTGTGATGATCACCGTCTCAAACATGAAAGTTACCCTGAGGTTGGTGGTAAAACGGAAGACACCAGAGATCATAATATTTATTATAAAGGTGCAAGGAAGATGGTGGTAGAAGAGAATGATTACACATCATGGAAAGATCCAAACATATTGGTTGACCGGCTAAGACTTCTACATGGTTCGCTTTGTGCAGGAAACTATTTGTGCATCAAAGAAATATCCTTCATACTCAAGGAACTGAGGAAAGCTGGCTACATACAATAATGGCTTGTTTTACTTGCATTTGTATAATGTAAAGAAATAAATAATTTAAATTATAAAAATTAAAGGTTTTTATTTCGTGTATTCTGATTTCTAACTAAGACTTAGATCTCGTAACTTGTGCTTCCTTTTTGCCTTTTTTTTTTTTGTTGATGGAGCTTCCAAGTGTGCTTCCTTATTCGATGGAGCTTCCAAGTGTGATTCCTTATTCTATGGTGCTTCCAAAATGTGCTTCCTTATTCGATGGTGCTTCCAAAATGCGCTGTCTTTATGATGGTGCATCCAAAATGCATTGCCTTTTCGTTGGCGGTGCTTCCAAATGTGCTGCCTTTTCGTTGTCGGTGCTTCCGAATGTGCTGCCTTTTCGTTGTCGGTGCTTCCAAATGTGCTGCCTTTTCGTTGTCGGTGCTTCCGAATGTGCTGCCTTTTCGTTGTCGGTGCTTCCAAATGTGCTGCCTTTTCGTTGTCGGTGCTTCCAAATGTGCTGCCTTTTCGTTGTCGGTGCTTCCGAATGTGCTGCCTTTTCGTTGTCGGTGCTTCCAAATGTGCTGCCTTTTCGTTGTCGGTGCTTCCAAATGTGCTGCCTTTTCGTTGTCGGTGCTTCCGAATGTGCTGCCTTTTCGTTGTCGGTGCTTCCGAATGTGCTGCCTTTTCGTTGTCGGTGCTTCCAAATGTGCTGCCTTTTCGTTGTCGGTGCTTCCGAATGTGCTGCCTTTTCGTTGTCGGTGCTTCCGAATGTGCTGCCTTTTCGTTGTCGGTGCTTCCAGAATGTGCTGCCTTTTCGTTGTCGGTGCTTCCAAATGTGCTGCCATTTTCGTTGTCGGTGCTTCCAAATGTGCTGCCTTTTCGTTGTCGGTGCTTCCAAATGTGCTGCCTTTTCGTTGTCGGTGCTTCCAAATGTGCTGCCTTTTCGTAGTCGGTGCTTCCAAATGTGCTGCCTTTTCGTTGTCGGTGCTGCCAAATGTGCTGCCTTTTCGTTGTCGGTGCTTCCAAATGTGCTGCCTTTTCGTAGTCGGTGCTTCCAAATGTGCTGCCTTTTCGTAGTCGGTGCTTCTATTTTTAACGTTGTTTTGACTCTAGTATTATTGTAGATGGTTCTTGATTTGACTAGCGTATTATTCCATACGGTGCATGTATATAAGCGAGTTCTAGACAGCAGGACGCTCAGTTTGTTACTGGCGAAGGTGGTGTAGGGATCACCTAGTTTGTTTCTTCTGGTGCATAAGTCGTGTAATTGCCTGTTCTTGAGACTTCGTTGGCATCTTTACCGACTTTAACGTCGTACTCGATGGAGGATGTATCATCGACTACGGGAACCATGACGTCAGCGCCGACGATGTTGGAGCAGATCCCGTTGGCAACGCCTCTGACAACACTGGAGGAGACTTCGATATGTGCTGTTCCACCATCAGCTGAAGTTTCATCAACATTGTATACTTCAATTAATGAAGAGCGTACTTCGCATCAGTGCAAATACTGTGGTGCATCATTTACTATCACCTCAAATGCTCGCAGACATGAAAGAAGCGGTTGTTCTAATAATGTTCAAAGAATACAATTTCAGTGCAATAAGTGCAATAAACTAATTTCACGTATCGATAGCTTACATCGTCATTATAAAAAATGCTCCGAGACGTATAATGAACATGGTTATTGATTTGACTCATGTGTTGTACCGGCTAATGAGACTATATAAGTGATTTGAACTTCAGTCCGTCTCTGGCTGCGGTGATGACCGGATCGGATAGACATTTAAAGTCATGTAAAAGGCTTAGTCCGTACAATAAAAAGACTGTTTGAATCGAGGAATCTAAAAGGCTTTGTTAATTTTTGAGTGTTTTTTTTGTACTTGTAGTAGTGTATTGAATTTATGTAATAAAATTTTTTTAAAAGAACTTGTGGTGTTTTTATTTTCTCACACCTAGCACTTTTTTAGTATTTTTTTTAAATTAAAGTTGTGTTGTATCGGCCAGGGATCGAACCAAGGACCTAAGTCGATCCAATCAATCATTATATGGATTACAAATTTATTTAATGAATTTTGAACATGGTTTATGGAAATTATTATTTTTTTTACATAAAATTAAACATTATTGCATCGATCTCGGATCGAACCAAGGACTGGAGCGGATCGAATCGATATGTAAGTTAATGAGTGATTTTTTTTATGAATTTTGGATTTTTTCCCGCTTTTCTAGCTACATTATTACATGATTTCAAGATGGCGGCCGAATTTCAAGATGGCGGGGGCACCTCGGTAATAAATGATTACTGCACTGTAGCGGGTTAGAATAAAATTAACCTGATGGAAATGTACTCTATAATATGAGTACACGCGCAAGATGGTGTACTCCAGCAGGTGGTCGCTCCTGGTAGCATGTACTGAACATAAAATGTCGGATCCATGATGGTCGACAAGGACAAAGTCAAATTTCCAGGACAAAGTCCAATTTCAAGGTCAAGGTCAAATTTCAAGGTCAAGGTCAAATTTCAAGGTCAAGGTCAAATTTCAAGGTCAAGGTCAAATTTCAAGGTCAAGGTCAAAGTTCAAGGTCACAGTCAAAGTTCAAGGTCAAGGTCAAAGGTTTGGTAACCAGATAATTATACTACATGGTATCGACACACTCTAGCAGACGAAAACAAGATGGTGCTCTCCAGCGGATGAAGACAAGATGGCGGACATGATGTCATACCAGTTGATGATATATACCTTGTACTGGTGGTGGTAGATCAGTCTAGGTAGCTTTCATGGAGGAAGGATCGACAATTTACTCTCGCCGGGAATCGAACCGAGGACGTACAACGATATAATCAAACGGAATTCAAATACGTTAATTTTTTGATAAATTTTGGAATTTTTTTCATTAAAATCGGATAGTAAATAAAGATTTTCAAGATGGCGTCCAAATTTCAAGATGGCGGACATGACATCATACTAGGTGACGATATATATGCTTTGAAAAAGTGGTGGGAGTCAGTCTGCCTGCAACCACCATTGAGGAAGGATCGGTCGCCATTTTTATTTTTTTTGCACTCGTCGGGTTCGAACCGAGGACTCCAAACTCCGTGTACTAAAAGTATATTTTTTATAAGTATTTTATTAAAATTTTATTAAATGGATTTTTTAATAAATTTAAAAAAAAATTTCATTAAAATCGGATAATAAATAAAAAAGTTAAAGATGGCGGCCGTAACGGAAGTTGCAACGGTGACGTCATAATTCAAAATGGCGGATAACACAATGCCGGAATTTTCGAGAACACAATGACGTCATCCAAAATGGCGGATCCAAGATGGCGGATCCAAAATGGCTGCCGTGATCTACTTATCCCGTTACGTTATGTCCCGTTTCGCTATGTCCCGTTACACTATGTCCCGTTACACTCATCCAAGATGGCCGCCGTGACGTCACAATGTAAACAATCTTCAATCCTCAGCCTGCAGCCTGTCCTCGGATGCCCATTCCTATACTACTCTTATAGAGTAATGTCTTTACTCAAAGAAAATTTTAATCGAGAACCTGATAAAGCCTATACAAATCATGATTTGAATTTTTTTCATTCTGAAATAATCCAAAAATATTTAAAAATTTCTCACCCGTATTAATTAATAAAATATTTTTAAATAATTTCTTTTGTTCAAAGTAGAACATATAAAATTATGTTATTAGCCGTTCTTGAAAATGCCGAAAGTAGAGAGAAAATGAATCTTTTTTTATTTAAATGTTTCCCAACTCATTGAAATAATATATATAAATATATATTTATAAACTTATCTGATTATATAAAATCCTGGTTCGAATTCCTGGAAAGGTAAAATAGTATATTTTATTTTTTTAATTTTTTTCCCTAAAGTGACGTTTCAATAATAAGTTAAGATCACTTCTTCAAACGAGCACTTTTATTTATTTCACAGCTGATTCAGAACAGCTTTATCAATAAAGGAGCCAACTCCTTTTCTCATGCAAGCATTGATCCGCGTTTTCCGTGCGGAATATATAATAGTGTAGGAATGAGGGCTTGCGGTATCCGTTAATGCTCGCAGGTGAATATCGGTTTTCTGCAGCCACTGAGTTATTAGTCGTTTAATAAACTTGTTAGCAACATATACCTAGCGTTAAATTTTATTATACCAAAATTTTTTGCTTGTCAGAAGGGACATTCTCAATGTTTATTTTTATTTTTATCATGATAAATATTGCACATACACTCTCCTTAACTTTTACCTCCATGGCTTCCGCGAGAGAGGCGGAAAACGATAACGAGATCCCAAAAATTCCAAAACCTTAGCGGTAACCCTAGTTTTCAGCAAATCGGCTCGTTTGTTTGAAGAGAGAGACAGAGAAAGAACAAAATATAAGCGTGTACTCATGTACGTGCGTTAGGTTATACTTACCTGGGGGACCAGAGCACTGACAATTGTAAACACAAAGGCTCTACATCCTGAAAACACCTAACCAGTAGTGGCACTGAATAATTTTTACCAGAATTTTTATTTACACCAAGATGGCCACCCAAGGTCCATTCATGCATTTCTTCCAGAAATTCTAGCAATAGGCGTGTCGGTTAGCTGCTTGGAAACAATTTTTCCATTTGGACTTGTCTTGCAATACTCACTCGTCCGCCACACACACAAAACACCGTACCAAATGTTCAACCCAAAAATAGCCACATTACGTAGCATTGTCATGAGATTATATTTTGTTGGAGCCCCATTTGAGAGTGTAGCTATTGACATTTCAGGAGAATTTGCCCATAGGCCTACTTAAGATATAATTCAGTACATGTTGGCAATTGATTATTTCACAGTAGGTGGACAGAGGATTTTGGTCTTTATAACCAAGAAGTCACTACAGTGCGAGAAGAACTAGTCATCCTTATCTGCAGGTTTGGGTTACTGGTGGAACCGCACACAGACCATGGCCATAATTTTGAAAAAAAAAACTATATTCCAAGAGGAGTTACTGAGGTTACTGGGGACGAAGAAAACCGGGACTTCGACCTTAAATCCTCAGTCTGATGGCATGCTGGAATGATTCAACAGGACCTAAGGTCTGCCAATCTCCCTCCCTCTTGATTAGGTTAAGCAAGAGGGAAAGTCAACATGGAAGAACACCAAGGACCTAGGATAAATGGTATCTCGTTTTGCAACATCCGAAAATGTAAAATACATTTAAATATGTCGATTGGATAACCACTTCAATAAAAATATAAATTCGGTTATAAATAAAAAATGTTTTCGGAATCAGACTTTTACGTATTTAACTTAAAAATAATGATTATTGCAAGCATTATGAAGATTATTAAAATTGCTAATTGATATACCTTCACAAATACCCATTTTTAGTAGGCGCCCTCAACAATGTTTCACAAAACCGTTTTTTATAAAACCAACAATACAATATATTTTTTAAAAAAATTAAAGAACGATATCATGAATGTAAAATGCAGCTGAATGTCGTTTCAAAAACAGTTGCACTCATGCTGCATGTATAAAAGAACATAATATGTAAATTTGCTTTCCTGATTTTAATTTTCGCCACTCCCAATGGCATATGTTACCAGAGGAAAAACCTCACTCCAAACTTAGCAGAGTTCACTCGTGATGGGTACCTCATAGCCAAGACTGTGGACCGCCTTTAAACACAAAAATGAGTAAAAAATTAAGAAATCTGGCAAAAATATACAATTTATATAATTCACGGACGAACATGGAAAAATCCAACCAATTTATGTACAATCCCTTTCGGCGCAGCATACACGCGTAAGTAGATTTCTAAGTACCTGTTTTTTACACAATGCATCCAGCATTGAATGCCTTAACTAATTTCATATTATGCCTATTAAGGTAACTACGGAATTATATTTGTACTTAAAGCAATATTTTTCATCCGTTGCACTAATATTTGGTAGTATAACGATTTTTTTGGACAAAGGTTTAAGGTAATATGAAAATGGTAACATTTAAATTCTGCCAAAATTTATACTAAAGAAAATTTAGATTTTTTTTTAATTTCAACACCCTGTTTTCACGGCAATAGTTCGTTTCATCAAAAATTGTTTAAAATACCAAAAGTTTTAGATAAAAATGAGGAGGTTTAAAATAAATCATAACGGATTTTATAGTATATTAAATTATATATATATGTATATAATTTTGAGATGATGGATTTGGGGTCAATGACCATGAAACGAAAAATTATTTAAAACGTTTCTGGAAATCGTGTTACGGTAACGGCTACAATAGGCAACATTTCTTTGAAATCTACCTAAAAGTAACGACTATTTTTGGTCTTTAACAATTATTATTTCCTCCCCTTGTTGTAATAGTTTGTTACATAAAATTTAATTTATACAAAAGTTTTTAAGAATACTTTGAAAGCTAAACAAAAATTAAAAAAAATTTGATAGAGTACATTGTAGGGAAGTTTTATTTATTTGTTTTCTTATTTAAACCGTTAGCTTTTTCAACTTCTTGCAATAATAAAACTTACTATCAGAAATTGTTTCAGAAAAAAAGTTTTATGTAAAAATTGTGAACGGATTTGATGATTAGCCTTCTAAAAAATTATTAATTTCTTTCTGTATTTTAACCCCTCTTTATCCACCTTTTGCAGGAATGGTTAGTTCTATCAATAATTATTTCAGACCAAAGTTTTGATAGTATTTATAAGGTTTGTTAACAATTTGAACGAATTAAAGTGTGTCCACTACGGCAGTTATCAATTATTTGTCACTTAACCCCTGTTTATTCCACCCTTTTCCTTAATAGTTAGTCGTATAAAAATTATTCCGACGAAAGTTTTAGACAATAATTTAAGGTTTTACAATAAAACAGAACGAATTTAATTCATGGTACGGTTTTATGAATTTTTTAAAATTTTATCACTTTATAAGTACTATTAGCCCCCTGCAAAAATAGTTCGTCTTATCAGCAATTGTTTCAGACAAAAGTTTTGGGCAAAAATGTTTAGATTTACAAACATTTGAACGGATTTGATAGTGCACCTAAAAGGGAGTTATATTTTTTTTATACCTATGCCCTTTTTTCAACCCCTTGCAGTAATGTTTCGTCTAAACCATAATTTTTACAGACAACAATTTTAAATAATAATTATAAGATTTAAACAAATTCTAACGAATTCGATGTTGTGGATACTAAGGGAGTTATGATTTTTTTTTTTCCTCCAACACTTGTTTTTTTTAACTCCTTGAAGTTATGGTTGGTCGTATTAAAAACTTATTCAAGCCCAATATGTTGGTAATACACCTACGTGTACGGATGTGATATTATCCATTTTATGGGAATTACAGAGATTTTCCTGGTTTTCTAAAACACTTTGACTGCCATGTCAGACATATATGACTGACACCACTGCATTCCTGCAAAGCCATGTCAAACAAATATGACTGACAATCAATATTTCACAACAGGCTCTGTGAGGCATATATAACTGACACTAAATGGAACTTTACATTATAGGGTTAGTGTGTGGCCTCTTGAGAAACATTTAACTCAATCCTCGTGGCTTCTCTATGTTGACTGAACAAAATAAAGGGAATTATAGGTGAGACAAAATCTGCTGTATGAAGTTTACAAAAATAAAACTTTCATTATTTTGTTTAGTCTTTCTGCACAGAGATAGTGTGTACTACATAAATAATAAAAACATTACATTTGAAACTGTTTTACAGAATTTTTACATAATTTACATACTTATTTTGGGCAGGAAAATGAGATTATTCCACATAGTATTATTTAGCTATGTTCTTTACAAAAACATTTATTATGGTTACCATCTTGATAAAAAAAAATACAATGAAACTATGATAGGCCTATCAATAACCAAAAAAATACATTAAATTTATTTATTTTCTTTCAGAAAATGTCTTTGGCCTTTCGATTAGGAAACATGAGACCATGTCTTCTGCATGAACTGTACAAAAAATACATTTATCACTCTAGTAGCACAATCTAAAGTATCAAATACATTGCAGAAAGTACTTCAAAATGACTGTGTGACAACTATCTTTGGTGATGGTTACCAAAACATTCCAAACACATACCTTTCAGGATGTCAGTTGCATTTGTCTGACATGGCCGTGTAATGAAGTCAGCACAATATGAGGCCATGTCAGACATATGTGACTGACACATTTTATTATTTACTATTGCAAAAAATATAAACGATAACAAGGTCAACTGTCCATACGTCTGTTCATTTTAATAAAATTAATATGTCCAAAGGATAAAACATGTTTGGCCCCGGGTTTTCCTATTACCGAAACTGCCATGGCAGTCAATGTGTTAAAAACTATCCTAATTTCTACCCCTTTGGTTGGCTATTGCCCATTGACGAACTCAACCGAGATTTTCCACTACTAAATTATATGTATTAGTATACATAATCCAAGAAACCTTTTTATTTCTTTTATAGTTGTAGCTATATTGGAGTGTTCTGAAACTTGAGGATTTTGTTTGGCTTTGTTTGTTCTTGTATTGACCCAGGAAATTTTTTTATTTAAAAGACTGTCATCAAACAGCTTACAAAAAATATCAAAATAAAAATCCTTAAATCTTTAAATGTATATCCTGTTGGCCTAAAAAAATTGCACGATTCAAGGTCATTCTAAGTATAAGGCCACTAATCTAAAACTACGCCATTCCCATTTGCACCATTAATTATTTCTGTATTTTCGTCGCCACTTGAAGAAAATGATGATGATGATGATGATGATGATGATGAATTCCCACTCGAAGAAGGAAAGTAGTCACCATCGGAATCACTCATGCTTTTTGAATCGTCGGTTGATGGAAGTCTTTTACTTATTGTAATAGCTACTTCACACTGTCACACACTTACACACGAGACATAGTCACAACAGCATGTTTTGTACTGAACAGCAAGCAAGTTGACAACCGAAACCATACAACCTGTCTCCTATCGAATTCAACAGTTAGAATTATTGGGAAAAAATATCTAACTTCCTTAGGAGATTAGAAAACTGTTGTCACAACGTGCAGAGCACAAATTTATAGAAAAAAAAACACCCTTATAACAACAGAAAGATTTTGGTTACGCTCAGACCAGCTAGCACAAATGTGTGGCAAGCAATACTATAGACCACCATATTTTAATATAACGTCCTACCTTGACTAGTAAAAGGTTCACGAGCTTTGTTTCAAATGATGTGACACTAATGTTATGTGAAGTAGTTTTAGTCAGAAACTGTGTGTCACATATTTGTGACAGACGGTAGCAAACGTGTTAAGGAATGAAATAAGGTCATAAAGTGGTTTTCCAAAATCTCAGGTAGGCAGTGACTTTAGATATTTTCCTTTATTATGAATTGAACAGTATTTTGAATGTCATGTGTGCAAATTTTCATCTAAAAGGACCAAATTACTACCTTTAAGTAGGGGAAAGGGTGATGGGGTTGGTTTTTCTATATTCTCCTTTCTTCTAATTCAGTTGAAGACAGTAATTTCCCTCTGAATTCAAACGCTAAGTTAGGTGAATTTTATCAAAATTTATAACATTTCGGTTTTAGGGGGTGAGGAAAGGGGAATGTGAATGTTTATTTTTATTTAGTTTAGAAAGTTACCCGTCTCCTTTTGAGAATCGATTGTAAACAGTAATTTCATTCTTATTTTGAATGCAAAGTGAACAAACTTTCATCAAGAAGTGTTGAAGTTCTGTTTTAAGAGGTGGGAACGGGGGATGCGGGTGGTTTTTCGAAATCTCATTTAGACTGCGATATCCCTCGTGTTTTGAAGGTCAAGTGTGCAAAGTTCCAACTCAATCTGATGAACGATACACACTTTCATTTTTATATTTAAGATGAAGAAATAAATTATATTAAAATGGGGTATAATGCTTACCCCTGTCAGAGTAAGGCATCGGCTATCTGCATTTTAAGGTCCCCGAATTCTTTTGTTTGTAGGTGCACTAATTCATGATTAAGATTGACGAAAGCTGTGAAGTTACTGTACTTATGCTGTATGATAAACCAAAAAATGTAATTTAACTAAGAAAACCTACAGGATCGTTTCATGTTGTTACTAGAAAGTCCATGCATGGTACAAACTGGTCCGCTCCATTCAAAAATTTGTGGAAAGGAACTTTCACTATCTGAATGTTGGCCGCCTTTGACTTGGAACAAAATGATTGAATTTTGTCTCATTGCCCTGTTACGAGAGGAAGCTACAATATTAAAGGCTGATTTATTTATCCTATATCCAAAACCACTGTCTGTTCGCGGGTACATGTGTGTCTCTCGATTCTAAAGACAAATATGTCTTAGAACACTTAATAATAAAATTGGGTGTTTTAAGACAAAACTTATTTGGCAACAGAGACTCCACCGACGTTAGTGTAGTTTTTTACTTCTTACATATAATGTAATTTAACTTATTTCAAATCTAAAAACCTCAAAAGTCATTTGCCTTAGAAAGAACACTAATTCCTAAAAATCGCTTAAGCATCAATGTCTACAGCCTCCGATAAGCCGTTTCTAGGAATTAGGATGCCATGACCGCCATATTGGATTATGACGTCACCGTTGCAATTTCCGTTACGGCTGCCATCTTGAAAATCTTTATTTATTATCCGATTAGAGTGAAAAAGTTCTCAAATTAATACCAAATTCAATTATTAAAATTTAATTAAATATTGTTTAAACCATGCAATTACGCCATGGAGCTCGGAGTCCTCAGTTCAAACCCAGCGAGGGCAAAAATAAAAAAAGGCGTCAGTTCCTTCCTCCGCGGAAGCCACCGGCAGACTGACCTCCCACCACTTAGGGCCTAAGCCAATGTATATATATCGTCAACTAGTATGACGTCGTGACCGCCATCTTGAAAATCGATTATAATTATCCAATTTTTAATAAAATAAAAAATTATTATAAAAAATTATTATTCAAAATTAAATAAATTATTACTTAAAAATCACTGTTGCACATATCATTACGGTCGCCATCTTGGATAATATAAATGTCGTATGTTTCTATACGCTCACCATCTTAGTTAAGTATGTTGTCATCGTTATACTTTTCGTTACGCCCACCATATTGGATTCTATAAATGTTGCATGTTTCGTTACGGACGCCTTCTTTAAAATCCGTAATTTTAATGCTAGAAATTCCGAAAAAATTCCAAAAAATATTTTAAAAATTGCCTACTTAAAATGTTAAGTTTCTTAAACCATTTCGGTCATCGGTTCGATTTCCGACTAGAGTAAACCAGTAATTTAATAATATATTAAAAAAATACTCAATAAAAAAGTCTTACACCACACCCGACATTTTGAATTATGTCTTCACTGTATTAATTATTGTTACGGAAGCCATCTTAAAAGTATTTATTTAATATTCGATTTTAATGAAAAAAAAAGGACAAAATTCAGAAAAAAAACTTCTTAATAAACTTGTTGATTAGATCAATTCCCGTCCTTTGTTCAAACCCGGTAATAGCAAAAAATAAAAAACCACAGATCCTTCCTCCACGGAAGTCACCTACAGACTGACCTCCCAAAACCAATACTAAGGTATATATCGTCAGATGGTAGGACATAATGTCCGCCATATTGTGTTCGTCCGCTGGAGGCCACCGTATTGCTTTCGTCTGCTAGAGTGTGCTGACACCATGTAAATATAATTTTTTGTACACCATACATTTGACCTCGACTGTTGGCATTGAACTTTGAACTTGACCTTAATATTTGACATTGAATTTGAACTTTGACCTTGACCTGGAACTTTGACCGTGACATTGAACTTTCAACTTGGCCTTTGACCTTGAGCTCGACGAGCATCTTAGATCCGCCATTTTGTGTTGAGTACTCGCTACCAGAAGGGATAGTTAACATATATCACCTGCTAGAGGACATTGCCACCATCTTGTTTTCGTCTGCTGGAGGACGACATCTTGTGTGTGTACTTCTATGATAGAGTGCATTACCATCATGTTCGTTTAAGTTTTACCCACTAGAATACAGTAATAATATAATATTACTGAGGCACCCGTCATCTTGAAATTTGGGCGCCGTCTTGGAATTGTGTAATTTCTTAGCTCGAATTCGGGAAAAATTCCAAAATGCATTAAATTATTGGCAATAAATATACTGATTGATTAGGTCTGTTCCTGTACATGGTTCGATCCCTAGGCGATGCAAAGATTTAATTTATGTAAAAATACCACTTATATGACAGGTTCGAGAAATAAAACACAAATTATTTTACAAACTAAATATATATTATTTAATTTCTATTCTACTAGCAATCGTATAAACTTTTATACCTGCATAGGCGTGAAATGACTAATTCTAAGCTCCAATCGGTTTATACTAGCAAAAGGAAACCAGCCCGAAACCTTTACTGACATAGTCGTACTCCTATTGACAGAGTTTCTGGACACCGTGGTTAACAGTTTGTTTCACATCGTTATAAATGTAAATTACTGCACTCCATATCTTGAATGCACACTTCTTCACCGTGTCATCTAATGGATATGGCTTTTCATATGTACAGTCCAACCACAAGTTATATTTTAATGGACCGTTTGTTGCTACGTCATCAGTAATCTGCTTGATTATGTCCTGCCTGATATCATCAAGAAAAGTACAAATGTCCTTCGACTCACTTGTCGGATTTAGATAATAGTAGTCTTTCAAAAGCAGACTGTGCCAAGTAGAAGCCATTATCATTCACCTGTAATGCACCGAACACAGTCTTAGGTTTAGTTCCATGTCCATACGCCATAGCAATCGGTTGCTGCACATCTCCAATCTAAAGCAAGAAATCGAAATTTCTGCAGGTAGTTCAGCAGTATGCACACGGACTTCACCTTTACATTTTTTTTTTCGCGTGATGTCGCAAACTGTCAATACATGTAAACCAAACATGGCACACATCGCAGCGAAACTTTATAGGAGAAGGATTCTTCTTGCATTTGCTCCACTCATGTCTTCGTGCATCATGGGAAAATGCGAACAACGACACACAGTGGCTGCAAGGATACCGTGGTGATGAAGACGAGCCTTTCAGACCCGATACAGATACTGGCGTTGCCGCAGTTGTACCATTTCCAGGCATACTCTTATGAACATCAGGGCATCGTTGTTTTATAGAAACCTTTACTTTCTGCCGCGCAGCAGGACCTTTGCATGTCTTCATGTGCGTTTTCATGTTATCTTTTCTGGCAAACTGCTTATGACATTTTTCACAACCAAACATGTTGCGAGGAGGATTCTTAGCACATTCTCTCTTCTCGTGTCAACAAGCATTGCTGATGTTTGAGAAAATCTTGTCCCAGTAACGGCATCGATGTTTGTTAGTTGTCGACGAATCACCATCCATTGAAGTCTCCATTGAGGTCGAAACAGCGTTCGTCGAGGTTTCCTGTGCAACCAGCACTGAAGTCATTAAGTTATCTTCTGCTGGGGGTACCACAACTGTTGAAGTCTCATTCAGTGTTGAGGTCAGGGTTCCCGTTGTCGATGGTACAACCTCTATCGAGTTCCCCGTTAAAAACAGTAAAGATGCCATCGAGTCCACAAGAACAGGTAATTACGTGCCTTATGCACCAGATGAAACAAACTACGTGATCCTTAGACCTTCAACGTTAGTAACAAACTGAACGACCTGCTGTCTAGGACTTGCTTATATACATGCACCCGATGGAATAAGTATTATGCTAGTCAATTTAAGAACCATTTTACTAAAATACACGAGTAAAAACATTATAAATAGAAGCCCATATGATCGAACAAATTCGATGCGGTTTGATACGTTCTCGTCTCAGTAATTCGATCTCACCTATGTACGCTAGGCTCCAAACGCTCCAATTTACGCCATCAGGTACATATACATTTGGCTCCAATGCTCCAATTGCCCATCAGCGTCAAGTGCTCCAAGAGCTCCATCACCTTAATTTGCTCTAACACTCAATGTTTACGCAAAAACACGTTATGTCACGCAATGTACACGGAATACACATAATGTACGCAATGTACACTCAATTACTACGCAACGTTCACGCAGGTCATGCATTTAATGAAAAGGAAGCACATTTGGACGAGGGGAGTGTGGTGTTGCGAAGGTGAATACCTACGGCGAGATAATACATCCCCTCGTGGTAACTTCTGCCGCATATCTCACTTGCAGTAACTGCATGATGTGGCCCAGCCGGTACTGGAGACCAGATCGCCTTACACTGTCAAAACTTCCGCCATAAATAACAAAAAACATTGGTTAAAAATTATCTAAGGATCTTCGTAAATCTACGTATGTCTTCGAGACCTAATGGGCATTGAGTTTCCTTATACATTGTACATGAAAATAAAACAATAATTTATCACAGAAAAATACATAAATAATTTGTTAAATACACAGCTAACACATGCTTATTCGTTCCACGTAAATGTTTTACTTATTTAAACGGTAAACATCACTAAATAATGCAGAGTTTTAGTGTATTTTATACGAATATCCCCTTGTCTGAAATCACGAAGAGTACTTTAATTATAATGTATTATTTGTTTGAGAATTTCATAAATTTAGTGTCATTTATAAAATTATTGTGACAGGATCTGAGTAGCTTGAACACTCTACCACCTTTGCCATAAAACGTACTAAGTATACAATTTTCGTTAATTATTTCGTCAACATAGTGCTATTTCCTATTTAAATAGTATGCAGAGTTATTTAAAATACACTAAAGTAGAACAATGCTCGTTCACAAAGCCGGAAAGTGTAAAAATTACTACCACACTTTGTTTGTTGTTCCGTGTCATAAAAAATAAACATAAGTCGTTAACCTTTTATAACTGAAACGTAAAGTGCGCGAGGAACTGAGGGGCTAAAGCTGTGTTCCAGTTGTGCGTCCGTATCGCGTAAAACAAAAATACAAATTAAACACAGCTAAGAGTGCCGCTCCGTTACAATTCCGAGACGATTCTTCGTTCTCGTACTCCATTTAAAGTTCCTCGGTTTAGCTTTACACCAATGAAACCTTATGCTCTAACTTTACCAAGTAACAGCTGTCGGTAAACAGTTCACACGTATACAAATACCAATTACTCAATTCATTTTATTAGCAATAGGGCCAAAGATTAAAATATTTAAAAAATATATATTACTTGATCACACATTTAAGAAATATTATCCAAACATATTGCTTAAGATAAAGATGATTTATAGACATCAATAAAATATAAACGACAGAAAAATTACAATGCTTTTAAAAACAGTAATTAAATCTTTATATTTAAATATAAGAATATAAAATATAAATATAAACATCATACGATAAAAATGTTCACTTATGATGATTTTATCAGTAAATATCTCATTTAAAATTTAGTTTTTATTGCGTACAGATATTTCGTGCTTGTTCATCTATATTTGAAGTAAACAGGAAGAAAAGGACAAGGATCGTAAAACTATATTTGAACACTATTTAAAAAGTTGATTTAATTGATTTCATAATGTCATATCGAATATAAGTAAGGCTTTTATTTACAGTTACAATCAAATTTGTTA
This sequence comes from Bacillus rossius redtenbacheri, assembly GCF_032445375.1. Taxonomy (NCBI): domain Eukaryota; kingdom Metazoa; phylum Arthropoda; class Insecta; order Phasmatodea; family Bacillidae; genus Bacillus; species Bacillus rossius. The sequence continues at coordinate 252,531,369 of NC_086330.1, forward strand.
ATCCACACTTATAAAAATTTACTAAATATTTTGATAGCAACTACGTAATTAGCAAGAACGATGAGAGTCCAATCATTTGTAACGTATAAATACAGCATTATGCTAATATGTTTTTTACTTTTAGTTACACATTCCATTTACACTTAACTACCATATGTCACATGTGTTTCATGATATTTTATAAATGTTTCAAGTTGTCAAAATTACTTTGTATTTCTAGAGAAAACTCTTGAGATGTTCCATATCATCATATTTTGCTCCTGAGATGAATATTAGATCAGATCCATGTATAATATTGACTGCAGTCGAAAGCTGTGTTCTGGTAGAGTAAGATGTTTTATGTTTCTTCGTATGACAACAACATGGAGCCCTGAACCATTTTAGTTTCTCGATAAATCATCTTCTATGGGTGATGTTCATTAACAGTCAATTCTTTCACTGGCCTCGTTTGGAAGGTACACCTTGGCATGTATATATGTGAGAACTTGTTCCACGTTTCGAAAAAAAAAAAATAGTTTTCACAAGAAACCACTGTAAACGGTGAAGGCTTAACACTGAAATTTTGAACAACATTGTTTGATTCACACAGTACCTAAACGTTAGTTTATTTATCCAGCAGACCCCATATTTTCGTCACATTTAAAATACGAATCTATGCGAATAGGAACTATGTTTTTAGTATGGACAGTTTCTTCACAAAATGTACAATTCAATGCAGCATTATAATGACAGTAGTTCTTATAATTTCCACACCCTGAGTTACAGAAAATGTTTCATATGGTTTAAAATAAAATCCCATAACACTGAGCAAACGTCATATGCTACCTTCTTCCCATACACTTCTGCATAATTGTAGAAGACATCATGAGATATAAGGTGAACACGTATATTTAAGTATTAAACTAACAGCTGTCTGCGATAATACATATTGTTATTAAAATCTTGTTGCATTATCCCGCTCAGTTTGTAAAGTGTGTCTGCTTCTTGAGATGAATCTCTTTGTTAAAAATTTAACTTTCATTATCCTCATCTGAGCTGGGTGAATTTTGAATGCGTTCAATTTTCACCACTAGTATATCGCATGATCTAAACTTATACCTAGGATAGCCAAAGGTAATTTTGAACTTAGTGTTGACGATTTATTGATATTTTTTTACAAGACACATTGTTTTGGGCCAATTGTTTCAGGTACATGGTATGATTTTTGTCACATTACGATAACTAGGTAAATACACTATGTTGTTTAGGCTATATAAATAATATCTGCTTTTGTATAATTGTATGTGCTTCACAGCATAGCTCACTGTCTCTTCTGAATCTGTTTGTTTGTGTAGGCTTACCGTGATATCCCCTCTTATCTAAATTAGTTGAACCGGTATTTTTAATTCCACTTTGCATAGTTTTAGACGTTTGGCTGTGATACCAAGTAAAGATAAATATGCTTTATAGCAAACCGGCACTTCACACATATCGTTATTTCTGACAACTCGTAGTACTCTGTATGAGCATGAAAAAGAATGGAAATCAGCTTATTCCTCTGCTTTTCTTTAACGATGACATTGAACCGGCTTGCAAGTAATCAACACAAACAGATACAATCATTGTTCGTATATGACGTTTATCAACATAATTTCAAACATTAGATATTAATCCATCAGGTGTTCATGATGTGAAACATTTTATCTTTTTGCAGTGAAAATCCTCACCTGTTTCGTGACTATATATAAGCTCAATTATTGTTTTGCCACATCTTTCATTCGCCCATGCGGCTTTCGTTCCATTCTACAAGCCGATTTTGACGCATCTGCCAGATCATACATATTCTAAGCGACAGCGGTAATGTTGACCGACGTGTTACTGGAACACTCAAACTTTTAAACTTACTTTAGCTGATTGAATGATTGATTTCTGCAGCAATTAGGCAACGAACTACGTGGCAATCTTTCCCTAACCTTCCTCTCAATTTTCTCCTGAACTGCGTTACACTCAGTAGTATATAATAGGGGCTACCGAAACAGGGTCCAGGGTGAGGAGCCAGAAGAGCTGACCGCTATATTGGAGTGTGACGTTACGGCAGCCATCTTGGATGAGTGTGGCCTTGACCTTTGACCTTGACCTTGAAATTTGATCCTCAAAAATTGTCAAAAATTGCCAAAATTGGGCAAAATTTGCCCAATATTCCTCAAAAATCGCCAAAATTTCCATTTTTTTTGGAATAAAAATTCCGCCAAAAAATCTCAAAAATTTTGATAAATTAAAAAAATTTCTTTTCGAGGGAAAAATTCCCGTTTTGCAGGAAAATTTCCCATTTTTTGTCCTTAAAAATCCCAGCGGCTAGAAATGTCTATATATAGGCTTAAGCATCCATGTCTACAGCCTCCGATAAGCCTCTGACGTCATCATGGAATATGTCATCTTGGATTATGACGTCACCGTTGCAATTTCCGGTACGGCCGCCATCATTAATATCTTTATTATCCGATTTTAATGGGAAAAAAATTAAAATTTTTAAAAAATTCAATTAATTAATTTTAATAAAAATAAACAAAAAACATACTTTTTCGACATGAGCTCGAAGTCCTCGGTTCGAACCCGGTGAGGGCAAAAGAAAATGGCGTCCAATCCTTCCCTCACGGTGGCTGCAGGCAGACTGACCCCCACCACTTATGTCAAAGTATATATCGTCACCTAGTATGACGTCATGTCCGCCATCTTGAAAATCCGTATTTTCAATGCTAGAAATGCGGGAAAAATTTCAAAATTCGTAAATTAAATTGGCAATAAATATACTGATTGATTCGATCGATTCCCGTCCTTGGTTAGATCCCTAGACGATGCAAAACATTGAATTATATGTAAAAATTAATAATTTTAATAAATAATGATCAAAGTCCTAAAAAAAAGCATAGGTTCCAAATCAACCATTATCCTATAAGCCAGTACGACCGTCATCTTGGATATTTGTATTTATTATCCGATTTTAATGAAAAAAAAATAAAATTCATTAAATAATTCACTCATTAATCAACATAGTGATTCGATCGTATCCAGTCCTTAGTACGATATCTGAACGAAGCTCTAAATAAATTTAATTAAAATATTAGAAAAGTGTCAGGTTCGAGGAATTAAACACCGCAAGTTCTTTTACAAACATAATATTTATTACATAATTTTTATTTTACTACACGAACACTTGCGAAATCCAGCAATCTTGTAATCATTTAGTTCCGCATCGGTGTGAAATGACTAATTCTTAGCTCCAATCGGTTTATACTAGACAGAGTCCAGCCAGAACCTTTACAGACATAGTCCTCCTCTTCTTGACAGAGATTTTAGATACCGTTTTTTACAGTTTGCTTCACATCGTTAGAACTGTAAATTACTGCAGCCGATGTCTTCAATGCACACTTCTTCACTTTGTCATCGAACGGATATGGCTTTCCATATATACAGTCCAATCACAAGTTATATTTCAAAGGTCCGTTTGTTGCTACATCATTAGTAAGCTGATTGATTATTTCCTGTCTGATATCATCAAGAAAATTACAAATGTATTTCGACTCACCTTACGTATTTAGATAAAAATAGTCTTTCAATGTTCCACGAAATGCAGACTGCGCCAAGTAGTAGCCATTATCATTCACCTGTAGAGCACCGATCACAGTCTTAGGTTTATTTCCATGTCCAGATGCCATAGCAAACGGTTGCTGCGCATAGTTTTCTTGCATGTACGCCTACGAGTCTCCAATATAAAGCGAGGAGTTGAAATTTCTGCAGGTAGTTCAGTAGTATGCGCACGGACTTCACCTTTACAATTTTCGCATGTCGACGCAAATTATCATTTCGAGTAAACTATTCATAACACTCATCACAGCGAAACTTCATGCGAGAAGGATTCTTGTACATTTACTCCTCTCATGTCTCCGTACATCATGAGCAAATCTAAACGTCATATCGCAGTAACTGCAAGGATACCACGGTGATGAAGACGAACCTTTCAAACTCGATTCAGATACTGACGTTGCCGCCGACGTACCATTTCCAGGCATACTCTTATGCACATCAATTATTCGCTGTTTTATAGACACCTTTACATTGTGCCGCGCAGCAGGTCCTTTGCATGTCTCCATTTGTTTCTGCAAATTAGCATTTCTTGTAAATTGCTTACGACATTTCTCACAGCCAAACATTTTTCGATAAAGGTTCTTAGCACATTCTCTCTTCTCGTGTCATCGAGCATTGCTGTTGTTTGAGAAAATCTTGTCGCAGTAACAGCACCGATGTTCGTTGTTTGTTGTCGAATCACCATCCATTGGAGTTACCATCGAGGGCAAAACAGCGTTCGTCGAGGTTTCCTGTACAGCCAGCAATACCGGCATTAAAGTCTCTTCTGCTGGTGGTATCTTGTCTGTTGAAATCTCCTCCAATGTTGACGTCGTCGTTGCCAGCGGGATATGCTCCTTCTACGTCGTAGCTGTCGTCAAGGTTCCCGTAGACGATGGTACAACCTCCATCGAGTTCGTCGTTAAAGTCGGTAAAGATGCCATCAAGTTAGCAAGAACAGGGAATTACGTGACTAATGCACCAGAAGAAACAAACTAGGTGATCCGTACACCGTCGACGACAGTAACAAACTGAGCGACCTGCTGTCTAGGACTCGCTTATATACATGCACCGGATGGAATAATATGCTAGTCAAATCAAGAACAATTAATTATAATACTAGAGTCAAAACAACATAAAAAATAGAAGCACCATCAACAAAAAGGAAGCACATTTTGGAAGCACCGACAACGAAAAGGCAGCACCGCCAACGAAATGGCAGCACATTTTGGAAGCACCATCAACGAAAAGGCAGCACATTAGGATGCGCAATCAAAAAAGACAGCACATTTGGAAGCACCATCAACGATAAAGCAGCACATTTGGAAGCACCATCAACGAAAAGGCAGCTCATTTTGTACGCACCGTCAATAAAAAGGAAGCACATTTGGAAGCACCATCAACAAAAAGGAGGTACATTCTCACGTACATTCAACTCGGTAGGATGCGATTGTCAATGTTAAGTTAGGATATAATGTCTCCATCAGTCTATGAATCTATCAGTTTGTAGTTCCATAATTCATTGGCTCCAATATTCATTGGCTCCAATAGTCATTGTCTCCATCAATCATTGGCTTCAATATTCATTGGCTCCAATAGTCATTGGCTCCATCAGTCAATGGCTCCAATATTCAAAGGCTCCAAAAGTCATTGGCTCCATCAGTCATTGACTCCAACAGTCTTTCGGCTCCATAAGTCATTGACTCCAACAGTTTTTCGGCTCCAAAAGTCATTAGCTTCATGAGTCATTGGCTCCTACAGTCATTGGCTCCAACTGCCTTTTGTTTCAACCGCTCATATTATATTTGGCTAGAATGCTATGAGTCTAAGAGACTATGAGGTTACAAGGCTACGAATCTAAAATGTTCTAGCTGGTTACGAGTTATACATGGCTGCGAGACTGCATGGCTAAAAGACCGCGTGGCTAGATAACTACATGTCTATGAAGCTACAATGAAACAAGTCTACTCGGCTCCAAAATCTCCAACCACTCCAAATTTTCCAAAAAGGCCCCAAAAGCTCCAACAGCTCCAACACGCAATGTACGTGCAATACATGCAATTTACGCGCAATAAATGTAATGATCACACAGAACACACAGGAAACGAAATGAAGAAATAGCACACACAGGAAAAACCGGAATGTACACAAAGTACACACAGGAAACGGAACGTACACACATGACACACAGGAAACGGAACAAACACACAGGAAACGGAATGATCACACATACAGTAGCGGAAACACAGGCTTAGTTGGAAATCAGAATACAATAAATAAAACATACTTTTTAAATATAAATAAGTCATTTATTTTTCAATGGTACACACAAGACAGTTAACCAAATGATTATTGTATGTAGCCAGCTTTCAGCATTTCTTTAAGTATGGATGATACTTCCTCGATATGCGAGTAGTTTCCTCTACGAACAGATACCACCATCAGTCTTAGCCGGTCAACCAATAGGTTTGGATCTTTCCTTGATGTGTAATCAATCGTCTACTCGGCTCCAAATGACTGCAAGACCACTTGGATACAAAGCTTCAATTCTACGAGTCTACAAGACTCCACCAACTACCTTCGAATGTATAAAGCTCCAACTACTCCAGCAGCATTATTTTATAAGATTACATAACTACTTGTTTACGTAGCTACACGTCTACGAGGCTCCAAGACATCACGACTACGCGACTACGAGCCATGAGGTTACGATACTACGTGACTACGAATCTTCAAGTTTACGAGACTGCGAGGCTACAGAGCTACGAAGCTTCTAGAACACAAGTTTACGTGACCGCGAGGATACAGAACTACAAGTCTGCATGAGTACTTGACTACGAAGCTACACGTCTACAAGGCTCCAATTGCCACATCGGTCTTCGACGGAATTTTCTCTTTCGCTCCAACTGCTCCAACTGCATTATGTTATAAGATTACAAGGATACTTGCTTACGTAGCTTCAAGTCTACGAGGCTCCAATGCATCATGACTACGAGACTACGAGCCATGAGGTTACAAGACTATGCGATTGCGAGTCTTCAAGGTTACGTGATCGCGAGGCTATAGGACTACGAAGCTTCCAGATCACATGGTTACGAGACTGCATGGCTAAAAGGCCGCGTGGCTACGAAACTACATGACTCTAACTGACTACAATAACACCATTCAGTGGTGAGAGTTAATTTATCTCATGGAAAATAACCTGTTTAAAGTAGTATCGATTATTGTCAACAGATGACACCACATGATGCTTACAGGTTAATATTATTTATTTCTTTTATGCGGGATGCGGGGATGCTCACTAACGTTCGCTATAGAAGGATGGCTTCGCTAGACTCCAAGGAGAAGGAAGTTTGTTCTTCCAGTCAGTGTTTCACAGATTTCTCAGAGCATATTATTATTTGACAGAGTAATGATTTTTTTTAAAATTCCACCTGATTAAAAAAATATTGCAAGTGTTGATCTAGTATCAGAAATTCTCGAATTAAATGTAAATCCAAATAAAATGTCATGACTCATTAGGTAAAAAAAAAAATCCTTCATGCAGAGAGTGTTTCACAGAATAGACAGAAGCACTTGAAGAAACCACATGAATGATCGCAAGCACACGGAAATAACCATCAAAATATTGACAAGAATAATCATGAGCACACGGAGAACACCATCATAATATTGCTAAGAATAATCAGGAGCACACGGAGAACACCATCATAATATTGCTAAGAATAATCAGGAGCACACGGAGAAAACCATCATAATATTGGCAAGAATAATCAGGAGCACATGGAGAAAACCATCATAATATTGACATGGACCATCGGGAGCACACAGAGAAAACCGCCACACATTTTCATTGATAAATTAAAATTTAAAAAAATTTTCAAATTTAAAATACAAAAACTAAAAAAAATTCTGGCTTGAACTAGAACTCTATCTTTGCTCAACAATGAGAAGTTCACAAGCTAGCAGAATAAGTTTTTGTATTTTTTGTATGACTGATGGAGCCAATGACTATTAGAGCCAAAGAATATTGGAGCCAATGAATTATGGAATTACAAACTGATAGATTCATAGACTGATGGAGACATTATATCGTAACTTAACATTGACGATCGCATACTACCGAGTTGAATGTACGTGAGAATGTACCTCCTTTTTGTTGATGGTGCTTCCAAATGTGCTTCCTTTTTATTGACGGTGCGTACAAAATGAGCTGCCTTTTCGTTGACGGTGATTCCAAATGTGCTGCTTTTCGTTGATGGTGCTTCCAAATGTGCTGCCTTTTTTTGATTGTGCTTCCTAATGTGCTGCCTTTATTTATTTTGCTACCAAATGTGCTGCCATATCGTTGATGGTGCTTCCAAAATGTGCTGCCATTTCGTTGGCGGTGCTGCCTTTTCGTTGTCGGTGCTTCCAAAATGTGCTTCCTTTTTGTTGATGGTGCTTCTATTTTTTATGTTGTTTTGACTCTAGTATTATAATTAATTGTTCTTGATTTGACTAGCATATTATTCAATCCTGTGCATGTATATAAGCGAGTCCTAGACAGCAGGTCGCTCAGTTTGTTACTGTCGTCGACGGTGTACGGATCACCTAGTTTGTTTCTTCTGGTGAATTAGTCACGTAATTATCTGTTCTTGCGAACTTGATGGCATCTTTACCGACTTTAACGACGAACTCGATGGAGGTTGTACCATCGTCTACGGGAACCTTGATGACAGCTACGACGGAGAAGAGCAGATCCCGTTGGCAACGACGACGTCAACATTGGAGGAGATTTCAACAGACATGATACCACCAGCAGAAGAGACTTTAATGCCGGTATTGCTGGCTGTACAGGAAACCTCGACGAACGCTGTTTCGCCCTCGATGGTGACTCCAATGGATGGTGATTCGACAACAAACAACGAACATCGGTGCTGTTACTGCGACAAGATTTTCTCAAACAACAGCAATGCTCGATGACACAATAAGAGAGAATGTGCTAAGAACCTTTATCGAAAAATGTTTGGCTGTGAGAAATGTCGTAAGCAATTTACAAGAAATGCTAATTTGCAGAAACAAATGGAGACATGCAAAGGACCTGCTGCGCGGCAGAATGTAAAGGTGTCTATACAACAGCGAATGATTGATGTGCATAAGAGTATGCCTGGAAATGGTACGTCGGCGGCAACGTCAGTATCTGGATCGAGTTTGAAAGGTTCGTCTTCATCACCGCGTTATCCTTGCAGCTACTGCGATATGACGTTTAGATATGCTCATGATGTACGGAGACATGAGAGGAGTAAATGTACAAGAATCCTTCTCGCATGAAGTTTCGCTGTGATGAGTGCAATGAATGGTTCACTCGAATAGATAATTTGCGTCGACATGCGAAAAACTATAAAGGTGAAATCCGTGCGCCCACTACTGAACAACCTGCAGAAATTTCGACTCCTCACTTTATATGGGAGACTCGTAGGCGTACATGCAAGAAAACTATGCGCAGCAACCGTTTGCTATGGCATCTGGACATGGAACTAAACCTAAGACTGTGATCGGTGCTCTACAGGTGAATGATAATGGCTACTACTTGGCGCAGTCTGCATTTCGTGGAACATTGAAAGACTATAATTATCTAAATACGTAAGGTGAGTCGAAATACATTTGTAATTTTCTTAATGATATCAGACAGAACATAATCAATCAGCTTGCTGATGATGTAGCAACAAACGGACCTTTGAAATATAACTTGTGGTTGGACTGTATATATGGAAAGCCATATCCGTTCGATGACAAAGTGAAGAAGTGTGCATTGAAGACATCGGCTGCAGTAAATAACAGTTCTAACGATGTGAAGCAAACTGTTAAAAACGGTATCCAGAAACTCTGTCAAGAAGCGGAGGACTATGTCTGTAAAGGTTCTGGCTGGACTCTGTCTAGTATAAACCGATTGGAGCTAAGAATTAGTAATTTCACACCGATGCGGAACTAAATGATTATAAGATTGCTGGATTTCGCATGTGTTCGTGTAGTAAAATAGAAATTACGTAATAAATATTATGTTTGTAAAAGAACTTGCGGTGTTTAATTCCTCGCACATGACACTTTTCTGATATTTTAATTAAATTTATTTTTAACTTCGTTCAGAGATCGTAACAAGAACTGGAATCGATCGAATCACTATGTTAATTAATGAGTGAATTATTTAATGAATTTTATTTATTTTTCATTAAAATCGGATAATAAATACAAATATCCAAGATGACGGTCGTACTGGCTTATAGGATGATGGTTGATTTGGAAACTATGCTTTTTTTAGGACTTTGATCATTCTTTATTAAAATTATTAATTTGTACATAAAATTAATATTTTGCATCGTCTAGGGATCTAACCAAGGAAGGGAATCGATCGAATCAATCAGTATATTTAATGCCAATTTATTTTACGAATTTTGAAATTTTTCCACATTTCTAGCATTGAAAATACGGATTTTCAAGATGGCGGACATGACGTCATACTAGGTGACGATATATACTTTGACATAAGTGGTGGGGGTCAGTCTGCCTGCAGCCACCGTGAGGGAAGGATTGGACGCCATTTTCTTTTGCCCTCACCGGGTTCGAACCGAGGACTTCGAGCTCATGTCGAAAAAGTATGTTTTTTGTTTATTTTTATTAAAATTAATTAATTGAATTTTTTAAAAATTTTAATTTTTTTCCCATTAAAATCGGATAATAAAGATATTAATGATGGCGGCCGTAACAGAAATTGCAACGGTGACGTCATAATCCAAGATGACATATTCCATGATGACGTCAGAGGCTTATCGGAGGCTGTAGACATGGATGCTTAAGCCTATATATAGACATTTCTAGCCGCTGGGATTTTTAAGGACAAAAAATGGGAAATTTTCCTGCAAAACGGGAATTTTTCCCTCGAAAAGAAAATTTTTTAATTTATCAAAATTTTTGAGATTTTTTGGCGGAATTTTTTTTCCAAAAAAATGGAAATTTTTGGCAAAATTTGCTTAATTTTGACAATTTTTGAGTGTCAAATTTTTAGGTCAAGGTCAAAAGTCAAGGTTACACTTATCCAAGACTGCCGCCGTGACGTCACACTCCAATATGGCGGTCAGCTCCTCTGGCTCCTACCATTGACCCTGTTTCGGTAGCCCCTATTATTTACTACTACACTCCTACCAAACACACAATTCTCCTCCAATACATTACTTTCCCCTATCGTTCTCACAACCTTAGAATTTCGTCCACTTCCCGTCCTTCTTCTCTCCTTTATACCTCCCCATTTTTCTCCCTCCTACTTCAAGGCATCCCCTTCGCAACTCTTCGTGTGATTTTTTATGCACAACTGAAAAGAAGAATGCAATTAAACTAGTAGTTCGCCCCGAACCGAGTACTCGCGATGGTCAGTTTTAGTGACCAACTTTGTCTATTTAAACATTACTATGAACTAGTATTTGCAATGTCATTGACAACCTTACAACTAAATAATACGAATAGTAAGAATTATGCAATTTCAAAAGTAAACTCAACGAATACATTCTTACAGAAGTAGTAAACATAATTTTATTATTTGCTTGTTATATTCTTTAGTTCAAATTGAGGCATGCAGTATCATTATCTCTACGACACTATCCTCTTTGAATTCCAAGCCAGAAATTAAAATGTTGAAAATGTCTTGTTCTTTTATGCTCATACACTAACTTGAAAAATAAAGTAGCCACACCTGCGTACCTAGCAAGTTTTATGAAAATCCAATCAACAGTTCGAAAGTTATCGTCAGACAAAGTCACATACAAGCATTAATACAAACGCTAATGCCTCTGGTTCACAGTCATAAATTAAGGTCGGGAAACTTGATATAATACTTCTCCCTGGCGTGACCCGTCTGCTTAGTGATGATCGTGGTGAATTGCGAAATAATGGTACTAGCTGTCAACACACCCGATCTAAGTATAATTTTAAATTAATACCTTCATATATAATTAAATATTCTTTGTATTTAAGTCACTTTTTTAAAACGTCCTTTATTCATTATAACTTTCCATTTATTTGGAAGCTTCGTAAATGGTTAATGCACGACAAGACTTAAAATTGTGCCGCATTTGCCAATTAAAATTAAGTGGTCACAAATCAGAATCAAGAAAATAATGCATTTTTCCTATAAGAAAGTATGTATAGAAAGTGAGGCGTCAAGAGCGTATAGTAGTATAGTTTGGGGGCTCCGGAAATTGATGACAATGCATGGTGTGGTGTCGGCGTCCGCAATCTGGGATTCTGACGTAACAGTGACCATATTTTATGACCTTGACCTTTGACATTCACCTTGACCCCTACTACCATCTTGAATCCGCCATCTTAAAATCGAGTGCCCCACTCACTAATGTTGCACTTTTCGTTACACATGCCATCATCAATGTGTATTATGTCATATTTTGCCCTTTTTATGATCGCCATCTTAGATTCTAATTTCTTTAATTTTCGTTTTGGCCACCATCTTCAATCACTTTTATGATTCTGACGTCATGTCCGCCAACCTTTTTTCGTCTGCTGGGATCGCCATCTGATGATGTCACGACTGCCATCTTGTTTTTTCTGTTTTTCTGGAGACCAGCAGGTTGGATTCATCCATTTTTGTTTCTGGTGTTTGTTCCTGGAGAGCGTAACATCTCTTTATATCATGCACACAAGGTTGATGTTATGTTACCTACCAATGATATTGTGGTCCTTATCGACATATTAAAATAATTTTTTATTCAAATTACATTAGAATTGATGTGATTCTAACGAAAACAGCTTTGATGTCTGGGTTGACAAACATACGGCCATCGAAAGATTGAAACGGCTGAGAGAATAAGTTACATAAGAAATAACACACAAACATTTGTAATAACTTTTTTTAATTTAAAGGAATAATATCATCACCTGCTAGAGGAATTTGTCGCCATATTTTATTTTTCAAAAGTTGCTAACAGGAACTTTAGTTAACACACATCGCCTGCTGGAGAGACCTTCCACCCTCTTGTTTTCAGTAATTGATACAAGAATCACTAGTGTCCAATAGTACACACCATCTTCTAGAGGGCGCTGCCACCACATTTGTTTAACGTTTACCCGCTAGAGTGCTGTAATCATTTATTGCCAGGGCTTCCATCATCTTGAAATTGGGCCATCATCTTAGAAATCGGTATTTATTAAGTGAGAAATTCGGGGAAAATTCCAAATTCATCAAAAATCACTCATTAAAATAATGATTGATTCGACCAATTACAGTGCTTTGTTTGATTCTTTCTTTATTCAAAATGTTTAACTATAGGTAAAAATATTATTATTTAATTTTAAATTGTGAAAAATCTTAAAATATGATGGAATTTCTCATCTACCAGCCTCCAGTAAGCCGATAATGACATTGTCCACCGTCATGGTATTCGTAATAATTAATCTAGAAATTAAGGAAAAATTCCAAAAATCACCAAAAAAATTAATCTTAATAATAATGATTGATTCGATCAATTCCCGACCTTGGTTCGATTCTCCATCAGTGACAAGAATAACTAGAGCTTAAAATAAATTTTAAATTATGTTTCAATTAACTTTTGTTAGGTTTTTTTTAATCATTCTCTCTACGAAAAACGACTTTATTCAAGATACCTGTCTGACGAAATAAATATGTTGTCGCTGTGCCTAGGTTAAGGTCTAAATTTTTGATAATTGGAATTACTTTCAACAATGTCATAGTAGTATAGGAATGTATGTCCGGCGCCTGGCGCTGGCGCGTGGAGCCGGAGCCGGTGTCCGCCATATTGGATTGTGACGTCACGGCGGCCATATTGGATGAGTGTAACGGGACAAAGCGTAACGGGACAAGTTTTACCTTGACCTTTGACCCTCAAAATTCGACAAAATTGGGCAAAAATTGCCCAAAATTCCTCAAAAATCGCCAAAATTTACATTTCTTAGGAAAAAAATTCCACCAAAAAATCTCAAAAAATTCCTTAATTCAAAAATTAGAATTTCGAAAATCCTCAAAAGTCGTTTTGCCCTAGAAAGAACCCAAATTCCTAAAAGAGGCTTAAGCATCCTTGTCTACAGCCTCCGATAAGCCTCTGACATCATCTAGGATTATGACCGCCATCTTGGATGAGTGTAACGGGACATAGTGTAACGGGACACCGCGTAACGGGACAAGTAGATCACGGCGGCCATTTTGGATCCGCCATTTTGGATGACGTAATTGTGTTCTCGAAAATTCCGGCATTGTGTTTTCCGCCATTTAGGATGATGACGTCACCGCTGCAATTTCCGTTATGGTCGCCATCTTTAAAATCTTTATTTATTATCCGATTTTAACGAATTTTTTTTTAAAATTTATTAAAAAAATTAAATAATAAAAATTTAATAATTTTTTTATAAAAAACAAACATTTACGACACGGAGCTCGGAGTCCTCGGTTCGAACCCGACGAGTGCAAAAAAAATTAAAAATGGCGACCGATCCTTCCCCCGTGGTGGCTGCAGGCAGACTGACTCCCACCACTTTTTTCATAGCATATATATCATCCGGCAGTATGACGTCATGTACGCCATCTTGAAATTTGGACGTCATCTTGAAAATCTTTATTTATTATCCGATTTTAATGAAAAAAATTCCAAAATACATCAAAAAATTAACGTATTTTAATTCTGTTTGATTATATCGATGTACGTCCTTGGTTCGATTCCCGGCGAGAGTAAACGGACGATCCTTCCTCCATGAAAGCTACCTAGACTGATCTACCACCACCAGTACCAAGGTAGATATCATCAACTGGTATGACATCATGTCCGCCATCTTGTCTTCAACCGCTGGAGACCACCATCTTGTTTTCGTCTGCTAGAGTGTGTCGATACCATGTAGTATAATTATCTGGTCACTATACTTGTGTCCTCAACTGTTGACATTGAACATTGACCTTGGCCATTGACCTTGAACTTGAAATTTGACCTTGACCTTGAATTTTGACCTTGACCTTTAAATTTGACCTTGACCTTGAAATTTGACTTTGTCCTTGTCGACCATCATGGATTCGACATTTTATGTTCAGCACATGCTACCAGGAGCTACCACCTGTCGGAGTATGCCATCTTGTGTGTGTACTTGTATTATAGAGTACATTTCCATCTGGATAATATTATTCTAACCCGCTACAGTGCAGTAATCATTTATTACCGAGGTGCCCCCGCCATATTGAAACTAGGACGCCATCTTGAAATCGTGTAATAATGTAGCTAGAAGAGCGGGGAAAAAATCCAAAATTCATCAAAAAAATCACTCATTAACTTACATATTGATTCGATCCGCTCCAGTCCTTGGTTCGATCCCTGAATGATGCAAAACATTTAATTTTATATAAAAAAATAATAATTTCAATAAACCATGTTCAAAATTCTTAAAGAGACTTTAAAACTCTACTACCATCATTCTATCAGACATCAAGACCACCATATTGTAAATTCGTAATTGTAATGCTAGAGATTCGGGAAAAAGATCAAAATTCATTAAATAAATTTGTAATCTATATACTGATTGATTAGATCGACTTAGGTCCATGGTTCGATCCCTGACCAATACAAAACAACTTTAATTTTAAAAAAGTACCAGTAAAGTGTAATGTTCGAGGAATAAAACACCTAAAAGTTTTTACAAACATAATATTTATTACGCAATTTCTATCCTACTACAGAATCACTTGCGAAAGCCAGCAATCTTATAAAAATTTAGCTCTGCATAGACGTGCAACGACTACTTCTTAGCTCCAAATGGCTCCAAATGCTCCAAACGGTCTCCAAATGGCTCCAACAGCTTCAAAAAGGCTCCAACAGCTTCAAAAAGGCTCCAAATGCTTGACAGCTCCAAATGCTTCAAAAGGCTCCAAATGCTCCAAATGACTCCAAAAGGCTATAAATGCTTCAAAAGGCTCCAAATGCTCCAACAGCCTCCAAATGCTTAACAAAGCTCCAAATGGCTCCAAATGTTCCAAACAGCCTCCAAATGCTTGACAGCTCCAAATGTCTCCAACAGCTCCAAATGCTCCAACAGCTCCAAAAAAGGCTCCAAATGCTCCAACAGCCTCCAAATGCTGAACACAGCTCCAAATGGCTCTAAATGCTCCAAACGGCCTCCAAATGTCTCCAACAGCCTCCAAATTCCTAACACAGCTCCAAATGGCTCCAAATGCTCCAAACGGCCTCCAAATGCCTCCAACAGCCTCCAAATGCTGCAAATGGCTCCAAATGCTCCAAATGGCTCCAACAGCTCCAAAAGGCTCCAATTGTTCCAAGAGCTCCATCTTCAATTGGTTCCAACTGATTCCAATTACTTTTCATATCGAACTTGGCATGAATACTAACATGTCTTTATTAGTATACATTTTGACTGGCAGTGGTAACGTATTTTGCACCTTTCAGTTATAATTTTTATTTAGAAATCAGATTTCGATAAATGGTAGATACCATTTGGAAAGAAAATATATTAATTTATCTTCAAGTTTATACACATACATTTAATTTAATCCATTATTGTATGTAGCCAGCTTCCCTCAGTTCTTTTAATATGAAGGATATTTCTGTAATGTTCGAATAGTTTCCTGCACAAAGCGATCCATGTAGTAGACGTAGCCTGTCAACCAATATGTTAGGATCTTACCATGTGGTATAATCAATCTCTTCTGCTGCGTTCATCATCCTTGCATGTTTATTATAAATATTATGATATCTGATGTCTTCCGTTTTAACACCAACCTCAGGGTTACTTTCCTCATCGTGCCAGTGATTATCACAAGCTTGATCAGGATAATTTATTTTATTACGACGTTTCCATCGTTTTGGTCTCAAACCACCATCACAGTCTTCGCTCTTGCATGCGTTTGGTGCTTCAGCACAGTACTCAATCATGTCAGCCTTAGTTGTGTCAGCACAGTCTTCGTTCATGTCAGCTTCTGATGTGTCACCACAGTCTTCAATCATGTCAGCACCACAAACTTGATCAGGATAATTAATTTTATTACGTCGTTTTGGTCTCAGACCGCCATCACAGTCTTCGATCTTGCCTGCTTTAGGTGCTTCAGTACAGTACTCAATCATGTCAGCCTCAGATGTGTCACCACAATCTACAATCATGCCAGCCTCAGATGATTCATCAAAGTCTTCGACCTTCTAAGCTTCAGATGGTTCTCCATCTTTCTCATTTTCATGGAGACGACTAGATATTGGAGTAAATATATTTTCATTTCTAATGTGCTTACGACTTCCTTCGTTTGTTTTAAATTTTAAATTATTATCTTGATCCAGATCAGTAATTTTAGCATTAGCTTTTCCGCCTTCGTTCCTCTTCCGCGATGTTGTAGCCCAGTCTTCGTTATCTTTATTCATCTTAATTGTACAGGTCTTGTAATGTCTATCCAAGTAATATCTTCTACCAAAGGATTTCTGACACTGACTGCAATGAAATGGTTTTTGACAAGGACCCAAATTACACTCACTTCTCTCATGTCGTTTAGCATTCTTTCTCAAGGTAAACACCTTGCTACAGTATCTACAGTGATGACGTTTTGATACAGCAACAAATCCCGTTTCAGGATTCATATTAGTTATTGAGACTAATGCCAGATGCAAACTAAGAGTTTTAAATTAGATATATTACTTAAATAGAATTTTTTAATTATTTCATCAGCGAGAATTAATTTATCTCATTTAAAGGTACTTGTTGCAAGTAGTTCTGCTTTTCAACAACAGATGTCGGTACATGTTACTTGCAGGTAAATAATTTTTAGTTCTTTTATGCGGGATGCGTGATGCTCACTAACGATCGCAATATAACGATGGCTTCGCTAGACTCCAAGGATAAGGAAGTACGTCCATCCTGTTAGTGCTTCTTAGATTTCTCAGAGATTATTTGACTGAGTAATGATATTTTTATTTTAATTTCCACCTGACAAAAATATTACAAGTGATGATTAAGTAGCAGAAGTTCACTAATTATTAGCAACCTTGAATAAAAAATGACATGCTTCATTAAGTAAAAAAAAAATCCTTCATGCAGAGATAAATTCCTCATCAGTAACCAGAAGCACTCGGAGAAAACCATCAGATGTCTAGTCAGGAATAATCAGAATCACCCAGAGAAAACCATCATAATACTGTCAAGAATAAACGGGAGCACACGGAGAAAACCGCCATAATATTGACAAGAATAATCGGAAGCACACGGAGAAAACCGCCACAAGTTTTCTTTGATATCATAAAATTTCAGGAAAAAATAACAAAAAATAAAAATAAATTAATAAAACATTTTAAAAAATAAAATAAATAAATACATAAACAGATTCTGCTAGCTTGTGAACTTCTCATTGTTGAGCAAAGATATAGTTCTAGTACAAGCCAGAATTTTATTTTTATTTTTACGGAAGACATCAGATATCATAATATTTATAATAAACATGCAAGGATGATGAACGCAGCAGAAGAGATTGATTATACCACATGGGAAGATCCTAACATATTGGTTGACAGGCTACGTCTACTACATGGTTCGCTTTGTGCAGGAAACTATTCGAACATTACAGAAATATCCTTCATACTCAAAGAACTGAGGGAAGCTGGCTACATACAATAATGGATTAAATTAAATGTATGTGTATAAACTTGAAGATAAATTAATATATTTTCTTTCCAAATGGTATCTACCATTTATCGAAATCTGATTTCTAAATAAAACTTATAACTTAAAGGTGCAAAATACGTTACCACTGCCAGTCAAAATGTATACTAATAAAGACATGTTAGTATTCATGCCAAGTTCGATATGAAAAGTAATTGGAATCAGTTGGAACCAATTGAAGATGGAGCTCTTGGAACAATTGGAGCCTTTTGAGGCATATGGAGCCTTTTGGAGCTGTTGGAGCCATTTGGAGCATTTGGAGCCATTTGCAGCATTTGGAGGCTGTTGGAGGCATTTGGAGGCTGTTTGGATTATTTGGAGCCATTTGGAGCTGTGTTAGGAATTTGGAGGCTGTTGGAGACATTTGGAGGCCGTTTGGAGCATTTAGAGCCATTTGGAGCTGTGTTCAGCATTTGGAGGCTGTTGGAGCATTTGGAGCCTTTTTTGGAGCTGTTGGAGCATTTGGAGCTGTTGGAGACATTTGGAGCTGTCAAGCATTTGGAGGCTGTTTGGAACATTTGGAGCCATTTGGAGCTGTGTTAAGCATTTGGAGGCTGTTGGAGCATTTGGAGCCTTTTGAAGCATTTATAGCCTTTTGGAGTCATTTGGAGCATTTGGAGCCTTTTGAAGCATTTGGAGCTGTCAAGCTTTTGGAGCCTTTTTGAAGCTGTTGGAGCCATTTGGAGACCGTTTGGAGCATTTGGAGCCATTTGGAGCTAAGAAGTAGTCGTTGCACGTCTATGCAGGGCTAAATTTTTATAAGATTGCTGGCTTTCGCAAGTGATTCTGTAGTAGGATAGAAATTGCGTAATAAATATTATGTTTGTAAAAACTTTTAGGTGTTTTATTCCTCGAACATTACACTTAACTGGTACTTTTTTAAAATTAAAGTTGTTTTGTATTGGTCAGGGATCGAACCATGGACCTAAGTCGATCTAATCAATCAGTATATAGATTACAAATTTATTTAATGAATTTTGAACTTTTTCCCGAATCTCTAGCATTACAATTACGAATTTACAATATGGTGGTCTTGATGTCTGATAGAATGATGGTAGTAGAGGATTTAAAGTCTCTTTAAGAATTTTGAACATGGTTTATTGAAATTATTTTTTTATATAAAATTAAATGTTTTGCATCATTCAGGGATCGAACCAAGGACTGGAGCGGATCGAATCAATATGTAAGTTAATGAGTGATTTTTTGATGAATTTTGGATTTTTTCCCCGCTCTTCTAGCTACATTATTACATGATTTCAAGATGGCGTCCTAGTTTCAATATGGCGGGGGCACCTCGGTAATAAATGATTACTGCACTGTAGCGGGTTAGAATAAAATTATCCAGATGGAAATGTACTCTATAATACAAGTACACACACAAGATGGCGTACTCCGACAGGTGGTAGCTCCTGGTAGCATGTGCTGAACATAAAATGTCGAATCCATGATGGTCGACAAGGACAAAGTCAAATTTCAAGGTCAAGGTCAAATTTCAAGGTCAAGGTCAATGGCCAAGGTCAATGTTCAATGTCAACAGTTGAGGACACAAGTATAGTGACCAGATAATTATACTACATGGTATCGACACACTCTAGCAGACTAAAACAAGATGGTGGTCTCCAGCGGATGAAGACAAGATGGCGGACATGATGTCATACCAGTTGATGATATCTACCTTGGTACTGGTGGTGGTAGATCAGTCTAGGTAGCTTTCATGGAGGAAGGATCGTCCGTTTACTCTCGCCGGGAAGAACCAAGGACGTACATCGATATAATCAAACAGAATTAAAATACGTTAATTTTTTGATGAATTTTGGAATTTTTTTCATTAAAATCGGATAATAAATAAAGATTTTCAAGATGACGTCCAAATTTCAAGATGGCGTACATGACGTCATACTGCCGGATGATATATATGCTATGAAAAAAGTGATGGGAGTCAGTCTGCCTGCAGCCACCACGGGGGAAGGATCGGTCGCCATTTTTAATTTTTTTTGCACTCGTCGGGTTCGAACCGAGGACTCCGAGCTCCGTGTCGTAAATGTTTGTTTTTTATAAAAAATTATTAAATTTTTATTATTTAATTTTTTTTATAAATTTTAAAAAAAAATTCGTTAAAATCGGATAATAAATAAAGATTTTAAAGATGGCGACCGTAACGGAAATTGCAGCGGTGACGTCATCATCCTAAATGGCGGAAAACACAATGCCGGAATTTTCGAGAACACAATTACGTCATCCAAGATGGCGGATCCAAGATGGCGGATCCAAAATGGCCGCCGTGATCTACTTGTCCCGTTACGCGGTGTCCCGTTACACTATGTCCCGTTACACTCATCCAAGATGGCGGTCATAATCCTAGATGATGTCAGAGGCTTATCGGAGGCTGTAGACAAGGATGCTTAAGCCTCTTTTAGGAATTTGGGTTCTTTCTAGGGCAAAACGACTTTTGAGGATTTTCGAAATTCTAATTTTTGAATTAAGGAATTTTTTGAGATTTTTTGGTGGAATTTTTTTCCTAAGAAATGTAAATTTTGGCGATTTTTGAGGAATTTTGGGCAATTTTTGCCCAATTTTGTCGAATTTTGAGGGTCAAAGGTCAAGGTAAAACTTGTCCCGTTACGCTATGTCCCGTTACACTCATCCAAGATGGCCGCCGTGACGTCACAATCCAATATGGCGGACACCGGCTCCGGCTCCACGCGCCAGCGCCAGGCGCCGGACATACATTCCTATACTACTTGTCATGTACGATGTTAGGTGTATAGGCCAAGTATCTACGAATCGAGAGGTATTATTTTTCAATACGTGACCAACATTTTCAACAAGTAATATTCATTGTCAGATGTAAAGACCAGTCGTTTTCATACCACTGTCGCGTTTCAGAAATTTCTCGGTGTGGCCGGGTTCAGATTTCTGTCTTTCATGGCGCGAGCTGTGGGCGGGTCACTGCGCCCGTGCGAGAAGCGGCCTCGTTTCGTCAGCGACCGGCCGGCGGCGTGTCGGTTGCCCTCCCTGCACATTCCTCATGAGTCGCGTGGGTCATCGGCCCTCGCGAAGCGGCGGTCTGCTGGCGTAACTAGGTCGCTCGGGCCCTGATTGCGAAGTTTGGGGGCGGCGGCCGAGGTTCTCTGGAAACGTCGGCGGGGCCGAGAGGGTTTATAAGCAGCCGCTAGAGGTTGCTCGGGGCTCACTCAGGGGGAGGCTATGCTTCATGTAAAGTTAGTTGGCGTCGCGGAACTTATGTTTAAGTTATTTTTGAAGATGTTGGACCTGAGTGGATATGGCTGACCTTAGGCTGGACGTATAGTTTTACGTTTTGACCTAAGAAAGTTTAAAATAATGTTTAAGTTAACTTTAAGGACTTAGAATGTGTTTTAACGTCGTAGAAGATTTTGATACCCTCTAGCTGCTCGTTGATCAAAGCGTTTGTAAATCATGATTCCCCTTTTCGTTCATTGAAGTTAAAGTACTTAATTGTAAAGCAACTAATAAAACTGATTTTCAGATTGTCCTAGATTTTATTTATTTAGTTTAAATGTAAAAGTTAATACTTTTGTATGAGTTTAACATCTCGTGTAATAAACGTACTTTCTTTAGAACTAAGTTTTAACTCATTAAGAGTAATTCCTTCTCTCTCTCTCCAGATCTCCTGTACAGGGGTGGAACCTATTATTTTAAGATCCCGGGTTGTGAAGAGTTTTGAAGCCAAGGGAGAGTATGTTAAGAGTTACGGATTCCCCCCCCCCCCTTGTAATATTTGGTTTAGGCAGCCGGCCATGACCTACGTAACATTTGGTGGAGTCGCCGGATATGTCACACGCCACACCACTATACCTTCTTCGTCGATAACAAACATAACATATTTCAAGTAGTCAAGACATTGTCATCAAACTTTTGGATCTAAAGTATCTTTAAAATCAAATACAGGTAATAATTTCCACATAACGAATTTATGATGCTTACTAAAGGACCAAAAATTCCTAAAAAATGAATTATCAAAACAAAGAGGTTTTGAACTAGTATATATTCAGAGCTGACTACAATTTAAACCGCACATTTAAAGTAAAGACACACATTCATTAAAAGAAAACGACATGAAATTTACACACAATACACATACTGGACTCACAGAACACGCCACGGACACAAAATTCATATACTTGACACGCAGTTGACTCGTAATACACACACTTTACTTGCAATGAACACCACATGTTATGAAGATGCAATAAACACAATGGACATGCAATGGACACGCAGCACACACATTTGACACACAAAAAACAAACAATACAAGACTGGACATGCATTGGATACACAGTACAAATACTGGACTTGCAATAAACACACAGTACACATTTAACACAAAATTACACACAACGAACATTCACTATACACACTGGACACGCATGTACAAACTGAACACAATGCAAAACATTGAACATGCAGTTGCGAGAACTCAGTCTTAGAAATATAAAAGTGGGAAATGACAATTATTTTTGAAATCTAAAATATAATTTACTTTCTAATTTTATTCAAATGCAGGTAAAAGAATCATTAATATATTTAGACATCATTCCTAATTTCTTTAAGTATAAATGCTACTTCGTTGAGGTGTGAATAGTTTCCTGCCCTAAGCGAAGCCGCCAGTAGTCTCAGGCGATCGACCTATATGTTAGGATCTTCCCATGATGTATAATCAATATTTTCTGCTATCATTTTCTTCCTGAAATGTTTTTATTGATATTTTGTAAGATCACTATCCTAGTGATCATCTTAAGCTTTTATCGAAATAATAAATTTTATTACATTTCCATCATCTTGGTCACAGGGCTTCATCACAGTCTTCGATCTTGTTAACTAAGGTGCTTCAATAAAGGGGTTGGTCTTGTCAACAGATTCAGAATCACTGTCGTAAAAGTCAGCATCTTCACATGGATTACTGTAAGAATTCTAAGTCGATGACATCGAAGCTTCTTCATAGTCTAAAAGTTTCCATTCTAAGTGTCCAACATTTTCCCAAAGTATGGATGATCTACTTGAGATGGGCTTGAATGTATTTACAGTTTTCACAGTGATGATATTTCCATTTATTTCAGTCTTCCTTAAACTGTCAGCATCCTCGTAGTTAAGTTCTTGGTCGAGATCACGAGATCTATGAACAGAATCATGTTCAAGACAAGGAAAATTAATTGCATCATGTAGCACACTATTCCTTAGTGTATAGGCTTTATCGATGTCATCTTTCTTGTAAGTTGGCTTGGCTTTACAAGTTCTTCCATGTTTCTTTGAGCTTTCGATTTGTGTAAAACGACCTACACTTGCATATTTAGTATAATAATTTGCCCAACATGTGCATATATGTATTATGCATATGCATATTTGTAACAAATATATGGTTAGCATATTATTATACTAGGCATACTATATATATAGTTATATATGAAACATTCACTGAGCTGGATTTTCAAGATTTCTATTGTTTTTTTTTTTTTTCTCCGAACGCTCCTAATTTTTCTTGGCAAGACTAAGGTTTGTATTCTCAATATGCTCCTAAATATTACTGTGAATATTTTTTGGTGTTATCCATATGCTCCTGAATTTTCCTGTGAATAATTTGTTGGTTTTCTCCATGTACTCTATGATATTTCTCATGAGAGAGCATCCAGCATTCCACAAAAATAAATAAATAATATTTATTGCTACGCAACACGTAGCATTATCTGTAGTTATAAAGCAGAACTACTTGCCACAAGTTTCTTGTATGAGATAATTTAACTCTCGCTGATGAAATATTAAATATTCTATCTAAGTAATTGTTCCAATAAAAAATTCTCAAAATGCATCTCGCATTAGTCGCAAAAGCAAACATTGATACTGATTCGTTGCCTTCAGCTGTATCGGAAAGACACTGCTATAAATACTGCAGCAAGGAATTTGTCCTGAGAAGGAATGCTAGACATCACGAGAAGAATGCTTGTGTTAAAAACTCATTAGGCAAATTGTTAAGCTGTAATTTATGTAGTAGGTTAACACAAATTGATAGCTTATAAATACAAAGCAGAATTTTAAAGCCAACCCACTTACGAGATAGAGAACATCGATAAATCTACTTCACTAAAGTAGAGTGTACTGCATAAAACAAATAAATTTCCTTGTTTTGAACATAATTAGGTTCACAGCTGTTTTGATCTCGACAAAGAACTTAATTTTGAAAATGTTGATGGTTAAAGAAAGACTGATAAAAATGGTAGAATACCGTGAAAAGTGGTAATAACTTCAAGCCCATCTCAAGTAGATCATCCATACTTTGGAAAAATGATGGACAATTAAAATGGAAGCTTTTAGACTATGAAGAAGCTTCGATGTCATCTATTTCGAATTCTTACAGTAATCCATGTGAAGATACTGACTTTTACGACAGTGACTCTGAATTTGATGACAAGACCAAAACATTTATTGAATCACGTTAAGTTAACAAGATCCAAGACTGTGATGAAGCCCTGATACCAAGATGATGGAAATGTCGTGATAAAATTAATTATTTTGATAAAATATTACGATGATCACTAGGATGATAGTGATCTTACAAAATATTAATAAAACATTCCAGGAAGATAATGATAGCAGAAAAATATTGATAATACATCATGAGAAGATCCTAACATATAGGTCGATCGCCTGAGACTACTGATGGCTTCGTTAGGGCAGGGAAATATTCACACCTCAACGAAGTAGTATTTGTGCTTAAATAAATTAGGGAAGTTGTCTATTACATCAATGATTCCTTAACCTGCATTTGAATAAAATTAGATAGTGAATTATATTTTAGATTTTAAAAATAATTTTTGTTTCCCACTTTTTATTTCTAAGACTGAGTTCTCGCAACTGCGTGTTCAATGTGTGCATTGCAAGGTCATTGCATGTTCGATGTATACATGCATGTCCAGAGTGTGTATTGTGTGATCATTGCATGCCCTGTGTGTGTATTGTGTATTGCATATCCATTGTGTCAAGTTTGTGTTTTACATGTCCATTGTGTGTCCTGTTACTGTGTTGCTTGTCCATTGTGTGAATTGCGTGTCAATTGCATGTCCTGTGTGTATTGCGTCTACATTGTTTGTCCAATGAGAGTACTGTGTGTCCATTGTGTGTCCAGTTTGTGTATTGTGTGTTCATTGGTTCTTTTGTGTGTGTATTGTGTGTTAATTGTGTGTCCTGTTTTGTATTTTTTGTCAAGGGTGTTTTTTTCTTGTACATTGCGTGTCCTGCGTCTATATTGCGAGTCCGTAGATTGTCCAGTATGTGTATTGTGTGTTCATTGCGTGTACGGTTTGCGTATTGCATGTCCATTGCGTGTGTACAATATATTTATTATGTTTATAGTGTGTGTATTGCGTGTCAATTGCATGTCATGCGTGTGTATTGCATATATATTCCATGTCCTGTATTTCTAGTTTTTGTATTGCATGTATATTGCATGTCCTTCTATTTTGTTGAATTTTTTTTTAAATGTGCCTAATCAAGTCTGTAGACAGCAGTTAATATTTACTGGTTCAAACTTTTTTGTTCTTGATAAAACATTTTTCAGGGATACTTGGTTCTTTAGTCTGCATAAAACGTGTTTCGTATTTTGGAATTATTGCTTGAAATTGATTATAACAGTACATCAAATCTAACAGTTTTAATAATTTGTCTTGACTGCTTGAAATATGTTAAATTTGTTATAGACCAAGAATACCTTGTGGTTCAAAGACGACTGGTCTATACGCTTGACATTTAAGATGACTTGTTTCCAATGTTGGTCGCATATCTACGAATAATACCTCTTTGTTTGGAGATGCTTGGCCTATATGCCTATCATTGTACGTGACCTGGTTGGAATATATTCCAAATACAGAAAAATTAGACTTTTATGCTAGGCACAGCAACATCATATTTATTTCATTGGACAGGTATTTGGTATAGAGTCTTTTTCGTAGAGAAAATGATAAATAAACTCCACAAAAAGTAATGGGAAACAGAATTTTAGCTACTTTTGTTACCGACCGAAAATCGATCAAAAGATGGGAATCTGTCAAAATCAATCATTATTATAATGAGTACTTTAATGATGATATTTGGTTTTCTGCCGAATATCTAGCAAAAAATTTACAATTTCCGAGATGGTGGCCAATTTGTCATTATCGGCTTACTGGAGGCTGTTAGATGAGGAATTTAAGACTGTTTTAAGATTATTTACCATTTTAATTGAAAAAATATAATTTTACCCAGAATAAATGTTTTTTATCTAGCATTGATAGAACAAGCACTCTAATCGTTCGAATGAATCATTATTTTAATAATTTTTTTTGTTGATAAATTTGAAAATTTTCTCAGTATTTCTAGCTCAAAAAATTCAGATTTCCAAGATGACAGTGAAATTTCACGATGATGGGCGCCCTGGCAAAAAATTATTACAGCACTCTAGCCGGTAAAAATTAAACTAATATGGGGGCAGTACCCTCTAGCATATGGTGGTACTATCGCACACTAGCGTTTCTTGTATCATTTACTGAAAACAAGATAGTAGCATTGCTCTCTAGCAGGTGTGTGTTAACTAGCACTCCTATTAGAAAAAATTGACAGATAAAATTTGGTGACAATGTCCTCTAGCAGGTGATGATATTATTCTTTCAAATAAAATAAAAATTGAATTCCGAATATGTTTGTGTTATTTCTTATACACCTTATTATATTCTCACTCTTGTAAATACCTTAATGGCCATGCCACTAAAGCCTAATAAAAAATTTTCATCAAACATCAATGTTGCTATCTTTCGAATCACAGAGCTCTCAATGAATTTTGTATATAAAAAAATCAAATTAATATATCGATAAGGAACACAACAGCATTGGTAGGTAATGGAACATCGACTTTATGTGAATGAGACAGAACGATGGTGGTGCTCTCTACGTAAGAACAAACACAATAAACAAAGATGGAGGAATCCAAGATTTTGGCCTCCAGCAGAACAGAAAAAAAAACAAGATGGTGGTCGTGACATTATACGAATTGGCGACCTTAAGCAGATGAAAACAAGATGTCAGACTGATGGATATGATGTCAGAATCGTAAAAGTGTTTGTGATAGCAGATCCAATATGGCGGGCGTGACATTGGGATTAAAGATGGTGGCCTTAACGAAAAATACAGCTTTCTGGAATCTAAGTTGGCGACCATAATGAAAAGGGTAACGATAATGTCATACACTTCCAAGATGGTGTGCATAACGAAAGTGCATGATTATTGATTGGGTATCTGGATTTCAAGATGGTGGAACCAAGATGGTGGCCAGGGTCAAGGTCAGGTCTAAGGTCTTGGTAAAGGTCTTTCAATATGGCCGCCATGACGTCACAATCCAAGATGTTGAACTCCAACACCGATTTCACACACTGGTACCAGTTTTCGAATTCCCCAAACAATACTACTGCGTATTATAATCCAGAAGTTTGGTATGTTATATATAGTTGTCTTAAAACAAAGTGATTTATTTGAAATGAGATATAAGTGATTCAGTGATTATATTTTGTTATATTTAAATAAAACACTTAAATGTAAATTTTAATACTTAACTTTAGTTTATGACTCTAAACAAAATGTACTTGATCAGAAAAATATATTAAGTAATAATCGGACGACGCGGCTTTTAGAATGGAAAGAAAAACAAATTGAAAACTAGGTTTTCAAACACTACACATGTCCCTAAATTTACCCTGAATGGTTGGTGTCTTAATCCCTAATAGTTTGTGAAAAACAATAGTTTATAGCGTACATTACTATACAGGCATCGGACGTCACGGATTCGTAGAACGAAAAGGAAATAAAAATGGGCAATATGTGTTACAAATACAAGAGATATCCCCAAAAGTACCCTGAAAACTTTGCTTCTTAATTCCTATTGGTTCATGAAAAATTACAGTTTAAAACTTACATCACAATACCTGTGCTTCCATGCTGCCGTTGCCAGACATTGTTTACCCGTAATCTGTATCACTTTGTTTAGCACACCTTTAGACAATTATGGAAAATTAAAATATGATAATTTTTCCATTTCACTTACTGAAATTTATCCCTGGAGTCTGAAGGCTTGATCCTGATGCCATAATACTGTTGCCTTTATCCTGTGGTAAACGATGCTTGCTGTTTTAGTTCAGTATGTCAAAAGATTGTAATCACATGATCAGAATTGCTTGATCTCGTTGTGCATGATGCTTGTTGTTTTAGTTCAATATGTCAGAAAATCCTGCAAATAAAAATATATTGTCATATAATAGTAAATTTCGATTATTAGTCAAATGAAAAGGATTATTTAACCTACAATCATAATTCTTCAATCACAGTGCTTCCAATATAGTTTGTACAAAAATTAACTTTATATATATGTCAATATGGACGATGACAGCTGTGCCATTGTGCACTTGTTGTGTGGGCATGCGCCCATTATTGCTTATATTTGTTGTTTAATTAAATGCAAACAGGGAGGCTACTTTTGTATATCTTTTTTTTAATACCTAATTGTTTTTAACTTTTGATTATTTGAAGAATAATGAAATTGTTATTAATATTTTAAGTATCAATTTGTAAGAAATAATTGTTGTGTAAAAATCTTTTTTTGTTAAAATATGTTAATGTCTTTGTTAAACTTTGTGGATTTAAAAGAAAAACATATGGACTTTAAAATACTTTAAAAGACTTTAAACATCATAAATTCCTTTCTCCTTTTGTTTATATTAATATTGTGGTTAAGATTAATTATTGAGTTATTGCACTTAAGTGCAGGAAAGTGTAACTTTTTAAGTTTCTCATCTCTATGTATTGTAATATCTATGGTCATCTTCATATTGGAAAGGAAAAGGTAGTACTTTCCTTTCTGTTTTTGTCAGCCATAATGTAGACTTCAAAAATTTTTGTGCTCGTCACGTATCCATCGACATTCATGTCGAAAGTTGTGTATTTACTACCGCATTAGGTGAGTTTTACCGCCTTTTCCCCGGGAATCATTGTTTTATAATTATTTATGGGATAGTTTAATTTTTTGTTGTTAAAAAACTTGTTTAGCGGTCCAGGTGTTGGAGACCTCTCGCTGCCCCATGCCTGAGGTGTGATCCATAAGCTTCGCCCATAACATCTGGGCACCCCAGGGCTTGTCCCGTGGTTCTACGGCGATGGGAGACGCCAACAAATATCCCAGGAAAGTTTTCGACGACTAAATCCTAAGCATGCAGCATGGGTAGTTAACCTGTTTCGGCCTCGCGTATCTTGCAATTTCATCGACTATTTCATCAAACTACCCCTTTGGCATCGTAATCTACATTTAATTCCTGAGCAATATTTTAATTCTTTCTGTATCTTAAATTTACGTTAATTATTTTGAAAATGTAACTAAGTAATAATTATTTTGAAAATGTATCTAAGTAATCATAGTTTTTGAAAATGTAACTAAGTTATAATATTGTGAAGATTTTGGGGCCCCGTTTTGTTTTGACTGTACGAATACTCAATTAATACTCTTTATTGTGTTTTAAATAAATATGTTTTGTTATGGCTGACCCGATATCTGTGTATTTTATGTTGCATTTACCTAAGCTTTTTAATTAATTTCTTATCTATATAAATTCTTAACAGGTTATCAACTTTTGTTCGGTAGTTTTCCCAGTCGGCATATTTCCTCTCTACTCATTATTTATTCAATACAACAAAGTGCCGTGCCATTGAGCCTAAGGTCCTGGAGTCTTCCGTCGTAATTTACCTTGGTGAGGTTTGGTAAACTGAGCCAAGAGTAAATAATGGCTCAAAAAGATGGTAGCAGAGCGTGGTTCTGGCATGTTGCTTTGTTGTGTTTCTTGTGCATGTGTAGGATATTTTATTTTCCTTGCATGTGTCCCTGCCTCAGAGTTTTGCATGGCTTGGGGATGGCAATAGTTTGTTTTGTTAATTTGGTCTTGGTATAAGTTTTGTAAGTTATTTGTTTATCATGACGTCTACTATTGTGCCTGAGTTCTTGTTAAAAGATGAACTTACTTTTGAGTGTCTTTCACGTGGTCTACCATGTGAAAACACCACAACTGCCGTTTTGCGTAAATCTATGCGCACTGCCCTTCAGAATAATGTGCCTGTTGTTAGTGATAATTTAAAGGACATTGACCCTAATGAGGAATTTAATTTGGTCTCAAGTAAAATCCTTGTGTTACAAGAGTTAGTGACAAATCTTGTTGATGATGAGAATTTTGCGCTTACTTTGCCTAGAGTGAGAAATAGGTTGAGACATTTGGAACGACGCGTTCAATCCCTGTTAGAGTTACATTCTCTTGTTTTGTCTGAGGTCCAGGTTGCCTCATTAAAAAATGTTTTTGCAGAAGTTAAGAAACTACTTGAACTTGTCAGTAAATCAGAATTAGATTTTTCCCTTTTAAGAGACCTGAATCCTGTGTCATCCATGACACAAGTCTGTGACCGTTTTGCTGGGCTAGCATTGCCCTCTGCCTCTAAGCAGCATCCTACTACTGCACCTATTCCAGGTCCTTCTCATGTGAATTCCGATCCTCCTGTGGTTGATCTACCTAACCTAACCTACACCACGGTGACACCGCCCACGAGTTCAAATTCTCGTGTCACGTTTAGTAACGCATCATGTGTACCACACCCAGTGACAACACATAACACTTAATTGCCCAATGTTTTTGGTAAATTGACTCACCCGCTAGAAAAAATGTTAAAGGATTTTCCGACCACTGATGGTCTGCATATTCCTACCTTTTTGAATTTTCTCAAGCTTATCGTCAAACTGAAACAAAGTAATAGTATACATGAAACTCAGATTTTAGAGGTTATATACCCTTTTACGCTTGGTCCGTTGGCTGAAAGGACACAGTTGGCCATTACACAAATGTTTTCATTCGATCAGTATCATGAAGACATACTTAGTTTCTTCATCCCATCTAGGCTACTGAACCAACTACAGTTGAATAATTACAACAGATAACAAAAGCCAGGTGAACATCTTGCAGCCTATGTTAATGAGGTAAAAGAGGCGGCTGCTATTTTTCGTTTGCAAGTTAGTGAACAGGAGGTGATTAACACCATTCTAGATGGGCTCACACCTGATGAACGGTCCAGATTAGTTTTTCTAACTAAGCCTTGTACATTTTCTGAATTGGATAGGATGTGCATTCACTCCCAAAATGTCCGCTTTGCGGATCATCAAAGAAACGGGTCGTTTTCTCAGTATCCTGCAAATAAACAATTCAAGTATTATTCTAGCCCGCGTACTGAAATGCATCCCAGTCATAATACAGTATTTAGGACCTCAAACTCACGATTTCAGAATAATACCACAAGAAATCAGAATCAAACTTATCATGGGCCTATCTGCCATTTTTGTAAGAAGCCTGGGCATGTAATAAAAGAGTGTAGGGAACTAAAACAAAGCTTAAAGCAGGGAAGTAAAGTGAGCGGCTTCCACTGCAAAACCAAACAAGCCAATAATT
This sequence comes from Bacillus rossius redtenbacheri, assembly GCF_032445375.1. Lineage (NCBI taxonomy): Eukaryota > Metazoa > Arthropoda > Insecta > Phasmatodea > Bacillidae > Bacillus > Bacillus rossius. Next base: position 252,563,201 of record NC_086330.1, read on the forward strand.
CTCAATACAATGCTCATCTATTTCGTCAAATCAAATCTGCCCGGCATTTTCAAAGAAACTTTGGAATCCAAATTCCTTATAAGTGAAACCCAGATCATATTGGTAGTCTTGGTCTTCCTAATTTTGTGGGTTTAAGTCCTGCCCCTGTTCCTTATATACCAGTAAGTTTCAATAATTTTGAGGAAGAAGCTCTTGTAGATTCAGGATCCACACGTTCCATTATTTCATATGATTTGTTTTCTAAGTTAAAAGCAGCTAACCTAGTCAAGTTTGTGGAGAAAGGTGATTTCAAGTGTTACACTGCATCTAATGATGTGTTACCCATATTTTGTCGTGCGACTATCAAGTTGAAAATTGCACATTTTACTTGGATGTTTCCATGTTTGGTTTCTAAAGAGGTGATTTTAGACTTTATTCTAGGAGCGGATTTTATGTCCAAATCTGGACTTGTTCTAGATATGCAAGAAAAGAGTGTTTTTTTTAAGTTTCAACCTAACCTTAAAATTAGTTTTGTGGGCACCAAGCAGCAACATGATAACCTTGCAGAAATTAGTACAGAGAGCCACAGTAATAAAGAACATGACCCATTGGATCATTTACCTCATCAACAGCGTATCGCTATCAAAAATTTGTGTGAACAATTTCCTAAGGTTCTAACCTCAGAATTAGGGCTTACCAAACTGTTGGAATACGAAATCAAACTTAATGATAAAAGTTATGTCAAAAGTCAACCTTACTGTCTTGCACCTACCCAAATGAATCTTTTGAGACAGGAAGTACAACAATTATTGGATAAAGGGGTCATTGAACAATCTACTTCACAGTATGCGAGTCCCGCATTTTTGGTACCTAAACCTAATGGCAAACAACGTATGGTTGTAGATTTTCGTAAGCTTAACCAAAAAATTGAAATTGAGTCTGTCCCTTTGCCTGATTTGCATTCAGCATTTCATTGGTTTTCTAAAGCAAAATATTTTACCACCATTGATCTAAATTCAGCATACCATCAAATTCCTTTGAAACAGGAGTCAAAACCAATTACTAGTTTTTGCGTACCATAGAATTTATACCAATTTACTCGTGTTCCTTTCGGTCTTGCGACAGGCGCACAGGTTCTCACACGATTATTGGATCAGATTTTTCATGACATCAAATTTAAGTTTGTTTACAACTATTTGGATGATCTGGTGGTATATTCCGAAAGTTTCGAGGAACATTATCAACACCTGAATGAAGTACTGTCTCGTTTGGAAAAGGCAGGTTTAACAGTGAATCCCCAAAAGGTTAAATTTGCAGTTCAGGAAATTTCATTTCTAGGTCACAAAATTTCTTCTCAAGGCATTTCCATCGACCCTGAACGTACCAAAGCAATTAGAGATTTTCCACCACCCCGTGATGTCAAGGGTATAGCCAGATTCATCGGTATGATTCAGTTCTTTGGAAAATTTATCCCTAATTTAGCAGAAAAAGCAGTCCCTTTAAATCACTTACGAAAAAAGAATGTGAAATTTGAATGGGGAGAGGAACAACAAAAGGCATTTGAAACTTTGAAACAGGATATTATGAGTCCACCTGTCCTTCGCATGGCGGATTTTTCAAAACCCTTTATTTTACAAACTGATGCTTCTAGTTCAGCCATAGGCGCAGTTTTGGCACAAGAGTTCGATGGTGTTAGACACCCTATTGCATTTGCATCCAGAACACTCACTTTTCAGGAGAAGAAATCATCAATTTATGAATTAGAATGTTTGGCTGTTGTTTTTGGTATCGATAAATTCAGACCTTATTTAGAGCATGCAGAATTTTTGTTGGAAACCGATAACCAAGCATTATCGTGGCTTTTGGCTCACCCACGTCAACTAGGCAAAATTGGTCGTTGGGTTATGAGAATTTCTTCATTAAAGTTTAAAGTTCAACATATCCGTGGAACACAGAATGTAGTTGCGGATACCCTTTCACGCATGTTTAATGATACTCAGGTTGATAAACCTCTAGATGAAGCTGCTTTTAAAGTACTCTTAACCGATTTTCCCTTAGCTTTCAAAAATATTCAGGCTCATCAGGAAGAGGATGAAGAGCTGCAGAAAATTGTAACAAGTTTAAGATCCGGCATTTCCCAGGGCCCATATTTTTTATCTAAAGGTATCTTGTATTCAAGAATTCTAAATAACCAGAAACGTATTGTGCTACCTAAAATTGTTGTATTTGAATACTTTCATTCCTCACCTATTGGCGGACACCTTGGCATTTATAAAACTATAGAGGCTATAAGAAAACATTTTGTGTGGAAAGGTATGCACAGTGAAATTTCAGAACGAGTTAAGAAATGTTACTTGTGTGCTTTTAGCAAACCTGCTCAAAATACCCATTTGGGTTTATTGGCATCAGAGGTCGCTGAACGGCCAATGCAGAAATTATTCATAGATTTTTTTGGCCCTTTGCCAAGGAGTAAGCAAGGGCATAATATGTTGTTAGTTTGTGTTGACGCCTTTTCCAAATTTGTTTGGCTTATTCCACTTCGAAAAGCTGATGCACCTTCCACTATCAAAGCTCTTCAAACTCAGATTTTTCAAAATTTTGGTATTCCATCTACTATTGTTTCTGACAATGGATCTCAGTTTACATCAAAATTATTTAAGAATATGTGTTTCACCCACGGCATACGCCGCATTACCTTGTCCCCATACTATCCTCCACCTTCGCATGCGGAAAGATTCAATCGTAATCTCCGTTCAGCATTAATTGCTTTCCATGCGAAAGACCAGTCTAGTTGGGACAAGAATTTAGTTTGGCTACAAATGGCTTTCAATTATGCCCGCCATGAATCTCATAAATCTACACCATTTAACTTAATGTTTACTTTTGCTCCAAATAACCCTTTGTCAAATCTTTGGTGTGTAAATGATTTGTTACCACAGGATCCACAAGGTGTTAAGGAAGTTTGGGCAGCTGCCCTCAAGAATCTGAAGCGGTCTCATGATAAAAGTCTTATTAAGTATAACAAGAATCGTATTGCAAATCCCTTTCGGCCAGGTGATCTGGTTTTGTGCAAAGCACACCCTACCAGCAAAGCAGTTGATAAGAGAATGGCTAAATTGTCTTTTCGTTGGTCAGGTCCATACCAGATCCAGCGCTTTCTTACCCCTGTTACAGATAGTCTAGTAAATCCTGAAACGGGAGTTTATGTGACGAGAGCTCACATTTCCCATTTAAAAAGGTATTATTCCCAGCTTTCAGTTTAAGTGTGCATTGTTTAGGAGCTGCAGCCTAACTTTGTGTCCAACTGTTGGCGTTGTTTTGTTATTTGGGTCTTTGACTCAGTTGATCGTGGACTGATCACCCACGTGTCCTAGTCTTTGAGTCCCTTGTAACTTTTGAACTCGAGTCATAAAAATAAGTAAATAAAAAACCATGGTACTAGTTTTTTAAGTTGTTGCAACAATTTTTTTTATATATTCTTTTTTTAATCTCATTTCATGGGAACAAGTTTGGGTGCATAATGTAGTATGTTATTGTATTTACATTTAAGGGTAAATTTTTTTGTTTGTTTGTTTCTTGGGTTAATGTTTTCCAGTTGTTATGTGGGATCTCGGGTCGAATTGTTTGTGACCACATATTTTTTGGTTATGTGTTTTAGGGTATTTTTTTGTCTGCTCCGGGATGTTGGGCACCTTCGCCATGTTCGGGGCGGGGAGTCTTCTTTCGTGTCTCTTCTATTTAGTTCTCAGCGATGTTACAGTAAACCCTCTCAACTCTGGTATTATTTTTGAAAAGGAAGATCCACTGTTGTTCTCAGACAATTAATTTCTATTCCGTCGTGTTGAATTTCGACTTGATACAATTGGAAAATAAAAGTAATCAATTGGAGGTGGCATTAAATGACATAATTAAAGTAAACAATGTGCACCTTATGGAAAACGATTCATGGAATGAAAACTTTGCTTTTGTGATCCACCAACTTGAAGATAATTTTAATGCATATAAATCAGAGACCAGTGCAATGACTTCTTTGTTGCCTCGAAAACATTTGCGCACTAAACGCGGTTTGCTTAATTTCGGTGGAAAAATTTTGAAAACTGTCTTTGGAACTTTTGACAATGATGACTTAATTAGTTTGGAAGAACGTCTCAAGGAAGTATCACTTAGTCAGGACGAAATTTCGGCCAGTGTTGTGAACCATATGTTTGTTGTGCAACATTTAGAAGAAAGAGTGATTAATAACACGAAACTTGTGAGAAATCTAGCTGAACATTATCTTGAAAGCCACAATGCATTTTTTAAGCTTTTTAATAATACAATTCATGAGATTTGGGATAAAATCATGTTGGTGAATTGGCGAGTTCATTTGAATACCCTTTTATTTAGAATTAGTGAAGCCCTATCCACTGCACGTGTTGAACTTTCTGATTTGAGGCAAGCCATTGAAAGTAGTGCACATGGCAAATTAAGCTCTGTTTTGTTGCAACCAAAGGTTTTTATAAACATTCTAGAAAAGGTTCAACATTTAATCTCTTTACCCTTACACATGTTTGCTCCAGTTTCTTTTGATAATCTATATATGTTTTATGGTCTTAGTTCGGTCCAAGCAGTAATTTTTAATGGTTCATTGAATGTTGTTATTAACATACCTCTTGCCAATAAGGACAGTAGTTTTGAGTCATACCGTATTTTTGCTTTTCCATTTTTCTTTCACAAACTTAACCATTACCTGTTTCTTAAGGTTCACGATATCCTGTTAGTTAGTCCTGACAGAAAACTTTTTGCTACTGTTGACACTAATGTTCTGTCTGGTTGTATAAAAACATGGCATAACTTTATGTCCCTCTGTTTTTCCTTTTTTTGATTCCCATGTCAATAGTTGTGAATTTAACCTTTTTCTTGGCAAACCTTTCTTTGAATTTTGTGATAAATCTATTGTTTCCCTGCAACTACCTTTCTTCCTGAAGACAAATTCTTTGTGGATTTTTGCAAGCAACACATCCATTGATGTTACCTTTTTATGTCGAACGACCACCAAATCTCTTTCACCGTTTACCATACCAATAATAGGTAGTGGTTTTATCAGTAATGCCTCACATTGTGATATTGTAAGTCCTTTTTTTAGAACTTTTGGTTCTGTTAGTTCATCCTTGACTTTCAATTTAACATTGCCTACTATACATATTCCTAAGGTAGATTTTAATGTAAGTAAGTTGACTTTTGCACCATTCCCTAATTTAACCTTAAATAACTCCATTGTTAAAGACATCAGTAATCTTTTAATATCGCAACCCAGTGGTGCCTCCTTTCATGATGTGATTAATCTTCTACGACCTCACCAGCAAGTTGAATCCAGTTCCTACCTTAACATTGTTGCTGTATCCTTATCTGCTCTGGTTGGCTTGGCCATTTTTATTCTCAGTCTTACTCTTTGGTTCAAGTTTCGGTCTCAAACGACCAACCCTCCTGTCTCTTCCTCTCCTATACCTGCAGGTACTATCTTGATTCCCTTAGCATCATCCTCTACCGTGGAGTAATTGTATCTTGTGTAATCTTAATTTTGCTTTATTTTTGGGTGTTACCTTTGTCATGGGTATTTTAGTTTTTGTTAGTGCACTATTGCCATCTGCCAGCTGTGGTGTGCTTTGAGGGGGGGAGTGTGTGCCGTTGTGCACTTGTTGTGTGGGCATGCGCCCATTATTGCTTATATTTGTTGTTTAATTAAATGCAAACTGGGAGGCTACTTTTTTATATTTTTTTAATACCTAATTGTTTTTAACTTTTGATTATTTGAAGAATAATGAAATTATTATTATTATTTTAAGTATCAATTTGTAAGAAATAATTGTTGTTGTATAAAAATCTTTTTTTGTTAAAATATATTGTTACGATTTCCCTGCGGGTTCGTAAAGGATAGCCCAATTAATAGATTTTATTTCACACACACAGTTTTACTTATTACCACTACTTGTCACTTACAAATAATCTTCTAAATTGGCAAATAATTAACTACACTTAAAGAAATGCCAATTCCCCAGTCACTCGTTTCACACACCTCGCTGGGCCGCACTTCCGGCGCAACTCTGACCGCAGCACCCCTCGTGGGTCTCCGCCGCGGGACTCCGTCGCCGCACTCCGCCGCCGCCGTCACACCCTTCGCCGAGATCCCACACGACGCCTCACTCGGAACTTCACTCGGCTCCGCCGCGCCCGCGACTCTATCGCCCGGAAACTCCGCCGCGGGAAAACTCCCGACTCCACTGAACTTACTCACTCCCTGCCCTGGAACCTTCGTCCAAGGACTTCGCCACTCTGCCGCACCTGCGGCACTATCGCCCGGAAACTCCGCCGCGGGAGAACTCCCCACTCCGACTCTGACTGCCTCTAAGGTCGGCCCAACCTCCTTATATAGCCCTTGGGTTCCCATCCAGAACAATCGGGCATGTCTCCGAGATATCGCGCGACCTTCGCCGTCGAAATGCCCAGAAACGCGTCGTGAGTCCTCGAAGGACGCGGCGGCTGCTCAAAGAACGCCGATAAACGCAACAAGCATCGGGTTCCCACAAAACGCGCCGATAAACATGTCTGAGTCCTTTTATTCCGCAGTGCGGCCTCTTTAAGTAACTCGATCTGAGGCAGGTGCGCGCTGCGACGGTCAGGATGTCGCGTGATAGTATGACACGAGATACCAGGGAGAGGATGCGGGTGGAAGGGGGCGCAGACAGGCCGAACGAGCGCGGCGACGCCAAGCACTGCAGCCAAGCGCGATCGTAACATTGCCCCCTCCTTAAACCTGTTCGTCCCGAACAGGTAATACATCTTCTCGTGGAGGTCCCCATGCTACTCGAAGTTTAGGCCTCCTGCCTTTCCTCCATCGCGGGTTGTACAGTCTCACCCGATAACCCTCTCTCTCATTAGATGTAGCTTCTCTTGTCACCTGGCGACACTTCTGCGTCGCAGATGCCCCATGTCGTTCAGCCAGCTGCCCGAGACGGGCTGACCGATGCTTTGGACTGACCCGATACTCTTGAGTGCATTGCTTATTGCCTTCCAAATGTTTCCTTGTATCTTCCCTTTTTCTCTCCATTTCTTCTCTCGCAGCTACTTGTTCTCACAGCATTTCTTCCCGGCTCCTCTTTGTCTCTTCTTGGTTCCTCATTCCCTCTTCATTCTTCTGAATATCTTCTGGACTGCACTCAGTTACTCCTTGCACCATCTTCATCACTCTTTGTGTGCTCATTGTCTCTTCTCGGTCTTCCTTCCCCTGTTCTTGGTCTTTCTTCATCTCTTCTTGGTCTTCCTGCATCTCTTCTTGGTATGTCTTCGTTTCTTCTTTGCGCTTCTCTATCTCTTCTTGACTCATGTTCATCTCTTCTCGGCTCTTCTTCAGTTCTTCTTGGCATTTTACCCTCTCTCTTTGGTTTATCTTCATTTCTTCTTGTTCAATATTCCACACTTTGTAACCCATCTTCACTACTTCTGTGCTTTTCTTCAGCTCTTCTTTCATCTTCATTCCTTGCTGTTATCTTCTCCTTGGCTAATTTCCTCATGACTGTTTTTCTCTTCACTGTTCTTCTCTTCGCTGGTCTCCTCTTCACTGGTCTCCTCTTCGCTGGTCTCCTCTTGGCTGGTCTCCTCTTGGCTGGTCTCCTCTTGGCTGGTTTTCTCTTCGCCGGTCTTTTCATTGCTGTTCTTCTCTTCACTATTTTGCTCTTGGCTGTTTTTCTCTTGGCTATTCTTCTCTTGGTTTATCTTCACTTCGGTCTTCATTTCATTCTTCATTTCTTCCTGGCCATTCTTCATTTCATCCTGACACTTCTTCAATTCCTCTACACTATTATTCGACTCACTCTTCTTTTCTTCATGGTGGTTCTTACTATCCTTCCTTTCACTCTTCATTTCTTCCGTAAATTTCTTTATACTGGTTACCATTTCTTCCTTAAAGTTCTTTGTACTAGATACCATTTCTTCCTGACCCTTATTTATACTAGCTAACATTTCTTCCTGACCCTTATTTATACTGGCTAACATTTCTTCCTGACCCTTCTTCATACTGGCTAACATTTCTTCCTGACCCTTCTTCATACTGGCTAACATTTCTTTGTTATATTTCCTCACACTGGCCACCATATCTTCCATTTTATTATTAATCTCTTTTAGGGCAACCTTATCTTCCCGATATCTTCTACGCTTAACTCTTCAGCAGCCATCTCTCTCTAAAGGATTTACTAATTAAACAACCTAAATAATTTTTTTCTAAAACTGTTCTTATTTTTAAATGACCTAGACGAACCTTCTAATTAAACTAACAATAACTCTATTACATTCAAAACTATCACTGACTACATTAAAATCAAACAAGCTCTAGACAATTACAAATTCACTAATTTTTTAAATGCTAACTTTACTCTCGAAAAACTAAATCCTATTTCTTAACTGAATCCTAAATCTATTAATTAGAGCTATCCCACTTCTGACACCAAAATGTTACGATTTTCCAGCGGGTTCGTAAAGGATAGCCCAATTAATAGATTTTTTTTCTCACACACAGTTTTATTTATTACCACTACTTGTCACTTACAAATAATCTTCTAAATTGGCAAATAATTAACTACACTTAAAGAAATGCCAATTCCCCAGTCACTCGTTTCACACACCTCGCTGGGCCGCACTTCCGGCGCAACTCTGACCGCAGCACCCCTCGTGGGTCTCCGCCGCGGGACTCCGTCGCCGCACTCCGCCGCCGCCGTCACACCCTTCGCCGAGATCCCACACTACGCCTCACTCGGAACTTCACTCGGCTCCGCCGCGCCCGCGACTCTATCGCCCGGAAACTCCGCCGCGGGAAAACTCCCGACTCCACTGAACTTACTCACTCCCTGCCCTGGAACCTTCGTCCAAGGACTTCGCCACTCTGCCGCACCTGCGGCACTATCGCCCGGAAACTCCGCCGCGGGAGAACTCCCCACTCCGACTCTGACTGCCTCTAAGGTCGGCCCAACCTCCTTATATAGCCCTTGGGTTCCCATCCAGAACAATCGGGCATGTCTCCGAGATATCGCGCGACCTTCGCCGTCGAAATGCCCAGAAACGCGTCGTGAGTCCTCGAAGGACGCGGCGGCTGCTCAAAGAACGCCGATAAACGCAACAAGCATCGGGTTCCCACAAAACGCGCCGATAAACATGTCTGAGTCCTTTTATTCCGCAGTGCGGCCTCTTTAAGTAACTCGATCTGAGGCAGGTGCGCGCTGCGACGGTCAGGATGTCGCGTGATAGTATGACACGAGATACCAGGGAGAGGATGCGGGTGGAAGGGGGCGCAGACAGGCCGAACGAGCGCGGCGACGCCAAGCACTGCAGCCAAGCGCGGTCGTAACAATATTAATGTCTTTGTTAAACTTTGTGGATTTAAAAGAAAAACATATGGACTTTAAAAGACTTTAAAAGACTTTAAACATCATAAATTCCTTTCTCCTTTTGTTTATATTAATATTGTGGTTAAGATTAATTATTGAGTTATTGCACTTAAGTGCAGGAAAGTGTAACTTTTTAAGTTTCTCATCTCTATGTATTGTCATATCTATGGTCATCTTCATATTGGAAAGGAAAAGGTAGTACTTTCCTTTCTGTTTTTGTCAGCCATAATGTAGACTTCAAAAATTGTTGTGCTCGTCACGTATCCATCGACATCCATGTCGAAAGTTGTGTATTTACTACCGCATTAGGTGAGTTTTACCGCCTTTTCCCCGGGATTCATTGTTTTATAATTATTTATGGGATAGTTTAATTTTTTGTTGTTAAAAAACTTGTTTAGCGGTCCAGGTGTTGGAGACCTCTCGCTGCCCCATGCCTGAGGTGTGATCCATAAGCTTCGCCCATAACATCTGGGCACCCCAGGGCTTGTCCCGTGGTTCTACAGCGATGGGAGACGCCAACAAATATCCCAGGAAAGTTTTCGACGACTAAATCCTAAGCATGCAGCATGGGTAGTTAACCTGTTTCGGCCTCGCGTATCTTGCAATTTCATCGACTATTTCATCAAACTACCCCTTTGGCATCGTAATCTACATTTAATTCCTGAGCAATATTTTAATTCTTTCTGTATCTTAAATTTACGTTAATTATTTTGAAAATGTAACTAAGTAATAATTATTTTGAAAATGTAACTAAGTAATCATATATTTTGAAAATGTAACTAAGTAATAATATTGTGAAGATTTTGGGGCCCCGTTTTGTTTTGACTGTACGAATACTCAATTAATACTCTTTATTGTGTTTTAAATAAATATGTTTTGTTATGGCTGACCCGATATCTGTGTATTTTATGTTGCATTTACCTAAGCTTTTTAATTAATTTCTTATCTATATAAATTCTTAACAGGTTATCAACTTTTGTTCGGTAGTTTTCCCAGTCGGCATATTTCCTCTCTACTCATTATTTATTCAATACAACAAAGTGCCGTGCCATTGAGCCTAAGGTCCTGGAGTCTTCCGTCGTAATTTACCTTGGTGAGGTTTGGTAACCTGAGCCAAGAGTAAATAACGGCTCACAGCTCTGGAAGGTAATGGATCATCAACTTTATGTGCATGAGACAGAGCGATGCTGGCGCTCTCTAGGAACAAACACTAAAAATTATGATGAAAGAATCGAAGATGGATGCCTCAAGCAGAACAGAAAAAAACAATATGGTGGCCATGAAGTCATTCAAGATAGAGGCCTCCAGCAGATGAAAACAGACATGATGTCATAATCGAAAAAAGTGGCTGTGCTGTCATATCCAAGATAATGGACATAACAAAAAATTTCAATGAACCCAAGATTTCGTCCATAAAGAAAGTGTAACGATGATGTCATACACAGCTAATATGGTGTGCAATGTTAGTTAGTGAGGCACTCGATTTCGAGATAGTGGAAACCAAGAGGGTAGACAGGTTCAATGTCAATGTCAATAGTCAAGTTCACAGGTCAAGCTCGAGGTCATCCAAGATGGCCACCATTTCATCACAATTCAAGATGGTGGACATCACCGCCGCCACCACACTCCTACTCCTGTAGCCGAACATACGTTTATATACTACTGATGTATCTACCACTATCTTGTTTTCATTACTCGATAATAGGAGCACTATTGTCACATATTACACACATCGTAAGCTAGAGGGCATTGCCACCATATTAGTGTTTTTATTACCCAATATTACCATGGCATCTGCTAACTTTTTGGCCATCTGGGCCACCAACTTAATATTAGATAATTAATAAACTTGAAATTTGGAAAATTATTTAAAAATAATTGTGAAAATCAGCAATTTATTTACAGAATTGATTCAGTCGATTTTAATAATTAGATCAATCCTTGGTATATGCAAACTATTTAATTAATAATCTTCGAAATTTAACATTATAACATTAACATTCTTGGTAAAATTTTACCTATTATATTTCATCGTAGATTTCAAAACAGCCTAAAACACCTTTTGCAGAAAAGTTCAGGACTCCAATTTGCAGTGAAACCTTTCTTGAAGACGCCCTTATGCTTGGAGATCCGCACAATCACCGACGTTAGCTTTACGGTTTCGTGGATCTTTCTTCATTTTGTTGGAAAAAACTGTTTGACGGTGGTGATCGTCCTTCACATTTTTAGGCTTTATTTTCGTGGTTGAATGCAATATGGAATTCTATTCACTTATTATTTTCGGCAAGATATCCAGTCAAATGTAATTTTCATTAGCTATGAACTTTTGCCACAATTTTGCGCGTAAAGTTCTGTTATACATTTCAACAGCAGAGGCTTTGACATTACTAATTGTAGATTAGTGATTGATACCAAACTACTTCATCAAAGCCTTGAAGGTTGCATTGTAGAATTCTTTGCCAAGGTCTGTTTGCAGATGCGAAGGTACATGTCCATCACACAAAATGTATGTCATGGCCTTCGTTTCATCGATAGTTTTTTTTTTCGATTTCAAAGGTCTGGCATAAGCAAACTTGCTATACACATCGATGGCCATCAAGATGTATTTAAAACTTTAATTTATTCAAGAATATGGTATCATCCCAACAAGGTACACATGGAATAAATCATCACGTTCACGCACTACGATATTCTGCTGAAGGTATTTCCATTTTGCAGGAAAGGAGGTCGCGATTGATTCATGTTCGACTCATTGTATGTAGCTAGCTTCCCTCAATTATCCTTTTATGGAGACTATTTCGTTGATTTTCGAATTGTTTCCTGCACTTAGTGAAGGAAATAATAGTCTTACTATGTGGACAAATTCGTTTGGGTCGTCCCAATATGATAGTCAAAGTTCTGACCACTTTCTAGCTTTTTTAAACCTTCACCATGTACTGCTAGTGAACTGAAGAGACTGGTGAGAATATTATTGTTTTTGATGAACTTAGTATCTATATATGCTGCTTTCGAGATCGTTATACCGGAAATGTTCATTAGTTAGTTCTAGAAGTTTTTGTATTCTTGTAAATCTTTGAGAGAATAGCCTTTAGGTTTCCCAACGAAACAGCATTTCGTACAGACCTTGAATACCAAGTGTTTTGTACTCGTCTTCACTTTTGACTTTTCCTGGTAAAAGGTATAATTATTATGTTTTATGTACACTCCGTAGGTCATTTCATCATTACGACTCATGAAAGACCTCAAGTATGGTCGTACCATTGCATTAACTTGATGTCAACAATTCCATAATTTTTTATCTTGCATAGACTCTGTACTCGTAAAGTTTTCTTCTTTTGGAGCTGGATCATATTGCCTATTCTTTGCAAGTTCGTCCAGACGAATTCTGCAAGTCTGGCTCTGCTAACAAGTAGATGATTTCAAGAACAGATTGCTTAGCAAAATGAAGGTCATTGGCCAAGACCGACATTGACTGGCTGAAAACCTTTTGCAAGATGTTCTTTTATACTTTTTTCTTCTTCAGCAGAAATTTTTTTCATGTACGCATTAATCACATTTTCGCTGTGGTTAAAAAGATCAGTTTTCATTGCCAAGTGAGTTAGTGATATTTTCAGGCTACTTTGAAAAGTCCTCAAATCGTCACATCTTTGTGCATTCTAAAGTGCGATCATGTGAAGAATTCAAGAATCCTAGGTCTCCACTCGATGGTCGATAGCTAGCAGGTATTCAGAAATTATATGACTCATGTTTGACGATAAACTTATCAAAACCTAGTCTGTACCTTATATAAAGGCCAAATGTTGACTATAACTAATAATCTATTGCTTATAATCCAGCACAAGGAACAACTCTCTTTGAATTACTGAAACGTCAGTGTTTACGTGATCGTCACAAGCGCAACGTAAAAAAAATTGGTTCATGAGAAATGCATGACGACATTCGCATTGTCACATAGACAATGTTTTGGAATCCTGCTGTATGTTTGACACAAGTAAATGCAGTCTACTTTGGCAGGTATGCCCATGGAAAAGTGTACTCTTGAATTCTGCCTTGCTTCTCGCACATGATGTCATGGAAGGCTATTATTGAATTGATTCTTGCATCACTAGGAGTCACTACGTTTGCATTATTATTAAATGGAAAATACTCTAAGCCTTCCACCGATCGTATAATCGTAACTAGGCACTTGTACTTTGGCTGTTACGTCTTGTAATAGAGGTTCATGTTCTCGAACCTAGGACCATTTTGTTCCTCCAGCAGCTCAGTAGAACTCACGTTTTGCCGCATTTGACGGGGCCGGTCATAATACATCAAACGGTAGAAGACAATAACCGGCCATGTCGTGATTCGCGCGCACCTTCATCGTTATCGCGTGTAATGCGCATGGGCAAACGCACTTTTTGCTTATTGATTAGCATTTTACTGACGAAATTGTATAACTTTTGGCATAGTTGTATGCAATGCATCGAAGAGGTAAAAGCAAAAAAAAAAAAAACAACACATCGGCGCAGGACTAGTGAACTCGCTGATAAATAATCTGTCATTCGAGCTACTCCTTTCAGGCTACAGATTTTATGGCCTAGGAATGAAACTGGCCAAACGACTAGATCGCATTGACATGGGCATTAATTCTTTTGAGAAGTGCAAACAGCATGATATTGCCTATTCTCTGAGCGAGAATCTGAAATCAAGATGCAAAGCTGAGGGTATACTATCACAGGAAGTTGAAGATATAAGTTAATCACCAGAGGCAGGCCTTGAACAGAATATCATGATGTGGGGCGTATCCAAAATCATGAAGGCCAAGACTAAATTAGGAATAGGTACTGGTCAAGCTAGTACTTGCAAGACAAAGGTTAAATCACACAAGACTGGTACAGGTGTGCCAATGGCAAAAAAAGACAGACTCTAGATAAAAATATTACTGGTGGATTTTACAACTGCTTGTATCTGCATTGGGCATCCTTGGCGGCTTCATCGGTGTTATGATTAGCATAGTATGGGCAGCCAACACTTTAAAGAAACAGTGAAAGCATTTGGAGGAAGCACGAAGTAACAATGCCAGAATGGAAGCTATTGCCATGGGTAAAAATGTTGTTGCAGGAATTTATGTATTACCCCACAAAGCTTGTCGAGGCATGAGAAAGAAACAAGTAAAAAATACTAAGTTCTCTGACGAAACATCCGATCACTAATTTAGTTTTAATTAAGTTCACTTGAAAATTGAAAATACCTCATTTCTGGGGAGTGTTTATGCAAGACAATTTACCTACAAAGCCAAAGACTCATGAGTGTGCAATTATTATTTTAGATGCTTCGACAGGTCGTGGCACACACTAGTTAGCAAACATAAAGTATGCAAAAAAAGACTGAATACTATCACAATTTCGGTAACTTGAGACCTTCGTCAGTACTACGACAGCACTTGAGCCGGAACAATACATTTTAATAAAATTAGAAATCGAATAGTCGCCTAACCAAATAAACGGTGTTCACTGGAGTCTTTGCTATCTTCTTAAAAGAATCTAAAGGTTGATCAGCCAAAAAAATAAGTCAGTCATGTCGATAAAAATTGCATTGACAGTTCACGCTTCGGAGCTGCGGGCAGTCCGTTTCATGCATTTGTATTTTTAAGGAGAATAGTGTATCAGACTCGCAGAATTTTAAACGTATAACACCATACTGAATAACGACAATAACTGCAAGATCCGCTTCCTGAAAAGTGCTTGACTGCTCAAGAAATACTTTACCTGTTGCATCAGAAAAAATTGAAGACATTGCAAACTAATGTCAAGGAAATGTAACTACAGGATATAGACTTTTAACTGTATGGAAATCCAAACACTCAAAAAAGCATTCTAAATTACAGTGCAAATGTTGACTTTACGATACCGGGGACCATAGGTACGATGCTCATATACGAACTAAAGATTTGTGCTTCTGGAATAACATAAAAATATAAGCACTCATTAAACATATTGCTCGTGAATGTCATATGAATGAACTGCAATTTGGCAAGTGGAAGTCTTAACAACATGCTATATCGGTTTTCGCCAATGGTCCCACCAGGATATAAACTGGTTGAAGTGCCACAAAGTATAATTTATGTTCCAGTCATCGTGAAATGGCCAAATGAAGTCGTCGTCAGAATCGTTGACAAGCAAGGACGCTTAGAAGATTTTTGAAATGAAGAAATTACACTTTATCTGCACTTGAAGTGGTGGGCATAAAGTTATAAAAGAAATCATCGTGCAAAAGACCAGATCACAAACAGACAACACTGCATTAGCACATGAGATCATCTTATTTCACCTCAGTATTGGACAAGTGCCTAATAAATATGGAGGACGAAATTTTCAATGTGGAAGACCCGGTCATTTTTGATGACAGCATTACGAAAATGGTACTGCACGAGTACCACACTTTCCTGCTAGGACCATGTGTGCTTTCTTCTGAAGTTCGCATCGCTGTATAGCACTAAGCTATCTGTATTTTACCTTCACAGTCATTTCTACGTATAAGAGGTAAGCTGATAAAGACAAATGTCATGTATCTGACAATGATGACAATATCCTGCAATGGAATTCTTCACCTAATCAAGCGCATTACATATGTACTCAATGGCGTTGAGGTGGATCAGACAAGAGATGTGGCCATAACTTTTGCTTACACAGAATGAACTGTCTGCTGCAAAGTTAGCAAGATGGGGCCTGGAGGATGATTACAAGCTACCTCTTTGTGTGGAAGGACAATAATTATTTGAAGTTTGTGTTCCTCTGTCCGTACTTCTTGGATTCGCTGAAGACTACAAGAATTTAATCATTAATTCGAAACAAGAGCTCGTATTTCTTCTAGCCAACACGCACATTAATGCGATTGTCGCTGCTGCAGAAATTCACATGATGTGTCGTTTACACTACGGTTTAGCGAGTGAATGCTGTATCGCATCCAAAACAGTGAGGTCAAACGTTTGAAGATGCTGAAGAAAATAGAAAATTTCGAACATTTGAAGATGCTGAATAAAATACAAAATTGCAAGATCATTGACTTACCATTCCGATCGGAACATAGAAATGTTTTCTGGCTTGCCTGAAGTCAGAGTATCAATTGGTGAGTAAAGTCCAGCTTCGCTACGGAAAAAAAAATTATATCATTGTCGAGTTCCATACTGAAATACAGCTTAATTCAGGAGTTAACCGCTCCATAAACGATTACTGCCGAATAAGTAATGTAATTTTTTTTTTACAATGATAGCTACCATATGTCCACATGAACATGGACTTTGAAATCGGAAGATTTCATCTTCCATACCAAATGTATGGAAAGTTTCAGCAAGTTTACTATGGCCGCAGACAGTCTCAAAGGTTTTAAGAACAAGGCTCTGTTAATAGTAGTTGACATTTACAAACAGGACGATCGTATTAAATTTAAATTTCATAGACTGTAGAATAAAAATATCGACGATTGAAAATATTCCAATACACATATGCTTATTATCTGATGGTTCACGATCGACTTGAATCGTACAACTGCCGAGAAAAACTGTGAAATGTCTCTCAAAAATAATGTTGATGTTTGCGTGATTAATTTAGTTATGGTTCAACCATTGTTTGTGTCAAGATGTACTGCAACCTGCAAGATTTTCGGAGCCAATACAGATTCATACTCAAGAAGAATACTGTCTCTAATGAGGACGATGGCAGGACTTGAACACGCACATTCCGGCCATTATTATTTGGAAATTACTAGACAAAAAATGTAAACTCTCAAACAAATGGCAATGAAAATATTACCATCGGCTGCAGTGGAACGATGGTAAAATTCTGTACCACTAAGTTAAAAACACTCAAGTGGGTTTGCTACTGTAGAATTCATGTGGCAATATTTATGATGCTGGGCATGAACATAAGCTATGGCTGATCATGTTTTGTGATGGAGCCACCGAAATTGTAGATCTGCATACCTGCATTTGCCTTTAAAAATTTGCAGCTAATGCAGAAATGCGACTCGCAGCATTATAAGAGCCTGCATATATAAAAATTGTGCAAGGGTTCATATCTTCAGTTTTTGTCTAACTTGCAAGAAGATGTTTTCGTTTCATTCTTCCAATGCATACATGAAAGTAAGACCTAGCTTCAACAGTGTCGAGTACAGCTACTGGGATGCAGGATATCTATTCACACATACAGAAACCTGCAATGGATGTATTCATAAATGGCGGTTATCGCACTTTTCTGTGTCTTACGAACCGACTCAGCAGCTGCTAGATTGCTGAGGACCTGGAAACTGTGCTATCTATCACATGAGACCGCACAAGAACCTTCCAGCCACCATCGAAGATGTAGCCGTTTCGACGTGGACGTGTTAAAACCTGTTGAGACCTGCGATGCATCTATGCAGACGCTCAAACGACATGAGTTTCGTCGTGGTTCATACAATGATACTGTCTAATCAAGCACCGATGCAAAGCCAGAGACTTCATTGAATGATGGACGACCACTGAGATGTTCGAGGCGTCAGGGAATTCAGTGGTGCATCATTCACCCAAATTCAAGTGCTCGTCGGCATGTAAGAAGTGGATGCCGAAATAATGCACAAAGAACACTGTTTCAGTGCATCATGTACTAAACTAATTTCACGACTAGATAATCTAAATCGACATTACAATATTTTAACTGGGTCAGTTAAGTGCAAGAAAACTGATTGTTGTTTGGAATTACATTTCATGCCAGTAACTGCAAGTATATATATGAGGCCCAGGCGATGAGATTCTCTGTCCATCTCTGGCTGTGGTGAAGTATGAATCGTCTAGTTTGACTCATCTCATATATTATTCTAGTATCTGAGATTTCTTGAGAATTCGATGGCATCATTACTATTATTAATGTCGACATGGATGGAAGGCCTACCATGAGCATTGCAGACCCCGATATCAACGCTGCTGACAGCTCCAGGTATCTAGATGTCAACGGCAGCACTGCCAGCACAGATCCTTTTGGTAACGGTGTTAATAGTTGCACCTCATATTCTAGCAATGCAGGATATTTCGACGCATGCAGTATTGACAGCAGAGCCGACCTTAAAGACTTCCCTGACTGACATTCCACTGGTTTTGCAACGGTTGTCAACAGTGCCAGTTACAACGGTACAGGAAGCAGCAACTGACGTTGTTCCATCACCTGACTGTGTGAAATGGGGCAACATCAAAAACTTGGAAATTCTTGGTTATGTAAAACACAATTGTAATAATAATGCTGAACGAATTAAATATCAGTACAATAGATGTTTTAGTAAATTTATATGCTACAGAAACCTAAAAAAAAACACTGGTTAATCATTCGTCACTACTAAAAAGTATATTTGTGGCAAAGCATTAGAAAATATTTATAGTGTAAACATTATGAAATATGCTGCTGTAATTTTAATGAAATCAAAATTTCTTCTCTATGTGAAAAATGTTGTGTATCAATTATTCGACCTGGTCAACTCGAAACGTCATGTCAAAGTATTCAAACTATAACAAGTCTGCTGAAATCGAGAAACACTAGTGAATTGTTTGTAATAGACTATAAGATACATAAAAAATCTTTTATTTGTAATATTGTTGTTTATTATTCGAACCTGTCATTTAAATTGTGTTTTAATTTACAAATTTTTTATATAGATCGAGGATCTAACCGAGCACCGTAATAAGTTTAACAAATAATTAAATTGAAAACTAATTTTTTTTAAATGAATTTTGGGATTTTTCTCCGCATTTATAAGTTAATAATTACAGAATTTCAAGATGCCAACCAATATGGCTGACAACAAGATAGCGGATGCCGCGGTTATAAATAAAACTGCACTCTAGAAGACAAAAATTAAACTAGCATGGCTTCAGCACCATTTACCAGAAGAAAATAAAATGGTGGATTCAAGATGTCCACCATGACATCACACGGGCTGATGTAATATTTGCCTTGGCATTAGTGGTGGGAGGTCAGTCTGCCGGTGGCTTCTGTGGAGAAAGGAGCCACTGTCATTTTTAATTGTATGCCCTTACTGGATTCGAACCGAGTACTCCATGACAAAGGTACGATTTTTTATCGAAGTTGTAATTAAATCTTTTCTTATTAATTTTAAAATTAATCGCAATTTTGTAGCATAAAAAATACATAACGAAATGTGTAACAATAGAGAGTAGGGCATTAGATTTTTAAATTGTTGGATATTTTAGAAAGTTGGGCTGAATATTTTAGAATCCAAGATGGCAGAATCCAAGATGGCGGAAAACCAAATTATGTAAAAATGGCATATCCAAGAAGGCCACCAGTGTCAAAGTCAAGGTCAAAGATCAAGGTCATTCAAGATGGCCGCCGTGACTTCATGATGGTCGATCATTGACCCGCAACTAGCACATCGGCCTGGACCCTGTCCCAGATCCGGCCAAACCCTACTACTGTCCTCGACTCCAAACAACTGTCACCACGTAGCCGCTGGTTTATTTTTGTGTAGCACATACATGTTCAAAAAATACTTTTATTAAAGTACTGACATTAGTTGGAGAGTCATACTCTGATTGACTACTACTAGAGCAATATTTTGAGGTCTCTCGTGATTGGACACCTGAAAAATACTCTGGGCAATTTATATGTATTTATGCATACAAGATTTTTGCGATTTTTATCTAAAGATTTGGCATGACAAGGCATAAATCATCTCTCGCGTACCTTCTACGCCTTGTTGCAACCACACATTTACTAACATGCTCTAGTCTGTAAGCGCCGCAAGGTAATAACATATATATTTTCATGCGGGCGAATACAATTATCAAGATAATCACACCAGTACCCAAGGGTTTACCTCAAAATATAGCCAAAACTAAATCTAATTCTATGTTAAAACAAAATATTTAGCACGGTAGCTTTATTGCAAGCGGTATAAAAATATGTAAATTTGCAAAATGGAGAGGCCTAATACCCATAAAAAAATTATTATAGTTGTACTCAATACTTCATTGCTTGTTTGCACTTGTTATCCATAGAAAAACCTTAAGAATGGATAGCTATTAAAACATAAACACGTTGACAACAAGTCAAAATCAGCTGATGTCAAATGGTGCATGCTTAAAAAGCACAGAGAATTCCGTGGAAGGAATTTAGACAGAAATGTGGAAGCACATATGAACACATTTGGCTGAACACGACGAGACAGTTGCAACAATAAAAATAAACACCTACAGTTAAACAACAACCTTGGACAAAACAGGAATAAACAGGCAAACCCAAATAAATGTATTGAGTAAACCGAGAAAAATCTTTAGCGTTTTTCGAAATCAAAAATCTTGTTTATTGAGGAAAATTATTTTATCTAAATAAAATTAATGTATGCACCAAAATGTATTTTGTTAAACTCAGAACAAAATACTGTCTTTCTAAATGAACGAAATTAAACACGCCAAAAAAATGTTCGCTCAATTCTTACAGAAATAGTATTTTGTCGAGGAAAGCAAATTTCCCCAGAGTGCAGTTGTTTAAAAACAATTAGACACGCGAAGGGAAGGAAGCTATTCGCTGTCCTCTCCGGCTGCCGTGATAAAGGTGAGCGATGTTCGCCTCTACTCCGACAAAAGAAAATATTTAGCACGGCAGCTTTACGGCTGGGAGAGAGGGCGGGCGGGTGGGGGAGGACACTGAGTCAAGGGGGAGAGTTGCGTGTTCGTGGCGAGCAGCCGACCGAGGCGCTCCTGGCGGTAATTACCCAACAACTACGGCTTGTGTATTCATAAACTGTCATGCGCGCGGGGCGATAGCCACTCTTAATGGTGCCTCCCGAAGACGTTGGATCGATGTGTCTCTTGGCTTTGCGCGGTGGAGGGATGGAATGGCAAGATTACACTGTAAAAAAGGGTTATTTTTTATATGGTAATTTCGCGTTTACATGTAGTCGCAACAAGTTGGAATGGCAACCTTCACACTCTCACACTTTGTTCATGATTGTACCATAGTTATTTAGACACGCCTTTCTACGAACTTAAGGCTACAAATGCCCAGCTAGGAGAGAAGTAAGCGAATCCGGTAGTGCTGAATAACCAGGGTAAAAATTTTTCTTACTTATAAATCAACTAATAGGAAAGCAAACATTGGTTGAGCACACCTTAGAGGCTACCCTGAGGCCAGACGATTCCGCGGAATGTCCGGGTCTCTAGTTATTTTACAAAAGATTTACGTGGAAGCAAATTATCCACCGATATAAGTGTAACACTAGAGTAAAAATATACCAAAATGTGTATGTGCAAAAATACACCAATAAGTTTATGTGTAAAAATACACCAACAAGTGTAGGTGTACAATTACACTAACATTGGTGGAGACACTACAGCCACCATTGCTATGGTTAGTTAAATATACCTATGCTGTTGGTGTATTTTTATTCTGTGTTATATAAATTAACAAAATGGATATGTATATGTGTGTGTGTAAATTCACCACAATCGTCAGTTAATTTTACTCCATCATTTGCTTAATTTACACTAACAATGAAAATGTTTTTTTTTGTATAAATCTCAAATACTTCACATTTTTTTAAGTGAAACATCGTTGCTGAGTGGATTAAAATTGCAAGCGTTCCGAAATTTTTGACCGCATGAGGGGAATATTTAAGTACGTGGTTGGGGAACCGGTAGAGCAGGAGAGTGCGTCAGTGGCGACGTCCCTCCCACGCATGCACTAGAGATCGAATATGAAGATGGAAAAGTAGGGGGGATAGGTACGTAGCGTATCATGCTATATGCTAGTTGTAACGGCCGGATTGGGAGACGGCAGGGAAAGGTATAAATGAAGCAATAGTGATACTAAGGAATTCTCGTAACTCTGCTTGTGTTTGACTACCTCTCAGTTTTTATAACGGCTTACGATTAACGCTACTATATTTATTTTCTTTAAGTATCTACAATTTATTTATTTGCGCGTAAAAGTTATTTTTTTGTGGATTTAACTTTATATGTGTATTTATTTTTGATGTGAATAGTGTGATTGAAAATTTAAATAATTCATCAATTTCTGTAACTAATAAGCAATAATTTTCAATTCTTTCGCGCTTGGACTCCAAGCAAACGCCTTTTTTTAAAAGCATATAGCTGTTATTGAACAATTTTTACTGTAGATATTTTAACTGTGTTAATGATAAAGTTATTACCTAATTCATAAAATCTGACGGACCTAACATAGGGGCGGGATGGGCCTGACCCTGCGGGGAAGGTGATTGTCCCCTGAGGTGTCGGAGCTGTTGCCAGCTCTTGTATCCGAGAATTGATTCAACAGGTTCACGGAATGGGTGCAAAGATGCGAATATATAGCCTCTCCGCACCAAGTGGCAATCCTCTGCCTCCACGTGGGCACCGCTGTTGGGGGCAAATCGTGGTGACCATGTTGGGATGGGTAGCCTCAATCTCTGGTCATAGCATCGCCTTAACTGAAGAGGACAATCTCGGGCGTAACCCTGCCGCAGTGCATCCTCAATTGCATGTATGGGACCAGAAATGGTAGATTGGCTGAATCTGCGGGCAAAAGCAACCTTTCTGGGGGGTTCGACTGCCGAGCCCTGGCGCTTCGGCCCCATAGGGCCCCATAGTGAATGGATCAGGCCTATGATAATGGAAACGACCGAGAATCGCGCCGGCGTGTTCGGGGGCACCCGAGCTTAAAAAACAGCTGTAAACTGCTCGACTAGGTGTGATACGTTCCCCTAGTCCAGTGGTTGGGGGAGGTACCGAGGTAACCCCGAGGCCCTCCAGCCCACCCACGACTGGTTTGTCATTTCTAGCCAGGGCTTTCTTCGGTCGCCGCCGGATGAGTCCAGGTACGTCCGGGCAACCTTTCGGGCCGAGGTACGGCAGGTCAGAGGGTAGTCCGAGGAGACAAGGACATCCAGTGAAGTAACTCTGAAGAGTGGCAGTCGGTTAGCAGCTGGCGAACATTCTGCCGAATCAATACCAAGTTGGTAATAGTACGGGAATAATCCTTGAAAGATTAAATATAGTGTCCCGCTGAGGTATTCTCCAAGGTCCAGGATTCTGATTGGGTAGGACTCGTACTTGGTAGTGGTGCTCCGATCGCTTTGAGCAGACTCCAACGGTTCTTCAGCCCTTTGCGGAGTCGACGCAGTGAGTGGCGACACAGCTCCTGTACTAGCCTGGACAGCTAGGAGAGGTTTGGATAGGACGTCCACCAGACCACGGGTTCACTGGGTGATTGAGGGGTCGCAGTGTGATGTTTTAGAACGGGGTAGGCACCAGCAATGCTGATAATGTCTAGGAGCTTAGGACGCAGCCACTTGTCTGGTTAGCTGAGTGAGGCAGGGGGTGAAGGTGGTGTCCATGCTGAGATGGGTAGCCTCGGCCTCTGGACATAACTGGATCTCTTAACACCTCTCCCGTTTGGCGTACACGGCGTATTCTGTATCCACGCCCGTGGAGACCTCAGGCCGGTAGGGCTCATGCTAAGAGGGCTAGGTTAACAAACGAAAATGGGGAGCAATCCCTTATACAGTTTACAGTTTACTTTCCTACCTAAAGGAGGATAGAATAACCTTCTGATAGTTAGCCAAGCATCCTTACATTACGACCATCATGCACAATAACCATCACGAAGAACTTAGAATACGACTTTCCTAACGAGATGGAAATAAAATGGATTATGGTTATTATAAATAGTAAAATCAAATTAATTTTTGGTAGTTACTTGGTCGTTCGTTATAGGCTTACCATAACAATTTGTATGCACTTTTAAAATGATGTTAGTGTGTTTAACTACAGTTTACCACCGATAAATAAATAGGACATTGATAAAATTAACATGTGTATAAGTAATTTCACATTCACATTAAAATGTGCTATTTAACAATTAAGTTGTTAAAATAAAATATTTATATTGTGTATTTTACAATTTCATTATCTTGGAATTAAAAAGTAAGATTTCACAAACTGTACTGGTTTTCAAAAATTACACGACAAAGAACATAAGAAATTACTAAAAGTTTTTATTTGTGCATTTGCGAAAAACTTTTGACCGTGTAGAAAAGGGCGGGCTGACCGGTCACACAGAAGCCCTCATTCATAATTCATGACCGGTGCGAGCCTCTCGCCCCTGGCCGTTCACGCGAGCCGCCGACTTCACTGCATCGGCCAGGATAGCACACGTCCACACGCCTGCGCCGACTGGCGGTCACAGGCGGTTGCGAGCTCAACCTAGCTCCTCTTTATAGGACATTTTAAAATAAAAAAGCCTTTGAATTATTCTCTGTGTTTGGTGTGTTAATGTATTCGTTTTTACTGGGAATATTTATGTATTCTGGCCCTGGTTGTTTATTTTTCTAGCAAGCAACGTAGACAAACAGCGTTTTATTTATGTCCAAACAACTTAGCTCTCTGTGTACGGCATTTGGTAGGTGTAATTCCGTGAACATGGAACGGCAGTCGGTGAACGGAAATGTGACACAAATAAATGTATAGTAATATAAATTCGTATTAAGTCACTTTCGTAAACATTAGGGTACATACCAAACTTAACGGTGTGACAAATGAAACTTCATGATAAACTATTCTATTAAATATTTGGTTAACTATTATAGTCATAATAAAAAGGAAATTTCAAGTTTTAAAATACCTAAGAAAACTGGCAGTAGTATAGGGAAGTATGTCCGGAAACAGGGTTCAGGGTGTGGTGCCGGTGCCGGTGTCCGCCATATTGGATTCTGACGTCAGAGCGGCCATCTTGTATGGTTTTTACCTTGACCTTTGACCTTGACCTTGAACTTTGACCCTCAAAACGTGCAAAAATGACCCAAATTGGGCAAAATTTGCCCAAAATTCCTCAAAATTCGCTAAAATTTCCATTTCTGTGGAAAAAAAATTCCGCCAAAAAATCTCAAAAAATTCCTCAATTCAAAAATTAGGATTTCGAAAATCCTAAAATGTTAATTTGTCTTAGAAAGAACCCAAATGCCTAAAAGCGGCTTAAAACTCCTAAGAGCTAGCCGCTTTAAGCCGCCAACCTTGAAAATAAGGATGTCACGGCAGCCATTTTGAAATATGACGTCACCGTTGCAATTTTCGTTACGGCCGTCATCTTTAACTTTTTATTTATTATCCGATTTTAATGAAAAAATTTTTAAAATTTATAAAAAAAATCAATTAATAAAATTTTAATAATAATTATTAAAAAACATACATTGACGGCACGGAGCTCGGAGTCCTCGGTTCGAACCCGACGAGTGCAAAAATATAAAAATGGCAACCGATCCTTCCCCCGTGGTGGCTGCTGGCAGGATGGTGGTCTCCAGCGGATGATGACAAGGTGGCGGACATGACGTCATACCAGTTGACAATATATACCTTGTTATTGTTGGTGGTAGGTCAGTCTAGGTAGCTTTCATGGAGGAAGTTCGACCGTTTACTCTCGCCGGGAATCTAACCAAAGACGTAAATCGATCTAATCAAACAGAATTCAAATAAGTTAATTTTTTGATGCATTTTGGAATTTTTTTCATTAAAATCGTATAATAAATAAAGATTTTCAAGATGGTGTCCAAATTTCAAGATGGCGGACATGACGTCATACTACCTGATATATGCTATGAAACAAGTGGTGGGGTCAGTCTGCCAGCAGCCACCACGGGGGAAGAATCGGTCGCCATTTTTATTTTTTTGCACTCGTCGGGTTCGAACCGAGGACTCCGTGCTCCGTGCCGTAAATTTATGTTTTTTAATAATTTTTATTAAAATTTTATTAATTGAATATTTTTATAAATTTTAAAATTTTTTTAATTAAAATCGGATAATAAATAAAAAGTTAAAGATGACGGCCGTAACGAAAATTGCAACGGTGACGTCATATTTCAATATGGCTGCCGTGACATCCTTATTTTCAAGGTTGGCGGCTTAAAGTGGCTAGCTCTTAGGAGTTTTAAGCCGCTTTTAGGCATTTGGGTTCTTTCTAAGACAAATTAACATTTTAGGATTTTCGAAATCCTAATTTTTGAATTGAGGAATTTTTTCAGATTTTTTGGCGGAATTTTTTTCCACAGAAATTGAAATTTTGGCGAATTTTGAGGAATTTTGGGCAAATTTTGCCCAATGCTGGTCATTTTTGGCACGTTTTGAGGGTCAAAGTTCAAGGTCAAGGTCAAAGGTCAAGGTCAGAACCATACATGATGGCCGCCTTGACGTCAGAATCCAATATGGTGGACACCGGCACCACACCCTGAACCCTGTTTCCGGACATACTTTCCTATACTACTACTGGCATTACAATGATTATAATAAATATTCTACTCCTACTTTCCTAATTGGCTTAGAGCGCGTGCTTCTAACTTATAGGGACGTATATCAAATATCGTCACTGGAGAAATTTTTATTATATTTTATAACATAATATTATATACAAATAATATCGAATCAGTTCAATTTGGTTAAAGTTTGTTTAAAAAAAGGGTTTTCAGGCTGATTTAAGTCGTTTACGCAAAAGCAAGTATAACAAACATATAGATTAATATTTTAGTAGTTTTATAGATATATAGTAGTATATAATAAATAAAAACTGGCCCAGGTTAAAGGTTGCATGGGGTGGGTTCAATGACCAACACTCATCGTCACGGTGGCCATTTTTGTGTAAAAAATTTCTCAGAAATATTCAAAAATTCAAATTCCTCAAAATTCTTTCATATTTTCCAATTTAAGGAAAAAAATCTTGTTTTATGGGAAAATTTCGTTTTATTCCACAAAAATCCAAAAATTAAAATTGTGGAAACCTTCCAAATATTGTAACGAACGTGAGCAAGGCCGGGACACGTGCAGGTGCAGAGCTGGCTGGCAGCTGCCGCAACATGAGATGCACCGCGTGCGCCTGGAAGATAACAAGGATTGTCGATTTTCCCACTCCTTCCCACAACTCCCCGCGCGGCCTTTGACACGTAATTGACACCGGACAGCTGCCGATTTACGCGAGCCGCCGACACATGTTTCAAGAGATGTCTGCCGTCGGGTCAGCGCGGAATGACGCGACTGGCCCCAGCCGCGCTCATGAGTTCTGGAAGGTGACTGGTCCTATATATATGTGCCCGGGACGCCGGCCGAGAGTGAGTAGGAGTTCAGAGAGAGAGAGAGTTCAGGAGGGAGCCTTCCCGAGGCGGAGCTTCCGGGGCGATAGTGCCGCGAGTGCGGCAAAGTGGCGAAGTCCTTGGACGAAGGTTCCAGGGCAGGGAGTGAATACGTTCAGTGGAGTCGGGAGTTTTCCCGAGGCGGAGCTTCCGGGCGATAGAGCGGTGAAGTCCCTGGACGAAGGTTCCAGGGCGAAGAGTTCAGTTCCGGGTTATAGTGTCGCGGGTGCGATGGAGTTCCAAGCGAAGTTTCGAGCGAGGCGTCGAGTGGGATATCGGCGAAGGTTAGTGCGTTGGCGACGGCGGAGTGCGGCGACGGAGTCCCGCGGCTGTGATCCATGAGGGGCGCTGCGGCGAGATTGCGCCAGAGGTGCGGCCCAGCGAGGTGTATAGATTGGAAGAAAGGAGTGACTGGTGAAGAAACATTTTTAAGTGCAATTGATTATTTGGGAATTTTATAAGATTAATTGTAAGTGACATAAGTAGTGGCAATCAATAAAACTGTGTGTGTAGTGAAATCTATTAATTGGGCTATCCTTTTACGAACCCGCGATAAATCGTAACATTTTGGTGTCAGAAGAGGGATAGCCCTAATTTAAAGAATTTAGGATTAGTTTATAGTATATTAAAATTTAAATAGATCTTCGAGATTGCAACAAGTGTTAGGAACTGTAGTTAGTTTTAAGTGTAGTAGTTGGGAAATTAGTGTTAGTGTTTAGTAGGGGTTTGGTTAGATCGTAGAAGAAATTACAGTGTCATTATAAGACATTAGTGTTATGCTTGTAGTATATGTGGACAAGAAAGATGGCTGCCGATGAGCTTAAGAATATCCTGGCATTTTTGGCCGAACTGAAGAGTGGCCAGGAAGAAATGAAGAATGAAATGAAGAGTAACGGGGAAGAAATGAAGAGTAGCCAGGAGAAAATGGAAAATAGGCTGGATGAGATGAAGAGTGGCCAGGAAGAAATGAAGAATGAAATGAAGAATGAAATGAAGAGTAGTCAGGAGAAAATGGAAAATAGGCTGGATGAGATGAAGAGTGGCCAGAAAGAAATGAAGAATGAAATGAAGAGTAGCCAGGAGAAAATAGAAAATAGGCTGGACGAGATGAAGAGTGGTCAGGAAGAAATGAAGAAAAAAATTGATAACTGCCGAGAGGAGAAGAAGAATGCTATGAAGACTGAGATTGAAGACATCAAGAAAAAACCAAGAACACATGCAAAATGAAATAGTTGTTGCGCAAGAAGAAATGAAGAAGTTTGATGAAACCAGCATCTATTTTTAAGGCAAAGTGCAGTGTTTGGAGCAGCATCTTGCAGATCATGAGCAAGAGCTAGCCGAACATTCAGAAATGATGGCAGAACAGCTAGCTCAGCTCAAGCAGACCACCGAACCGCCAGTAGCAGCTGTAACTGAAGAGTGCCGTCGGATGATCAAAGAAGCTGCATCGGCTACGAAAAGGAGCAGGAATTCTGGAGATGTGAAGGTGGAAGGCGCAACCGGTCACCCAAAATTCAAGCCACCCACCTTTCATGGGCAATCGTCTTGGGCTGTCTACAGGCGACAGTTTGAGGCAGCTTCTGAAGTGAATGGTTGGGACGATGAAGGAAAGGCTATGACACTCTTCATGGCTCTGCGAGGATCTCCACAAGAGCTGCTGCGGACCATACCAGTTACAGATAAGAAAGAATATGGGGTATTATTAAAGGCCCTTGAGCTGAGGTATGGCAACCGACACATGGGCGAGGTGTACACAACAGCCCTGAAGAAACGTGAACAGAGATCTTCGGAAACCCTCCAATAGTTCGAAGCCGACATCGAGTGACTTGTGCACCTCACCTACCCAGAAGCACCAACAGAGCTCCACCAGCAGCTAGCTACTAGTGCTTTTATAGACGGGCTCAGAGATGTGGAGGTTCAGCAAACTCTTCGTTTGGCCCGCCATAAAAACATTTGCGATGCTCTTGTTCACGCCCTGGAAATTGAAGCTGCCTTCTTTGCCTCAAGAAACATGAGTATCATAGCGAGACAGGCCGTGATAGAACCTACCACCAACGAATAGCTGCTCAGATACTAACGAAGAGATTATACTTGGAACACTGAAGAAGTTGTTAAATGGATATCAGTTTCAGAAAACAAGGGAAGATAGCGGTGCTTCGTCTGCAAAGAACTAGGACACATCCGGCGCGAGTGTCCGAATCGTGGTAGGAAGCCCAAGGGAGAAGTACAACGCTGTGAGACAACGATCGAACAAGTCTACCAGTCCGACAGAGAAGAGGTCGCCCAGGATGTTACGCGTGTCGAGAAAGAGAGCACTTCCAACATGACTGCCCGAATCGTGTGAAGAAACCGAAGGAGGAAAGACATCGATGTAACAGCGGGATTAAGGAGGATGGTAACTCACTGGTTAAACGGATGGTAAGTCGCCTGCGGTGTTCTGTTTCTGCGTGCCGACAAGGGCATTCTTAAGGGAGGTGCCCGGAATGGGAACGTGTTCAGCGGGGTTGCCTAATGGAAAGGGAAGTGCTACAGCAGCAGATGCGGAAGAGCAAGAACCATAGTCACCACAAATCTGGCCTATGGATCCGAAGAGTTGGAAGATGGCCGCTATGTTACATCTGTCAGGAAGTGGGCCATATTCAGTACACTGGCCCGCTGCGTAGGATGGCTTCGCCACATGTCTCACAACAGCGCAGTGTTACCTGTTCGGGACAAACAGGTTTAAGGAGGGGGCAATGTTACGAACATGAGCAAGGCCGGGACACATGCAGGTGCAGAGCTGGCTGGCGGCTGCCGCAACATGAGATGCACCGCGTGCGCCTGGAAGATAACAAGGATCGTCGCTTTCCCCCCTCCTTCCCACAACTCCCCGCGCGGCGCCATGCCTTTGACATGTAACTGACACCGGACAGCTGCGGAGTTACGCGAGCTGCCGACACGTGTTTCGAGAGATTTCTGCCGTCGGGTCGGCGCGGAGTGATGCAACTGGCCCCAGGTGACTGGTGAAGGTGACTGGGCCTCTATATATGTGGTCGGGACGCCGGCCGAGAGTGAGTAGGAGTTCAGTGAGAGAGAGTTCAGGCGGGAGCCTTCCCGCGGCGGAGCTTCCGGGTGATAGAGCGGCGAAGTCCCTGGACGAAGGTTCCAGGGCGAAGAGTTCAGTTCCGGGTTATAGTGTTGCGGGCACGGTGGAGTTCCAAGCGAATTTCCGAGCGAGGTTTAGAGTGGGACCTCGGCGAAGGCAAGTGCATCGGTGGCGGCGGAGTGCGGCGACGGAGTCTCGCGGCTGATATCCAATAGGGGCGCTGCGGCGAGAGGTGCGGCCCAGTTAGGTGTGTGGATTAAAAGAAACGAGTGACTGGTGAAGCAACATTTTTAAGTGCAATTGATTATTTGGCAATTTTATAAGATTAACTGTAAGTGACATAAGTAGTGGCCATCAATAAAACTGGGTGTGTAGAGAATTCTATTAATTGGGCTATCCTTTTACGAACCCGGTAAATCGCTACAATATATTTGCAACAGAAAAAACGAAAATTCCTAAAAGCAGCTTGATACTCCAAAAAAACTAGTCACCAAAGCCGCCTTCGTTATGACCATGATCTTGGCCATAAACTTAAAATTATTTCATTTTGACCAATAAATCCCGAAATAATTCACATAAAATAACTTTCTTCTAATGTTGAGTAAATTTATTCATTTCAGTCCTCTGCTCGATTATCGACGAGAATAAACATGTAAAGTATTAATAAAAATATTTAAAAAATTTCTGTATATCTATTATAATAAAATATTAATTAAAAATCTTGCTTATGTCACAAATGCCATCTAGGATTCTATTTCCTACCGTCATATTTAATAAAGACGTCTCGTCCACAAACTTGAAATACCTCATTTTCACCAAAAAAATAACAAAATTTTTAAAAATTATAAAAAAATTATTTTATTTCAATTTTGATTATAAAATCATATTTATCTCATGCAGTCTTCGGTTCAAATCAAATAAGGTAAGGTCATTCGATTAAAAAAGGCTGCGGATCCTTACTCATAGGAGGTCACCGGCAGACTGATCTCAACTACTAATGCCAAGGCAAATATAAGGTATATCGACCAATATGATGTCATGGCGGCTATATGGTTTTCATATACTGGAGGCTGCCATATGGGATTTGACATATTCTTTTTGTCTGCTTTAGTGTGTTGTCGCCATATTAGTTGAATTTTTACCCGCTAGAGTGAAGTGTTACCAGACAGTCCACTGTCGCGATATTCGCCATCTTAAAGGCAATCTTGACCGCCATCTTGAAACTCTGTAATTACTTAGCTATAACATTGTAAAAAATTCTAAAATCATAAAAAAATACTTAGTGAAGTAACTATTCATTTGATCGGATAGTGCCTGAATCAATCCTAGAATGATGAAAAAAAAATTTTTTTAATTTTAATAACGATAAAAGTGACATGTACGAGAAAGAAACACAAACTAATTACAAATAAAAAAGTATCCCATAAATTACACTCTACTATGGGAACAGTTGCGAAAATTAGCAATCTAATAAACATCAAGTTGTGAATTCGCATGATCTAACTAATTCTCAGCTCCAATCGGTTTACTGAAGTCAGATACGAACCAGATAATTTACTAAAGTGGTATTTTTTATTACCGACAGAGTTTCTCGATACTGTGTTTAACAGACTGCTCTACATCGTCAGAACTCTAAGATTATTCATAGTCATGAATAGTCTTGGGCCTCGAACGGATATGGTATATGATACACATAGTGCAGAAAAAAATTATTTTTTTAAGGTCCGTATGCTGCTACTTCATCAGTAAGTTATTTATAATGTACTTCTCGATATAGTCAAGAAAATTACAAATGTCTTTTGACTCACCAAATGTATTTTGATAAAAGTAGTCATTCAACATTCCACGAAATGCAGATAACGTCAAAAGGAATCCATTATATTTTGCCTGTAATGTACCGAGCACAGTTTTGGGTTTGGTTTCATATCCAAATGTCATTGCAATCGGTTGCTTCCCATCTGCTGTGTGCTTGTACTAGAGTCTCCAACTTAAACTGAGGAGCCAAAATGTCTGCATGTCTGCATCCACAGTAGGCACACGGACTTCACCTTTACAATTTTTCGCATATCGTCTCAAACTCTGAATACATGTGAACCAATCATGACACTGTTCACAGCGAAACTTCATACGAGAAGGATTATTCGTACATTTACTTCTCTCGTCTTTTGGAGAACAAGGGAAATACGAAAGACATATTGCAGTAGCCACAAGAAGGTCTAGTTAATGAAGACGAAACTTTCATACCCGATACAGATACTGATGTAACTGCAGTTGTACCGATTCCCACTGTACTCTTAAGAAAATCGATGCATCGTTGTTGCAGCGAAACCTTTACATTCTGCCATGCAGCACTACCTTTGCAAGTCTTCAAGTGTGTTTTTATATTTTCTTTTCTTGCAATCTGCTGATGGCATATAGCGAGCTGAATTCTTAGCACATTTTCTCTACTCGTGACGTCGAACATTGCTATTGTTCAAGAAAATCTTGTCACAGTATCGACAATGAAACTCGTTAGTTGTTGTTGAATCACGAGCAATTTAAGTCTCCTTTGCTTTGCGAAACGACATTCATCAACGTTTCCTCTGCAGCCAGCACTGCAGGACTTGCAGTATTTTCTCCTGGTCTTCTCTAATGTTGTCAGTGCCGCTGGTACACATTTCACCAAGTTCTGCGTAGTTGTCATCGACAATTCCAACAGGATCGGCATCATTACCGGCATCGTCGCTGCCATCAGGATTCCTGTCAATGATGGGATAAATTCCATCGAGTTTGATGTTAAAGATGGTAGACATGACAAAAAGATCTGAGAAATAGGTAATTACCTAATTTATGTATCAGATTAATTAAACTAAATGATCCGTACAACATCGTAGCCAGTAACAAACTGAGAATCCCATCGTCTAGTCCTCGCTTCTATACTTACAGTTAGCAAATAATATGCGAGTCAAAACAATAACCATTTACATTAATACATGAGTCAAAATAACATTAACAAAAGTGTGCACCTTTAGGAGCACATTAAAAAAATAAAGCTTTTGGAATCAAATTTGACAAAAAAAAAGCACATTCGGCAAAAAGGAAGTACATTCTAACAAAAAAAAAAGCACATTTGGAAGCCCTTAAGATTAACTAAACACAATTAATAAACAGAGAGTAATTTTTCACTTACATTATACTTAGTTGATACTATCTTATCAGTATGATACAATCGGACGGAAGCTGCGGTAGGATATAATGCTTCCATAAGTCGTTAACTCCAAAAGTCTTTGGCTCCAACTGTATTTGGCACTAAATGTTATTAAATCCAAATGCTCCAAGTGTGTCAAAGCTCCAAGTGCTTAAAAACTCCAGAAGCTTCAAAGCTCTAGATGCTCTAAAGCTCCAATTACTCCAAGTGCTTCAACACTCCCAAATCTCCAGTACTCCAAGTGCTTCAATTCTCCACATGTTCCAAATTATCCAATGCTCCGAAGCTTCAAATGTTCATATTGCTCAAAATGGTATAATGTTCCAATTGCCCTAATGCTCCAACTGCTGTAATGCTCCATTGCTTAAAGTGCTCCAACAGTTCCAAGTTCTCTAAAATAAATTTTTGGAGCCAAAAGGGCAAAAGAAAGTTTGGAGCAAAGGCTGTTTATGCCAAAGACTTATAAGGCCAAATTCAGTTGAGCCAATATCCGATGAAGATAATGACCGTTGGATCCAAAGACGAATGGAGCCAAAGACCGTTGGAGCAGATGACTGATGTAGCCAATGACTGTTAAATCCAATGACGGTTGGAGCCAAATACTTTTGGAGCAGTTGAATTTTTTAGCCAATGACTGTTGAAGTCAAAGACTGTTGTAGCCAATGACTGATAGAACCAAAACACTGTTGAAGGCATTATATCATATCGTAAAATTGACGATTACATTCTACTGAGTTGAATGTTCGTTTAAACGTAAGTCCTTTTCGTTAAATGGACGTAGTAAATATTTTATTATCGTATGTTACGTGCTTCTTGGTCGTTAATGTGCTTCCAATTGCGCTTCCAATTAGTTGATTGAGCTTTCAAATGTGCTTTCTTTTTGCTGATTTCGCTTCGTCTTTTTGTCGAATGGACATCCATATGTGCTTTCTTTTCGTTAATTGTGCTTTCTTTTTGCTGATTTTGCTTCGTCTTTTTGTCGAATGGACATCCATATGTGCTTTCTTTTCGTTAATTGTGCTTCCTATTGTGTTTCCTTTTTGTTTATTGAGCTTCCAAAAGGACTTTCTTTTTGTTCATTTTGCTTCCTCTTTATCGAATGTGATTCCGATTTTGCTTACCTACTCTACGTTGTTTGTGTTTCAAATTATGCTTTCTTTTTGTTGATTGTGCTGCCTCTTTGTCTAATGTGCTTCCGATTGTGATTCCGATTGTGTTTCCTTTTCTTTGTTTACACTTTCAACTGTGCTTTCTTCTTGTTGATTGTGCTACCTCTTTATTGAATGTGCTTCTGAATGTGCTTCCTTTTCGTTGTTTGTGCTTCCAATTGTGATTTCTTTTTGTTTATTCTGCTGCCTCTTTGTCTAATGTGCTTCTGATTGAGCTTCCAATTATGGTTCCTTTTCGTTTATTGTAATACTAATTGTGCTTCCTTTTCGTGTATTGTGATTCCAATTGTGCTTCCTATGTGTTGATTGTGCTTTCTTTTTGTTGATTGTGCTGCATTTTTGTCTAATGAGCTTCTGATTGAGATTCTAATTGTGCTTCCTTTTCTTTTATTGTAATTCCAATTGTGCTTCCTTTTCGTTTATTGTGCTTTCAATTGTGCTTCCTATAGGTTGATTGTGCTTTCTTTTTGTTGATTGTACTGCATATTTGTCTCATATGCTTCTGATTGAGCTTCAAATTGTGCTTCCTTTTCGTTTATTGTAATTCCAATTGTGCTTCCAATTGTGCTTCCTATGTGTTGATTGTGCTTCCTTTTTGTTTATTTTGCTTCCTCTTTGTCGAATGGGCTTCCGATTGTGTTTTATTTTCGTTGATTGTGCTTTCTTTTCTTTGATTGTGCTTTCAATTATGTTTCCTTTTCGGTTATTGCACTTTCTTTTTGTAGATAGTGCTTCTACTTGTGCTTCATTTACGTTTATTGTGCTTTAAATTGCGCTTCCTTTTCGTTGATTGTGCTTCCCCTTTGTCGAATGTGCTTCTGATTGTGCTTCCTTTTTGTTGTTTGTACTGCCTTTTCTTTATTCTGGTTCCGATCATGCTTCCTCTTCGTATATTGTGGTTTCAAATGTGCGTCCTTTTTGTTAAATGTGTGATTCTGTGTGTTCATTGTGTGTAAAGTGTGTCTCGTGTGGATCCATTGCTTGTGTGTAGTGTGTGTTCATTGTTTTCCAAGTCTGTACAGTGTGTACAGTATGTGTATTGTGTTTACTGTCCGTCCCGTTTGTGTACTGTGTGTTCTTTTCTTTTTTAATGTGTGTTTTTGTTAAATGTGCGTAAAGCATCTGTAGTAGATCTGAGTAATTATTAGTTCAACACCTCTTGCTCTTGATAAAACATTTCTCAGGGATTCTTTCTCCTTTAGTGAGCTTAAAACATGTTCCATTGGTTCAATTCCTTGTACTTAATTGATTTTATTGCTAATTTAGGTCTGACTATTCTAAGAAGATGTCATGGCTGTTTGAAATATGTTTTATTAGCTATCAACAAAGAAGGCCTTGTGTTTCGAAAATGTCTGGTCTATAACTCTGACATTGTTCAGGACATGGTGTCTTAGTTCGAAGATGCTTGGCCTATATGTATAGCATAGTACATGAACTAATTGGAATGTATTTCATGCATTGGAAAAAAATAGACTTTAACGTTAGGCAGCGCGACAATGTATATATTTAGTCAGACATGCATCTGGTTTAGTGATGTTTTTCGTGGAGTAAATGATTAATATTCTCCACGAAATGTAACGGGAAACAAAATTGAAAATGTATTTTAAGCTTTAATTATCCATATCACTGGCCAAGAATCTAACTAAAGACGTAATTCTATCATGCTAATCATTATAACAATGAGTGAATTTTGTAAATTTTCCGAATTCCTAGGTAAATAAATACAAATTTCCATGATGGTGGCCATATCGAATTACTAGAGGCTGGAAGTAATTTAATTTAAGTGTATTATAGGATTTTTCACCATATTTTTCAAATATGTTTTTTACTTTAAATTATATTTTTGCATTTAACAATAATTGAAGCTAGGACAGAAATACATCTATTCAATCAGTAAAAATGAACAATTTCTTTAATGATTTTTTTTCCTTTTTTCCGAATTTCTAGGTTAGTTATTACGAATTTTCAATATTGCGGTCATTTCGACTTATATGATGCTTGTAGGTGAGAAACTATTGTTGCTTTTAGGACTTTCCACCATATTTATTGAAATAATTATTTTTTGCATAAAATTAATTTTTTTTTGCATCGCCCAAGGATCGAACCAAGGAAAGGACTTGATCGCATCTAGCACTATATTAATTCCATATTTTATATATAAATTTTGGAATTTTTCCCGAATTTCTAGCCAAATATTTACGAATTTCCAAGATGGCACCCACATGTCAAGATGGCGGGTTCCACAGTAAAAATAATTAATTACTGCACTCTAGAAGGTAAACATTAATATAATATGGCGGCCTCTAGTTGACTAAAACAAAATGGTGTCCTCCAGCAGATGAAAACAACATGGCGTACTTGACGTCATTCTAGCTGGCGATGTATATGCCTTGGCATTAGTGGTGGGATGTTAGTCTGCCAGCCGCTTCCGCAAAGGAAGTATAGGTTGCTATTTTTTTTATTTTTTCTCTCACCGGGTTTGAAGAAAGGACAGGTGTTTTTAAATAATATTTTATATAAATTTGATTTATAATTTTTTTATAAATTTACAACTTTTTCCCGAATTTCTAGCATAAAAGTTATGGATTTGCAAGATAGCAGCCGTAATGATAATTGCGACATTCAATATTAGTAGTTTGCGGCTGTAACGATATGTTCATTGGTGTTCTTAAAATATTTTTTTATAAAAATTAGGTAACTTAATTTTTTTATAAATTTTAAAATTTTCCTGATTTTATAGCATAAAAATTACAGATTTTTAAGGTGGCTACTGTACCGAAAATGTCAACATTATGGAGTAGGCATCGATTCTTAGATGGCGGAAAGTTCTAGAAAAAAATGGCAAAATTAAAAATGGCGGACCCAAGATTGCAGCTGGGGTAAAGGTCAAGGGTTAAGACTTGATGTAAGTTTTTGGACATACGCCATTGCTAAGAACTTTTTCTGTTGAAGAAAAACTAAAAACTAAAATAAAGAAATAAAAATACCCAAAAAAAGACAAAAACACACAAAATTAAGCAAACAATTGCTGTTGTCAACAAGAATATGAACACCACAAAATATTCCGTAACAGGAATATGGTCAACAAACAAAGAATACAAAGAAAAATGTACTAAGATAACGAAAAAAAAACCCACAAATGATGGCAACACAAACATATTGAACCCAAAATAATTCAGCACAACAGTTGAAACGAGACAAAAACACGACAAAACGAAAAGACAAACGAACACAATAGTTTTACCAAAACAGAAACAAGTGACGTTTCGGGAACTGCTATCTGCTCCCGTCCTCAGGCAGAGACGCACATGGTATGGAAACACAGGTGCGACTGAAAAGGGGATTTTCTTTTTTTCCTAGCCTAAGTTAATTCTAAGTGTGTAGGGGAGGGTCCAGGTTAGGGGAGGACCTAAGTGTGTCTCAGGCCGAAGCCTATACACTCTACCATGCGGGTTTTTAACCATGCAGGACAAGGGCGCGTTTATCTTGTGCTTATTGGGGTTTACTGGCCAGCCATGGCTGCGATCGGCGCCATGACTGACGCCCCATTGGTCGCCTAGCTGAAAAGCTAGCTAATGTGACCCAGGTAAAACCTGCATAGACACAGGGAAAACCCTGGGCCGGTTCATGCGGGGATCAAATAACATGCATTACGCAAGCAGGTAACTACTGGACAAGAGGAAGAAGGGTCCAGGTAAGAAGAGTTGGAGGGGCTGAAAATCAACCTTGGTGGAGTTGGGTGCTTGGGCCTTGCGGCCCGCATTTAAGTTGGGAGCTCCTGGGTTATTATTAACCAGGGGCGCATGCGCCCCCAGGGGCGGGCGACTTCACTCGTTGGCCCAGCCACAGCTGCCCAGGCAGCCACAGTTAAAACAGAAGTGGGCAGACGAGCCAGTAAACGGGCTCGAACTGCTGGCTCTCGGAGCGAAAGGCAGCCTGACATTGCGCCATCTTCATCTTCCTTCTTCCAGTCAACAGCCAACGACCTTTCAAGCCAGGGTGGGGGTAAGTCGTTCAGGCGAATGAAGTATCTTGCGAGTCGGACCCTCTTGCTCCCCAAATTCCCGGGTCGGTTGAAGGTCGCGCCGCCCAGGCTACCACTGGCTCCAACAGGGCCCCAACTTGAAGGCGCCGCCATCTCTTCCTTCAGAATTCCGATGCTGTTCAGTTCCATTGCGCGCGCGGCAGTCCACAGCTCCGCAAGTTCCAGCCCGCAGTTCGTCTACACTTCGCATCCAGGGCACATCGAGCTCCCCTGCGGTGCCTTCGCCGACGAAGCTGCTTTCTGCCGCGCGCCGAGCTACATTCAGGCTACCTTTCTCCCCCACAGCCGTGATAACGACTCCACAGGCCGGCCATTGGTCCGCGGACTGCTATTGGTTATTCACAGCCACCCCAGCGAGATTGCAACTCTCGAGCTGGGCTCCCGTATCCGCCACCCGCGGGACGCGGTCGGTAGCAGATGGCGCTGCTAGGCCGCCCCCAGCACGCACACAAAACCCACACGCACTGCCAGCCTTCGGTTACCCAATAGGTCGCAGGGAACTCCCAGCCAACAGCCCGCGAGAGAGATGCGCACGCCCCGAGAGACGACCACCGACCTGAGAAGGGGCTGGAAAATAAGGGTATTTATCAGAGAAAGGGCTACATCTTGCTCAGCCAATGGCAGACGAGGTGTCTCCCCATTGGCTGTGCACCATGGAGTTAAAGTGGATTGGTTATGGTAGGTTGAATATTGGCTATTACTATAACTATTACTATACCTTACATAAAGTCATGCACTCCCATTGCACAAATCTTTTAAAGATAACATCAAGGGTTAAGGTTAAGGTCATCCAAGATGGCCGCCGTGATGTCACAATTCACAATGGTGAACCCCGGCACCGGCACCTAAAGCCGAAGCCAGGGCCAGTATGCTCATTTATATGCTACGGATATCGCAACAGTTGACTGTCTGGTAATACTTCACTCTATCAGATGAGAATTAAACTAATATGGGGGTAACGCACTCTTGCAGACGAAAACAATATGTCGTATCCAAAATGGCAGCCTCCAGCAAACGAAAATAAAATGGTCACCATGACATTTTACTGGTCGATGTAATATCTGCCTTGGCATTAGTGGTGGGAGGTCAGTCTGCCTTTGACTTCTGATGAGTAAGGATCTGTAGTCATTTTAATCGGAAAACCCTACCAGGTTTGAACCGAAGACTGCAAGACAGAAATACGATTTTTTTATCAATATTGTAATAAAATATTTTTTTTAATGTTTTTTATTTTTCCCAATATTTTTTTTACGGAAAATTAGGTGTCTTCAAGATGGAGTACGTGACGTTACTATTAAAAATGACAGAATTTTCTGGAATCTAAGATGGCAGGTATGACGTAAGCAAATTTTTATTAAAAATTAAAAAAAAATTGTCACTTAGAATTTTTTTAGTTTTTTTATTAATAAATACCTGTTTACTCTATATAGTGCGTTCTGTTAGTCTTTTGATAGTTCATATTCGGATACCAGCATGAAATTTTGACAGGACTATCTTGGGCATAGTCTTACTTAAAAACAATCGAGACATAACTCGCGTATCCCCCCAGAGGAGAAAGAGGGGTGAAAATGTCAATGGAAAAAGAGCTTTTTTTTATGATTGATCAAAAACAGTACACTTTATCAAAAAATATTTCAAGTAAAAAATATGCATTATAAAATTTTCATTAAGAAAGGTCTCTAAGAGTTTTTTTCATTTAACGAGTCATTAGGCAACAAAATTGAACTTTAAAATGCTAAGAACATTAAAATACTACAAAAAGTACGATACTGTAAATACTGTAGCTCATAAATAAAAGATATGGCACCGAAAGTGAGGAAAAATGTTTTTAGATCTTTGTTAATAGTAATACCATTAAAAATAAATTAAAATACATTATTTATTTTCAATAATAACTGTGAATCAACATTAATATGTTCAGAATATGGAGATTAATGATCAACTGAAATATTTGTAGCAATTCATTGAAAGCAAATTTACACTAATTAGTTTAAATAAATGTTAAGAGTTAGTAAATTATATTTTAATTTCATTCCCTACCTACTTCACTTGTGTAATAGGTACTTACTTGGGGATGAATAAGTTATAAAACTTGTGTCATTCATATATGAGGTATTGGCACATTGTTCACAGATCAACTGATCCTACTTGCAATTAATTACTCATTTAGCAAATATTTTGTTCACATTTATGTTTGATCACAGCATGGAGTCAGAGTTCTATTTTAAATCGCGGATCTTCTACTTCATAAAAGCTAGTTTAGATTGCACATTTTCCGTCGCAGGCACATAATGAAGTACAGGGAAGACAGTTTCTCTCACACTTGCAGTTCCTTGAGCACATGGTTTTGCAGTGGCAACAAATCAACTGTGAACATTCTTTTGAAACTTCTGGAATATATGTCCAAATTGGTTCATATCCCGAAAAGGTATTACTTTTCCATCCAAAAAATGTAATTTCTGGAACTTTAAATTGACGTTGAAGGCACTGATTCCAAATTACCGCCTACAGCATCGCCCGCTTCACATGTAGCCGTAAAGCGTCTTCTGTCGGTGGGATATTCTCGATCGATAGATTTTTTGTGAACAAAATCCTGTGGCATTCATTTACACTTTTTGTAGTGATAGTCGTGTCGTACAGAATAATTGTGAACCATGCGATCATGTTGAAATCTTGTTCTTGAATTTCTATAGAGATTGACATGCGATTGAAGACTGGTGTAATATCTGGCACTCTTTTCCAAATATTTCAGGCCCTCTGTTTTCCAATACCATAAAAAGCCGAGACCGTGTCGCAACCTGTGAGTGCGTGAAAGAGTGGTAAAGCTGCTCAGATATCATTTGGAATATTTTCTAAGAACACACTTCATGAGAAATATTTTTTTGTTCTTACCAGTGCCAAATTCAAACCGAAGGTTTTGCAAACCCATTGATTTTAACTCCGACAAGGCAGCTGATGCAATACCTACCACACCCGAATCCACTGTAACAAGAGCAACATTCTTATGGCCAGCCTCAATACAGTTTTTCATCTGTAATATAAGTCTACTGTCAGCCTTCTCATGATTGCATGGTGCAAAACCTTCACTGTTGAATGTTATGTTGCCAGAGCTCGTAACTTGATCTTCGTCACTGCATACTAGAAGTTGTTGACCTATTTCACATGTTGTTATCGCTGTAGCAAGAAGATGAAACAGTTGTTTTTTGTTGCCATCATCAAGAAAAAATTTGTTGAATGTCTTCGGAAAAGGTGTACTGGGCTTCACAATAACTTTTTGTCCACTACCTCGTTTTGATCTTGTATCGGATTTAATGCTGCCTTCTATGTATCGATAAAATATTATGTCAAGTCTTTCCACATGCTGGAGGCGATCTTTCACAGCTGGAAGGAAAAACTTGTGCGGAAAGTCGAGGAAAGTCTTTGATGAAGAAGGATGGAGCCAATGCACAAAGGCGGCACCATCTACAATACTAGCAGCACAATGTGCCAAGCATTCGTTACATCCTTCATTTAAACCAGATGTGATGCAATTCATAATGTCGGATTTATTGGATGGTTTACGAAGATTTCCAAACTCGCTGATTGATGGTGGGTACAAGTGGTTTTCATGATTAAATAGCATACCTATATCAGCCCCTCGTATTTGACTGGCTACATATAACTTACAAAATACATTTGCATCTTTTCGTAAAGCCTTCAATTGAAGCTGTTTTTTTTTTTTTTGGAATTGACTGCCCCACTTTTAACATTAAACAGAACAAAATTCGATCTTTTTATGACTTCATGCACAGACACATTACCTTCAACAAGTCTTTACTTAACATAATCTTCATACGAAGATCCTCCCTTCTTCTTAGCTTCGCGTACTGACTTTTTAACTTCTTTTGAGAACCTAATTTTACTCACTGCTGTTGAGAGGGCATTTTCTTCAATAGGATTCCAATGCTTTTCAAAAGAGGTAACAAAACTGCTAACATCTTTCCTGAATATTTTATTCATTGCAGTGGTGTCTTCTCTATTTTTACCCTCTAACATATTACCATCTGTATCAAGTGAGAATAGCTCTTCAAACTGTTTCAAAATGTGAATCACGTCTGGCCCTGCAACCATCCATTTTAGAAGTGCAGATGGAAATTCCAACACTTGGGCTGCACCAGCCACTCCCTTGATTCTTTTGTTATTCTGTTCATGTAGGTGATCATCTGCAATTACAGAAAACTTATGGTTTGTTTTTTGACTTACAAACTTTCCTTTAACGAATTCAAAATAATTGTTTGGATGAGAGCTTTCTAGCTCATTCAAAGTTTTTACAAAAACTGGAAGCCATTTTGCATAATTTATATGGTCTAGAGCAAACATCCATGGGCACACCTTTACGAGAATGCTTCTATAGTTTAGGAAGTTTGCTTCACGTACACTTTGTACAAATGCAAGCAATAAAATCTCAAGTTCCAATGTTGTTGACCAGTAAAGAAATTGAGCAGATTCTTCTTCACGTTTTTCACACCACTCTTCAAAGCTATCACTTACTTTCTCCTCTGACAGTGAGAACGTGTTTTGGGCTATAATCCTCAAAATATGTAATGAAGCCACTGTAACTTGGTGAGCATATCGTGTTCGTTTTACATGAGAACATGTCAGAAATGATTCAGCTCTACCAGCAGCTGCCACACCTGAATCAACTAAGATGTCTGTCCATCCCTATCCTAGTAGCCATGACCCAATCATGCTCAGTATTGCAATTTCTATGTGCAGTCCCCCCATCATCACTACAATTTTATCTTCTCCAAACAATCCTGGGACTTTCCACTGCAACAATTGAGCAATGGCATATATTGGTTGATCTCCTGTAGATACAGGGACTTTGTCATTGAGATTTAAGTCTTGAAATATGGAAAATATCAGACGCATGCAGTGTGCTACAACTGGTGGAGACTGTGCATATTCTCTTAAAAGAGGGAGCATAATTTGATTACATTTTGGCTGTAATGGATTGACTAACATTTCTGATGTAAACGATGGCCATGACACTATATTATTTTCAGAAGCAGCTTCTTCTTGATCAGTGATAGCTTCAATTTTTTTCAGCCATACGTTTACAATTCTGGAATATCCTTCACATTCCTCATTTGACCATGCTAAAGTATTTATAGGCACATCACAGTACTTTGTGCTACCTGCCAAAGGATCAACAGTAGTATACCAAGAAGGTAATTGATTTTCTACTTTATCTTTTCATTGTGAATCTTCAATATGCATATTTATTTTTTGTGGTAGCACAGCATCAGGATGTTCTATTATGGTAATGCTCGTGCCATGAAACGACGATTATGCTGTAGTTTATGATGGATTATGATCCACATAATCTATCACAGCTGTGGTGAATACACTCGGATGCAATGGTGCTGGAATCACCTTGCCCGTGGAAGAATATGACTCACAAACAACATTTGTCTTGGTGGACAGCACTTTTTGCACTCGGTTGTACGATACACTCAATCCAAGAGAGTTCAACTCATTAACAATTTTCTTATTTCTAGTTTCTGAAAAAATCTTCAATCCAACATATAGAGGTAAAGGTGTTTCACTTTCAACTACATATGTCTTATGCCTGTGTCTTTTTGCCTCTTGTATTTCACCGAATTGAACTTAAGGAGTTGAGCTAGAGATAAGAGAGGCTTAATCTCTGCTCTAGTCGAGTGCTCAGATACTCCTTTGCCTTCAATTATCATCTTCAAAAGTAAAACCAGAGATTTGCTGGTACACTTTTCTGGAACAAACTCATCTGAAAAAGTTCCTTGAAACTTTGGAAAATCCCTATATAAATCTTTGCGAATTATGTTTGCAGCACATGCCAAGCATAGTCCATCACTCATACTGTTCTAGGAAGCACTATCAAGAACAGCATCTCCAACTGAAGTCTCAAAGTGCAAAATGATTTCTTTTCCTGATTTAATTGC
This sequence comes from Bacillus rossius redtenbacheri, assembly GCF_032445375.1. Lineage (NCBI taxonomy): Eukaryota > Metazoa > Arthropoda > Insecta > Phasmatodea > Bacillidae > Bacillus > Bacillus rossius. Next base: position 252,608,180 of record NC_086330.1, read on the forward strand.
TGTGAGACCTGGAACATACGAAATTAGTTCTTCTTTTAGTCTAGTCCTGTTGACATGATAGCCTTATATTCCAATGTGTGCCATCTCTTCTTTCATAAGTTTTGTGATGGTGGCCAACTTTATCACTGGTGATGACGTACTGTTTAATTGTAATTCTTCAATGTATTCAACAATATGAACTACAGCAGAACCATATACGAAACCACACTCGTCTTCCTCTCCCCCGTCCTTTCTTCCTTCGTTGCGTTCCTTTGCACGAGCACGATTTCTGAAGCTTGCATAACATTTTTTTATGATATTTTGCCTCTAAAGCATCAAAGTCTGGAGATGTAAATTTCTTCAAAACTTTATCGTCTCCAAGTTCCAGTGCCAAAAACTTTACTGTTGGTCCGATGTCCAGTGTTTGTGCTGATACAAGTGTTTCTTTCTCAATTCCTTCATATCACAAAACAAAAAGCTGCTATGTATATCCACAGAGTTTGTTTCTGACCTCTTCGCTCGTTTCGAAATAGACTCACTGGAATCTTGATTGGATTCTTTTTTGCATTTTACTCGATTAAGCTTTTGTTTATCAAACTTGTTTCTGCAGACCTTATTAAATTTAGCACCATGTGAATTAAATGTTTCGGCTATACCACTTCCTTCATCGAATTGGGAGAAAAGAACCCACTTCGGTAGAGCGCCGAGAGTCCTGAATCTCTCCAGATCTTCAGATAACGACATTAGTCCATTTTCTGATGCATTCACTAGTTTTTGATCACTGACCTCTTGACATATGATGCATCTATCCCATTCAACAGCAGGAGGTATGGACGTTAAGTCCTCTACCAAACTTTGTTTCCGTTTGGATGACATCATGTTCCAGTTCAGTTTTCAAACAAACCTGTGGACAAATATAAGTATACTATTTAATGTTCACATCCTCACACATAATCAATAAAAACACAAATTAGCACAGTAACGTATATTTCACATATTTACATCCCCCCCCCCCCCCCTTCTGAACAGGAAAACATTATTTTATTATTTCAAAAGCAAAGAAAATAAGTTAACCAACAGTAAAAAAATATATTTTCTACAAACCCCCCCCCCCCCTTCTTCAGGCTGCTCTGGGGGCATCAAGGAGTTGTGTCTCGATGTTTTTTACACAAAGGCATGTTAAAGACAACCTGTGCCAAATTTCATGTTGGTATTCAAATATGAACTATTCTTCACAAATTGAAGACTAACATAATGCACTAAAACGGGAATCTAACGGAGGACTGAAATTGATTAAGTTACTAAACATATGTATTAAACATTTTTTATATATATTTGGGATGTTATTTTTAGATTTTTTTTCCGAAAATTAAACAAGTTTATGGTCAAGTTCAAGGTAATGTCCTCGGTGGCTTAAGGTAGTAGCTTTTAGGAGACTTAAGCCTCTTACAGTTATTTTCTTTATTTTCTAATGCATATATATTTTGATAAATTTTATATTTCGAATTTTTTAATATTTTGAGGAATAAAACGGGAAATTTTCTCTCAAAACGGTTATTTTCCCCCCTCGAAATAGGGAAATTTATTGTTATTTTACGAATTTTTTGACATTTTTGAGGAATTGACACCGAGATGGTCTATCTGACGTCGAACCTGGGCCAGTATGCCATATTATACACACTACGAAGTATAAATTTTAACGTGTGCGGAAACTTAATAGCATTAACTGTTTGGTGAATTTTAACAAAATGTGTAGTGTAGTAATTATAATAGTATATAGCGTCTGCATGTTAAAGTTAAGTGGAATATGAGCTTAATTATGTAAAACTAGCTGATCCGGCGAACTTCGTACCGCCTAACAGTAAATGAATGTCGTGTTAACTTTTAGATATAAGGTAAGATGCCCATATATCGTCCCCCATTTGTTTTTTTGTTATAAAATCCAAAAAATTGGCTGGAAAATTGTAGAAAAAATATGAACTGGTAGCTTGGTTACCTGCCTATTACATATGTAAGCAGAAAGCATTTTAAGTGAAAGTGTAATAAAAAATAAATAAAAATAGAAAGAAAGAAAAATTTTCCATTTTCAAAAATGGGGTCCTAATTTCATCCCCCTATTTTTAAATGGAAAAAACTTAAAATACATTCGGAAGTCATCATCAAAACACTTATAAATGTCTTTGTACACATAAATGATACAATACATGCTTTTATAAATTTTGTGCCATCAATAGAACTTGCAAACAAAACATTGGAATTGAAATACATATGATCTATTTTACAATAATTTGCAAAATGTCGTAGCTTAACATTTAAAAATGAAGGAAAGTACAAAACATTGTAAATAAATGGGTTAAAGCAACACACATTATTGTATATTTGTATAAAATAGAAAAGTAATATTTTAAATCAATATTCAAAATACTAAAATCTGTTAAAAGAGAATAAAAACCATGAAAATTCGAGACAAGTGGTAAAAATTAATAAAAATTTGCATTTTTGACTTACTTCAAGAAATAATTAAAGAATTTCATTTAACTGTCCAGGCAAAGATCACAAATGAATTTAGCATATTCACAATGGGATGTACAAAGTTCATGGCACCACTGAAAACATTTTGTACATTTTACCCACTTCTCTCCATGACGGTCAGCAGAAAAAGGTTTGCTCAAAAAGGACAATTAACATCGTTCTCACTGTCTTCGTCATAAGTTGAAACAAGTGAAACACAATCACTATCACAACTAGAAGAGTCAGAGACAACTTGTTTCTTCTTTGATCGTTTAGCTGCTTTCGCTGTTTTCTTAGTCTTCTCTTTGAGAGTGGATGTAGATGCCTGTACTACTTCAACTGAAGATTTTGATGTAAGCTTACTCTGTTGAGATGATGGATCACATGAAGAAAGATCCAAAGCAAGTCTCTTTCGCGATTTGTTTGGTTCCTTGTGTTGAGATGTCTTACTTGCATTTCATTTCTTTTGCTGAGCTTCTTGTACGTTACCCTTATGTGGAGTTCCTGTCACCAGAATTGCTGTCCCACTTCGGTTGGTGTAGATATCTGTATTATTGGCACATCTCGCAAGTCTTTCGGACTGACCACTGGTTGTACTGGAGTTTTTTCTGCTCTCCTATTTTCAGTTACGACTTCTGGGTTTAGGGTTGGAAACTGATCCTCGGTAAATATTTCTGGATTGAACGGAAAGATTACTGTTTTCTTGAAACAATTTACTGCGGTTTGCAAGGTTGCAGCACGTTGGTAACCCTCTGCAAACAGTTCCGCGACCTGCAGCTTTCGCACAACCCTGTTTGGGTTGTAGGCTAACCAATTTTCAATGGCTTTGGCGTAGTACGACTTTAAGGGACACATGAATGCAACATCGAGTGGCTGTAACTTATCTGTCGAGTGAGGAGGGAGACACACGATTGAGACATAATTTTCACGAGCTTTATCAATGTCGTCTATGTTCCGTGTGTGGGTAAAATGCCCGTCGAGAACAAGTACCACTGGTTTCTCCTTCGATGGCCTAACAATTGAAATGAAATGGTCAAACCATTTAGAAAATAGGACTGCAGTGATCCGGCCCGACTCACTACACCCACCAATCGTCCCTGCAGGAGCTCCATCAAGTAGTTCAATTTGCCATTTTTTTGGGGGGAAATATAAGCAGTGGTAGAACATACTGCCCTGCAGCAGACATGCATGTCACAGCAGTTATTGTCGCTTCTCGTTCGGCTGAAGAAAGCTTATGCACTTGCTTCTTTCCTTTTGCTGTTACAATTATACTTGCATTGTGCTGGACGATGGAAATACCTGTATCGTCTACATTAAAAATTCTTGTTCCATCAAAATCTATTTTTTCCAGCTCTTTTTTCAAAATGCTAGAGGAAAGTGTCTACGTTTTCTTTTTTGAAACCTTGGATTCTTGCGATTGATAAATTCTGAGGTCGCCTTATTGTAAGGCATGGGTTCCTTTTAAAGAAAAGTCTCTTCCATTTCAACCCTGCGCTCTTTGTCTCATTTGAAAAGGGATGTGGTAGATTATTCTTTAGTGCTAACTGATGAGCCATTCTCCTCAGATCACTGACTGTCAATCCATAGTAGTTGTTTTCCATCTCCAAGCAGTATTGGACTAACAATTTTTCCATTGCCTCTGGTAGCACTGGGTGTCTTCCAACTTTCTTTTGTACACATTCCTCAGCAGACAGCTCTGATTTGACATAATCTTTCAGCGTCGCTCTTGGAACATTAAATAACTTAGATGCTGTTTTATAGCCCATAGTCTTCTCTTTTACAGCTTTCACTGCAGCGATCATAGTCTTTATTCCATGTTTTCCCATCTGAAATGTATGAAATAGGCCACAAATCGCAATTCAAGCTGTGTAAGGACATACCGTGAAAAGCAAATAAACAACCGTTAATATAAGATATATTTTCCCCTTAATAATACAATGTTGCTGTATATTAACAGATTACAGAATACAAAATTATAATTATGTATGTAAAAACCTTATAACTTGTAGAGAAATATTGTTCTATATAACAAATTCAGCTCTGTGCTGTTTAATAACATTTAAAAAAAGGTTGGAAATTAATATTTCTTCAAAAGCCTGTTAAATAATGTGTAATTAATAATTATTTATAAAACTTATGCTGGAACATAGGTCTGTGTGATATGTATGGCACTGGATTTAATTTTTAACAGCCTTTGAAACACTGGTCTAAATTTCGTCCCCAGGACGAAATTAGGCACTGTACATGGGGACGGAAATTGGACAGGTCGAGTCTTTCAAAATGACCGTCTGTCTCTCCCAACACAAACACGAACAGAACGAAATGGCACATGAATATGAAAATAGAGGTTATAAGTGATACATTGCTATGTTGAAGCAAAAAAAATAGCTTACCTTTCAATGGAATATGTCCTTGAACAAAGTACAATTAACAGGTTTTTCTCTTTGCTATAAAATATAAACTTAAATTACTACACAGAGCAGAAAGCGACCCGCTTGCGCGCCTTACTAGATGTCTACTGCGCTGTTCTCTCCGAGTTCCATCGACTTCCGATTGAATGCGGCTCTTACTAGTCCGGAAACCATGGGGGACGATATTAGGTCAGGGGACGAACTTCGGGCATCTTACCTTACTTAGTTTAGGATTTTACTAACGTAATAAAATGAATACTGAAAATTCAATAAAGTACAAAAAAATAAGTATTTCAATGGCGTGTCAGCAAGACATTTGCTTTATTGAAGCTATGTATTTTCCTGTAAGGGTTGCACTAGGTCTGATTGTCTTCTCTGTTTTCGTTTCGTTATCAGGCGCAAGAACAAATAAAGAGGATGGTTTGCCGACATGTGAACATGCCACGTACAATTGACCATGAGAAAAACATGTATTTTCGGAATTCAGACTACAAACACTTAAGAAATGACCTTGTGATTTGTTAATCATCATGGCGAATGCAAGACGAATCGGAAATTGAATTCGTTTAAACTCAAAGCGCATATCGGTTGGTATAATCGGAATTCTCGGAATGAGAACTTCCTCACCTTTCATTTTTCGTTTGAGTATCATCGCGTGAATAATATTGATAATCAGTTTTATTATCACCAAACGCGTTCCATTGCATACTTTTGGTTGGTTTGGACTTCGAAGCATAATGACCACCAAGCTCTTCAACTGAAAATTGTGCGGTGGTAAGCCAGGCACATCCAAGGAGTTTAAAAATTTAGTTGATTATTTGGTTGCTGCATCTTCGTTTGTTACACAGCTAATATATTTGAATGAATGCAGATTACCAACGATTTGATTCTGAATTACAATATTTAATTCATACACATCTTTGTTCCTAGCTGCCAAAATTGCTCGATCACTTAACCATTTGTTATTTTTGTGGTTAGCAATGATGTTCGGGAACGTTTTGTTGATGTCCTCGTCTTTCGATGAGACAAAATTGCAATAATTCGTTGGAAATGTAATCAATCCGCTCGATTCTTCGACAGGAACACGGCTACTACCGATAGTCAGCAATTGCTTGGAGAAATCTCCAGAAGATGGATTGTCCAGCAATGCAACTCCCATGTTTGCTACCAGTTGAAATTTCTTCACATAGCGCCACAGATGTGGTAATTTGAGGAAAGCGTTTATTTCATCGGCAGCAGTCGATCTTGTAATGATTGGCATTGTTTGGCGTAAATCGCCAGACAGTAAAATCCATGCGCAAATATTTTAATGATTGGTCAAGTGCTTCCAATGCGCGTTTGTGCGCCATTGTGCATTTGTCCGAGATGATGATTTTAGATGCTGCTTAAACTTTGGCCATTGCGGAGTGTTTCGCAATGTCACATGTCGGTTGTTCAGTAGTTTGAAGGTTTAAAGGCAATTTTAACGCTGAATGAGCCATACGGAGTCCTTCTAACAATGTGGCCACTATTCCAGAAGAAGAAACTGCTACCCCAATGTCGCGTCTCGCACGAACAGGTGCCAAAATCAATGTCATGAGGAATGTGTTCCCAGTTCCACCGATAAGCTCGACGAATTCACATTGCCAACCGAGCCGTTTCACGGACTGCCTCTCTTTGCTCTTTTGTTTGAGAAGCACGAAGTCGGGCCATACTAACGCGGTGCTCTTCTCTTGCGATTTCTAGTTCTTCTTCAGTGGATTGATTCACAATGTTCAAGCCTAATTGAATTACAGCATTGTTGGAAAAAACAATATCTTCTTTTCCACGGCATTGTTAAAAATAATACTCGCAAGTAGTATGCGCATGTATGTCTGGCGCCAGGGTTCAGGGTGAGGAGTAAGTGCATGGCGGCTATTTTGGATTTCCGACGTCACGGCGGCCATCTTGGATGATCTTGACCTTGAACTTTGACATTTACCTTGTCCTTTGACATTCAAAATTAGCCAAAATTTGCTAATATTTGCACAAAATTCCTCATAATTCTCCAAAATATCCAGTTTTTTGGGAAAAAAAACTTGCCAAAAATTTTCAAAAAATTCCGCAATTCAAAAATTAGGATTTCTAAAACCTCAAAATACTTTTTGCCTTAGAAAGAACACAACTAAAGCCTCTGATAAGCCTCTGACGTCATCTAGGATTATGCCCACCATCTTGGATTATGAAGTAATCGTTGCAATTTCCTTTACGGCCGCCATCTTGAAAATCCGTAATTATTATGTTAGACTAACGGGAAAAATTATAAATAATAAAAAAATAATCAAATCGAATATAATACTACAAATTAAATTTAAAAAATTATTTTAAAAAAATTATAAAAAATGTAGCTACATTTACGACATGGAACGCGGAGTCCTCGGTTCGATCCTGGTGAGGGCAAAAACATTAAAAATGGCGACCGATCCTTCCTTCACCGGAAGCCGCTGGCAGACTGACCTTGCACCACTTATGTCAAGGTAAATATATCGGCAGCTAGTATAATGTAATGTCCGCCATCTTGTAAATCTATATTTATTATATGATTTTTATGAAAAATTCTAAAATTTAAAATTATTCAATTAATAAAATTGTAATAAAATATTTTAAAAAACATAGTATACTTACACCATGGAGCTCGGAGTCCTCGGTTAAAATCCAGTGAGGACAAAAAAAAATTATGTCAGGTCCTTCCTCCACAGAAGCCACCCGCAGACTGACCTCCCACCACTTATACTAAGATATATATCATCAACTAGAATGACGTCATGTCCGCCATCTTGAAAATCCGCAATTTCAATGCTATAAATTCCGAAAAAATTCCAACAAAAAAAAATTAAAATTTGCCTACTTCAAATGTTAATTTATTTAAACGATTTCGGTCCTTGGTTTGATTTCCGGCGATAGTAAACCAGTCATTTATTAATGTATTTAAACAATTCTCAATAAAAAGTAATAGAACATTTTACGTAACACCCGACATTTTGAATTATGTCACCACTGTATCAATTATCGTTACAGGCACCATCTTGAAAATCTTTATTTACTATCAGATTTTTAATTAAAAAAGTTCAAAATTCATCAAAAAAATAACTTCTTAATATACTGATTAATTAGATCGATTCCCGTCCTTGGTGGTGTAAGGTCAGTCTATGTGGCTTCTGTGCACAGAAGTCACCTAAACTGACCTGACACCACCAATCCCAAAATATATATCGTCAACTGGTATGGCGTCATGTCCGCCACCTTGTCTTTGTCCGCTGGAGGCCACTATCTTGTTTTTATCTGCTAGTGTCGTAATGCCATCTGAGTATAATTTTCTATTCACCATGCCTATGAAATCGACAGATGGCTGGCCTCTGTCGAGTATAAACCGATTGGAGCTAAGAATAAATCATTTCACGGGTATGTAGACCTAAATGTTTATAAGATTGCTAACCTTCGCAGGTATTTCTGTAGTAGAATAGAAGATATGTAATAATTTGTATTTTGTAAAAGAACTTGTGCTGTTTTATTTTCGAACCAGTCGTTATTATGCTAAATTGATGTTATATTAAATTAATTTTTATATCGTCGAGTGATCTAACCAAGTTTCGAATCAATAATTACTTTAATGAGTGAATGTTTTAATGGATTTTGGATTTTTTCCCGAATCTCTAGCTAAAGAATTACATGATTCCAAGTTGGTTCCCAAATATCCATATGGCGGAAACCTCAGTAATAATTATTAATGATTACTGCACTCTAGCGGGATAGAATAAAACTAGCATGAAAGTAATTCACTCTATAAGACGAGTACACACACAAGATGGTTTCCTCCAGCAGACGAAAACAAGACGGTGGCACTGTCCTCTAGCAGGTGGTAACTACTGGTAGCATGTACTGAACACAAAATGTTGGATCCATGATGGTCGTCAAGGTCAAATTAAAATTTTAAGGTCGTCATATTTCAAGGTAAAAGTCAAATTTCAATGCCAATGTCAAATTTCAAGGTTGTCAAAGGTCAAGGTCAAGGTCAAAGTTCTAGGTCAATGGTATGGTGAACAGAAAATCATACTGACATGGCAACAGAACACTCTAGCAGACGAAAACTAGATGGTGGCATCCAGCAGATGAAGGCAAGATGGCGGACATGACATTATACCAGCTGACGATATATACATTGTTATTGGTGGTGAGAGGTCAGTCTAGGTGGCTTCCGTGGAGGAAGGATATATCGTTTATTTATTTTTGCTCTTACTGGTTTCGAACCAAGGACGGGAATCGATCTAATCAATCAGTATTCTAATAAATGAATTTTTTAATGAATTTAATTTTTTTTCACAAAAGTAGGATAATAAATAATGATTTTCAAGATGGCGTCCGTAACGATAATGATACAGTGGTGACATAATTCAAATTGTTGGGTGTGCCGTAAGAGGTTTTTATTACTTTTTACTGATAAATTTTTTTAATACATTAATTAATTTCTGGTTTATTCTAGCTGGGAATCCAACAAAGGACCCAATTTGTTTAAATAACTGAACATTTGAAGTAGACAATTTTTTTACTATTTTTTGGAATTTTTTCAGAATTTCTATCCTCGAAATTACGGATTTTCAATATGCCAGTCGTAACAAACCATGCAACAGTTTTTTTTTAAATATTTTTATTAAAAAATTATTTATTTATTTTATAAATTTTAAAATTTTTTCATTAAAATCGTTTAATAAATAAAAATGTCCAAGATGGCGTACATGACGTCATACTCGTTGACGATATATATACCTTAACATAAGTGGTGGGAGGTCAGTCCGCCAGCGGCTTCCGTGGAGGAAGGATCGGTCGCCATTTTTTTTATTATTTTTGACCTCACCAGGTCTGAACCGAGGTTTCCACGCTTCATGGCGTAAGTGTACATTTAATTTAAAAAAAAATTTATTACATTTTTATTATTTCAATCGAACATTTTTTTTTATAAATTTTAAAATCTATCCTGATTTTCTTACATAAAAATTACGTATTTTCAACGTGGTGGCCGTAACGGAAATTGAAATAGTGACGTCATAATTAAAATGGCGGTCATGGTATCCTAATTCTTAGAAATGGCTTATTGGAGGCATTGGATATGGATGCTTAAGCCGTTTTTAGGACATTGTGTTCTTTATAAGGGAAAAAGTATTTTGAAGTTTTTCGAAATTCTAATTTTTGATTTGAGGAAGTTTTTGAAATTTTTTGGCGTTATTTTTTGCCAAAAAAATTGAAATTTTGGCTGATTTTGGCGATTTTTGGCTAAATTTGGGGTAGTTTTGGCTCATTTGGAAGGTAAGATGTCAAATTCCAAGTTCAAGGTCATTAAAGATGGCCGCTGTGACGTCAAATATGGATGTGACGACAGAGCTCGGTCTGTCATTGACCCCACCACACACCATACCCAGAACCCGTGTCACAGGCAGAACCAAACTATACTACTTTCGTCGGACAGGTAAATTGTCTTGGGTTGTTTTTTGTAAAGTGAATAATTAATAAACTCCTTAAAAGATTATGAAAATAGAATATTAAATTTATTTAATATTATTTACACCTGTCACTGGTCAAGAATCGAACCGAGGACAGGAATCCATCGATTCAATATGTCAATTAATGAATTTTTTTTAATGAATTTTGAACTTTTTCCCGAATTTTTAGTTTAATAATGACAAATTGCCAAGATGGTGGTCATAATGGATGTAGGATGATGGTTGGCTTTGAAATTACGCATATTTTATGACTTACGACCTAATTTATGGAGATTGAAGTTTTTTTTAGATAAAATTAAACATTATTGCATCGATCAAGTATCGAACCAAGAACAGGATTTGATCGAATAAATTTGTAAATTCATTGTAAATATTTTTGGTGAATTTTGGAATTTTTTCCGAATTTATAGCTAAATAATTACACAATTCCAAAATGGCACCCAAATGACAAGATGGTGGGTGTCATAGTAATAATAAATTATTAATTCACTCTAGTGGGTAAAAGTTAAACTAGCAAGGCGTCAGCTCACTCTAGCAGTCGAAAACAAGATGGTGGCCTCCAGCGGATTAGACAAGATGGCGGACATGACGTCATATCAGCTGACGATATATATGTTGGTATTGGTGGTGGGAGGTTAGTCTGCCAGCGACTACCGTGGAGGAAGGATCTGTCGACGTTTTTTTTTTATTTTTGTTGTTACCAGGTTCGAACCGAGGACTGCAAGGCATAAGTGCGTTTTTAAAATATGATTTTATTAAAGTTGGATTAATATTTTTTTAAATTAATTTTTGAATTTTTTTCCATATTTCTAGCATAAAAATTAGTTTTTCAAGATAGTGGCGGTAACAAAAAGTGCAACATTCTAGAATCCAATATGGCGGACGTAGCATAAAGTGTAGCGATGATGCCATAGTCATCCAAGATGGCGGGCATAATGAATCATGGCAAAATTTCTAGAATCCAAGATGGTGAATGTAACGGTATGTGCAACAGTGTTTTTTTTAAAGATTTTTATTAAAAAATTAATTAATCTTTTATAAATTATATTTTTTTTATTAAAATTGGATAATAAAAAATATTTCCAAGATGGCGGACATGACGTCATACTAGCTGATGATATATATACCTTGACATAAGTAGTGAGAGGTCAGTCTGCTGATAGCTTCCGTGGAGGAAAGATCTGTCGCCATCATATTTGAACTCGTCGGGTTCGAACCGAGGACTCTGAGCTCCATGACGTAAGTGTACATTTTTTTATAATTTTTGTAAGTTAATTATTTATTGAATTTTTATTATTAAATTCGATTTATTAATTTTTTAATGAATTTTAAATTTTTTCCCGATTTTCTTACATAAAAGTTACGGTTTTCAAGATGAAAGCCGTAGCGGCAATTGCAGCTTTTTTATACTTTTTATTTAATTTTACTAATTGATTTTTTATAATTTTTTTATTTTTTATTTAAATCCGATAGTAAATATAGATTTTCAAAATGGCGGCCGTAACGGAAATTGCAACTGTGACGTCATAATCCATCATGACGTCAGAGGTTTATCAGGCAATTTTTAGCCGCTGGTATTTTCATGGACTAAAAACGGTAAATTTTTGTTTGAAACAGGAATTTTTCTCTCGAAAAGAGAATTGTTTTATTTTACCTTTTTTTATTTTTTTTTATTTTTGGCGGTATTTTTTTCCCCAAAAAACTGGAAATTTTGTCGAATTTTGAGCAAATTTTGCCAAAATATGAAGGTCAAAGTTCAAGGTCAAGGTCATTCAAGATGGCCGCCATTACGTCATAATCCAAGATGGCGATCGGCTACACGGCTCCATATCCTGAACCCTGTCCCATGAGGAACTATTATTTACTGCTGTAGTTTACGATGTTAGATGTTTACACATCACTGGCGAGTACTAAAAGGATCACTGCCTTATTATTTTTGTTTTTCATTCGAATGTATAGCAAGTATACAACGCAATAAAATGCATTTATTTTACCCTAGGAACCCATGCATTGAGGAAAATATTAATGTTTTATTTCCTGAATTGACAATGATTTTTGTGATGTAAGCAAGCCCATCACAATTTTTTTATATATATAAAAATTTTCCTTGGTTCCACCCCAAATCTATTTTAAATAATTTCATTTTTTTTAAATATGTGAATGTTTTGCTTCATATATTTTCTAACTTATAAAAACACACATGTCAATCACCTTGTGGCTGGTCCATATTTCGATAAATATTTGTTTTTCCTAATACATAATATTCCTTGTTTTAAGGACAATTAAGAAATTTATAAACTGGGACTGTTTCAAGCATTTGGAATTCATCTGTGAATTAAGGAAAATTTATTTTTCGCAGGTAGGAATCGTGGCGGACGATGGGGTGTGCTAGTGTAATTGTTTTCACCACAATCTTATATATTTCATTAACTATTATAAATAATTAATAATTATATAAATTAGTTATGATTTTTAAACGGTGATTGTTTTCTTTGAATTCACTTCTAAAGAGATAAAAATAATACTTTTTAACTACAACAATTTGTGATGCGTTAATGCTCAACCAGTAACATTACCAATTAAACCACACACAGTACATGGGAATGTAGGTTCCTGCAAATATAATTTATTTTAATTTCAAAGTGTTTTAGAAGTTCCAGTCATTAAAAGTATTTTGATTTCAAAATGGTTAAATATTTATTGAAAACAATTTGAAATTTATTATGATGATTATTACAAGGGATTAAATGAAAGGGTAGTTTATTATCACTAAATTACTTTATAATAATCTATTCATCATTACTCTTTTAAGAATAAAAGTTAGAAATTATATACCTCTATAAAGACATAGGTTATTGATCATTGGAATAACAATATATAAGGTAATAAAACATTCATTTCAATCAAAAACACACCTAGGATCATGCAGTTTTAGAAGGCTTGATGAATTTTTGTTTCGATTTTATTTAAGTCTTTTATGACATTTCTAATTCAACACCTAATATAAAAAAGTATTAACGGGGAAAATGTTAGTTTTCTATTACGTCACTGTCAAAGTACATGCAATAAATGTATGGCCTTGGTAAAATATTCTTCCAATGTCTTTTCATATTCTATTCAAGCTCGTTATTGGTATAAACCACCATTTAGCAACCGGGATCATGGTCTTCGGTGGTAAATGAAGTAAATATGTAAATTATAGAATAAAAACTTGTAATTGAAAACGGCGGAATTTACAAATATAATCGATCAAGGCGTGGGAAACGATCCAACTTGCTACCCAGCTATCGGAATCTAGTGGGAAAAGTTGGTCCCAATGAAATACAGACATATAGTATTAATTGTTTGCTTTAACTTGGTGTATTGTGACAAATCAGAACATTAACAGTACAACCGGCCGGTGACGGGATAGTTTTTACATGTTAAATACTATTTGATACGATTCGTAGTTGTTAATAGCATTGGTTGAAAAAAAAACAACAGTGATTACCAAATAAAACATGGCTTACAAAAAAATATGTGAGATAGTCTTTCTGTACTCGCCTGAGATGTACAACACCTAGCCACAGTAACGAGCAAATTCATGAGTTCTTACGTGGCAATACACTTATAATACGAAACTCGGGCACGCAATTTAACGTAGAATAAATTCTTTGAAACAATGCCCAGCATAATAAATAAACGAAACTTGTTTTTCCAACTAATTATCTGAACGCGAATCACACGTTGTTTCCGCCGGAGCATTGACTATCGAATAATTCCATGTTTAGTTACAAATTGTAATATATATATATATATATATATATATATATATATTAAAACGTCCCCGATAATATCGAAAAAAACTTAAAATAAACAAAACCCTGGTTTTGGACCTGATTGCCGACATGAAATATTATTAAAACACTGCTTAACTTGATAAAATTTATTAACGAGATAGTATACCAAAATATTTCCCTGTGGTTTTGTGAACTTTGGTCCACACCATCCGCAACAGAAGGCTGCATCGTGTTACCACATTTCCGTTCCATGCGTCTTCCATTCCATTCACGAAATTACTCCTACCAAATGTCGTATACCGTCAGCTAAAATGTTACAAATCAAAAAGAAAGCACAAAACGTTGTACGTTTATGTTTCTGTTCCACATAACATGTTTGTTATTTCACTTTCGTGTCATAACTATCATCTAGGACCATTTTCAGTGACTTATCTTTTGCATTTTATATTTAGTACCTATCATATATTTTAAACATGTATGAAATAAATATAGATACGAAATAACACCAGTTATTGTAATTATGATAGGTTTCGTTACTTTTGAAAGTTCGAAATAAAGTCAATAAATCTGTAACAGCTCGCAAATTGTGAGATAAACCATAAACGCAAGAGCCCTAACGGAAGAAATTTGTAGGAAAATCCATTACTAAACAAAAATTAAAATAAAATGAAATAAAAATACTGCTCTAATTGTTTGGACCAACAACAATCTTTCCTAAAGAGAATATTGTCGCTGATCTGTACCTGTATGAACCCTTGTCATTTATGACGCTTATGCTTAAAATTAATAATTAAATAAATTATTTCGCCCTTGTACAAATTTAATTTTTTTTCGTTCCCGGAGAAATGTTGTTGACCGCGCTGGACGTACGTCTGAAAATATTTTTTCCTCTGTCGAGTGGAAACTGACTGACGCGCCAGTTGTTTCTCCATTAACGGCTCTCCCTCTCTACCTATAGGTCGCGCGTATAACGAAGGTAAACACGGCCGGCGGTAACGAGTTTCTGATGCCCGTGAATAGGACAGCGCAGTTGGCCATCTGCAGACCCCCGACTGCTCTTCTCGTATAACCTACCCTCCAACTCCTAGCTGACCCGGCCCAATCAATGCGTGATTGTCCCACCGCAGCCCACGCGCTTCCAAACACACACAGGCACATGTGTGACCGAGCGCACAAACATGGACGCTGCCATACCTGGTGGTCCCTACGTGCGCGCCGTTTAGTCATTAGTCCGTCGGGGCCGCCCTCTAACGAGGGCAATTCCGTCTGGCGGTAATGGCGGCTACATAATTAACACTCTTTCAGCAGCGCAAACAAGCGGCAAGTTCCTGCCCCAGGCGGGGGGGGGGGGGGTGGGGGGAGGTGGCAACTGGGGCGGGAATCCCGCACCCCTCTCGCATCACGCTAACTGGAGGAAGGACGTGGAACACTACACGCGGAGTCTGCGGTGTGTTAGAAAGTGGCTTCAGACCTCATGTATCTCGTTACATGGGGACGCCTACCTGGGGCGCCCACACGGTGTGCAGAGGTTCACATGAAACCACGCAGTTTGAAAACTGCTCAAAAATTCCGAGTGACGTCTTTTAGCTAAAATCTTTTAAGGATACGCTAATGGTTTTGTAGATTTTTTTAGAAGTGGGAAAATTAATAATACGCGTGTTTTCAGAATGGCTTCAAAGGACTTTAAATATAATCTTATCTTCACTGTTCGGCAATCTAAGTTATCTAGCTGCCCTATTCATGAACGGAAGACTGCACGCCAGTTCAGAGCCTTGCTAGTAACTCCAGCAGGCATCGCACTTATCATATCACCTCTCTGACACAGATTCACCCCTAACTAGGTGAATCCCTAAGGTGGTGTCTCATAGGCCATTTTGATATTTATAATTTTTTTTCCTCATTTGTACTAGCTAAGGTCTATTTGTGTAAATATTTATGGTTCTGTCACCATCATTTTCAAGCTAGGTTTTTAACTACTAGTAAATATTTCTTGAAAATATTTGTGAAAAACAAACGCAAAAAGATATAAGTACAATTGAAATTAAAGAAATAATCTTTACATAATAGTATTGACAAAAAATGGAAAAAAAAATCAACCGGGCTGTGAGAAGCCATTTTAATATCGCCGGACAAGCAGCATAGCGGTAACAGCTACCTCCATGTTCCCGAATCTCATTCGAAAGTTTACTCCAGGAATTGTGCATTTGTTAACATAATAGCTCTTGGTATACGGCCATTGTAAGAAGCTATTTTGTGAAAATGGAACGGAAGTCAATAAACAGAAATGTGGGAAAACTAATGACGGACCCACTAGTAGCAACATAAACCAATATAAAGTCAATTTCGTAAATAATAGAGTACATACCACACGCATTGGTGTGCGAAATAAAACATTATGATAGTGAAACTGTCCTAGAAATTTTTTTTAAAATTAAAATAGTCATAGTAAATAAGAAATATATAAAAGGGCATACTGGCTCAGGGTTGCAGGGTGTGGTGCTTGGTGCTAAACGTCGTCTCCGATTGTCTCATCAAGGCGGCCATCTTGGACTCAAAAATGACTCACAAATTACCCAAAATGGCTCAAAATTTTATAAAAGTGTCTCTAATTCGAAGGAATAAATTCCTTTTTCGAAAGAAAAATTTCCCGTTTTGTTCCACCAAAATAAAAAAATACAGAATTCGAAAAACCTCAAAAGACTTTTGTCTTAGAAAGATTAAAAATTCCATAATGAGGCTTGCTTTCCCAAACGACAAGCCGCCCTAAGATTCTGTCGGCCATCTTGTTTATCCTTGACCCTGACAGTATTATTTCAATTAGATAAATTTTAACTTGAATAACGGAAAAAAACTTTTTACTTTATTTAATATTTGAAAAATTAATAATAAAATATAAAAAAATAAATAGTAAACATTTCATACTTCGAAACGGAATCATCAATTTTGACCTAACCGCTGCAAATATCGTTACGGCTGCCGTCTAAAAATGTATTAATTATAATCAAAATTTAATTGGAAAAAAATTAAAAATAAAACAATAATTATTGAAACATAAATTATAAAATATTATTTTTAACACGCACGATCCCGGTGAAGGCAAAAATAAAAAATTACGACATATCCTTCCTCCACGCAAGCCGCCAACGCAATGGCCTTCCACCACTTAATCCAAGTTATATATATATATATATATATATATATATATATATATAACACATATATTTTACACAAAAATTCTGGCTTGTACTAGAATTCTGTCCTGCCTGGCTCAACAAAGGAGAAGTTCACGTTCTGGCATAAGCCGTTTTTGTATTTTTTATTTATGTTTTATTTTTATTTTTTTACTTCTGATATTTAGAAAATTGTGTGTTAGTTTTTCCGTTTGCTCCTGATTATTCCTCTGAATATTTTTTGATGGTATTCCTGTCACGACTTACGCTCATGTTCTCCGAGTAATTCTGGTTATTTATGATACATCTATCTCTGCATGAAAATTTTTTTACTTAAGAGTCATGCAATTTTATTTAGAGTTATATTTAATTCGTGAATTTCCGTTACCAAATAATCACTTAAATATATTTATTCTGGTGGAATTTAAGCAAATAATTCCATTGCTCATTAAAATAATATGTGATAAGACGGTTAAGAAACACTACCATGAATGACGAAATTCCTTCTCCTTGGTGTCTAGTGAAGCCTTCCTTCACTTGCGATCGTTAGTGAGCTTCCCGCATCCCACATAAAAGAAATAAATAATTTTTACCTTAACACAACACTTGTCGACAACTGTTGGCAAGAATTGAGACTACTTGCAACATGTTCTTTTGTATGAGATGAATTAACTCTCGCCACTGAATGAAGCCAAAGACAGTTAAGAGTCATGTAGCCTCATTGACTATGTATAGCCTCATAGGCTTGTAGCCTCGTAGCCAGTTGAAACCTTGTAGTCTTTTGTCCTGTAGTCACGTAGCTTCGTAGTCTTATAGTCTTGTAGCCAAATAGCAGCTATACCTAAGACTATTTGGAGCCAGTAGTATAGGAAAGTATTAACTGGGACTGGGTTCTGGGTGTGGATTGTGATTGTCTGTCCGCCATATTGGATTGTGACGTCACGGCGGCCATCTTGGATGAGCGTAACGGGACACAGCGTAACGGGACATAACGTAACGGGACAAGTAGATCACGGCGGCCATTTTGGATCCGCCATCTTGTATCCGCTATCTTGGATGACGTCATTGTGTTCTCGAAAATTCTGGCATTGTGTTTTACGCCATTTTGAATGATGACGTCACCGTTGCAATTTCCGTTACGGCCGCCATCTTTAACTTTTTTATTTATTATCCGATTTTAACGAATTTTTTTTTAAATTTATAAAAAAATGAAATAATAAAATTTTAATAAAATACTTTTACGACACGGAGTTCGGAGTCCTCGGTTCGAACCCGACGAGTGCAAAAAAAATAAAAATGGCGACCGATCCTTCCTCCGCAGTGGTTGCAGGCAGACTGACTCCCACCACTTTTTCAAAGCATATATATCGTCACCTAGTATGACGTCATGTCCGCCATCTTGAAATTTGGACGCCATCTTGAAAATCTTTATTTACTATCCGATTTTAATGAAAAAAATTCCAAAATTTATCAAAAAATTAACGTATTTGAATTTGTTTGATTATATCGTTGTACGTCCTTGGTTCGATTCCCGGCGAGAGTAAATGATCGATCCTTCCTCCATGATAGCTACCTAGACTGATCTACCACCACCAGTACCAAGGTATATATCATCAACTGGTATGACATCATGTCCGCCATCTTGTCTTTATCCGCAGGAGACCACCATCTTGTTTTCGTCTGCTAGAGTGTGCCGATACCATGTAGTATAATTATCTGGTCACCAAACCTTTGACCTTGACCTTGAAATTTGACCTTGACCTTGAACTTTGACCTTGACCTTGAAATTTGACCTTGACCTTGAAATTTGACCTTGACCTTGAAATTTGACCTTGACCTTGAAATTTGACCTTGACCTTGAAATTTGACCTTGACCTTGAAATTTGACTTTGTCCTTGAAATTTGACTTTGTCCTTGTCGTCCATCATGGATCCGACATTTTATGTTCAGTACATGCTACCAGGAGCTACCACCTGCTGGAGTACGCCATATTGTGTGTGTACTTGTATTATAGAGTACATTGTATCTGGATAATTTTATTCTAACCCGCTACAGTGCAGTAATCATTTATTATGGAGGTGCCCCCCGCCATCTTGAAATTCGGCCGCCATCTTGAAATCATGTAATAATGTAGCTAGAAAAGCGGGAAAAAATCCAAAATTCATTAAATAAATTAGTAATCCATATAATGATTGATTGGATCGACTAAGGTCCTTGGTAAGATCCCTGGCCGATACAAAACAACTTCAATTTAAAAAAATACTAAAAAAAGTGTTAGGTTTGAGAAAATAAAAACACCGCAAGTTCTATTTAAAAAATTTTATTACATAAATTCAATACACTACTACAAGTACAAAAAAAAAAACACTGACAAATTACCAAAGCCTTTTGGATTCCTCGATTCAAACAGTCTTCTTATTGTACGGACTAAGCCTTTTACATGACTTTAAATGTCTATCCGATCCGTTCATCACCACAGCCAGAGACGGACTGAAGTTCATAGTACTTATATAGTCTCATTAGCCGGTACAACACATGAGTCAAATCAATAACCATGTTCATTATACTTCTCGGAGCATTTTTTATAATGAAGATGTAAGCTATCGAGACGTGAAATTAGTTTATTGCACTTATTGCACTGAAATTGTATTCTTTGAACATTATTAGAACAACCGCTTCTTTCATGTCTGCGAGCATTTGAGGTGATAGTAAATGATGCACCACAGTATTTGCACTGATGCGAAGTACGCTCTTCATTAATTGAAGTATTCAATGCTGATGAAACTTCAGCTGATGGTGGAACAGCACATATCGAAGTCTCCTCCAGTGTTGTCAGAGACGTTGCCAACGGGATCCGCTCCAACATCGGCGCTGACGTCATGGTTCCCGTAGTCGATGGTACATCCTCCATCGAGTACGACGTTAAAGTCGGTAAAGATGCCATTGAAGTCTCAAGAACAGGCAATTACACGACTTATGCACCAGAAGAAACAAACTAGGTGATCCCTACACCACCGTCGCCAGTAACAAACTGAGCGTCCTGCTGTCTAGGACTCGCTTATATACATGCACCGTATGGAATAATACGCTAGTCAAATCAAGAACCATCTACAATAATACTAGAGTCAAAACATCGTTAAAAATAGAAGCACCGACTACGAAAAGGCAGCACATTTGGAAGCACCGACTACGAAAAGGCAGCACATTCGGAAGCACCGACAACGAAAAGGCAGCACATTTGGAAGCACCGACAACGAAAATGGCAGCACATTCTGGAAGCACCGACAACGAAAAGGCAGCACATTCGGAAGCACCGAGAACGAAAAGGCAGCACATTCGGAAGCACCGACAACGAAAAGGCAGCACATTTGGAAGCACCGACAACGAAAAGGCAGCACATTTGGCAGCACCGACAACGAAAAGGCAGCACATTTGGAAGCACCGACAACAAAAAGGCAGCACATTTGGCAGCACCGACAACGAAAAGGCAGCACATTTGGAAGCACCGACAACGAAAAGGCAGCACATTTGGAAGCACCGACAACGAAAAGGCAGCACATTTGGAAGCACCATCGAATAAGGAAGCACATTTTGGAAGCACCATCGAATAAGGAATCACACTTGGAAGCTCCATCGAATAAGGAAGCACACTTGGAAGCTCCATCAACAAAAAAAAAAGGCAAAAAGGAAGCACAAGTTACGAGATCTAAGTCTTAGTTAGAAATCAGAATACAAGAAATAAAAACCTTAAATTTTTATAATTTAAATTATTTATTTTATTTCTTTACATTATACAAATGCAAGTAAAACAAGCCATTATTGTATGTAGCCAGCTTTCCTCAGTTCCTTGAGTATGAAGGATATTTCTTTGATGCACAAATAGTTTCCTGCACAAAGCGAACCATGTAGAAGTCTTAGCCGGTCAACCAATATGTTTGGATCTTTCCATGATGTGTAATCATTCTCCTCTACCACCATCTTCCTTGCACCTTTATAATAAATATTATGATCTCTGGTGTCTTCCGTTTTACCACCAACCTCAGGGTAACTTTCATGTTTGAGACGGTGATCATCACAAGCTTGATCAGATTTATTTAATATATCACGACGTTTCCACCGTTTCGGTCTCAGGACACCTCCACATTCTTCGATCTTGGCAGATCTAGGCGTTTCATCATAGTCTATGTCTTTGTCAACAGCCTCAGAGTCACTGTAACAATCACTGTAGAAGGAATCGTCTTCACCCAATTTACCGTAATAATTCTATGTTGATGATGTTGAAGTGTCTTCATCGTCTTCATGCTTCCTTTTTAGGAGTCCATCATTTTTACAAAGTAGGAAAGATCTACTTGAATTCGGCTGGAATATATTCTCACTTTTCACGTTAAGGATTCTTCCATTGTCTTCATTCTTCCGTAAATCATCAACCTCCTTCAATTTAAGTTCTTTGTCGAGATCGGAAGAGCCAAGAAAATTATTGTGATAATGCAGATCACTCTTCCTTAGGCTAGTAGATTCATCGTTGTCATCTTGCTTGTACGCAGGCTTGGCGCTACAAGTTCTGCCATGTCTTTTTAGGCTCTCTCTCCGCGTAAACGACTTGCTACATCGAACACAACTTATCATATTGCGCAGAGGATTTTTAACACAGTCATTCTTCTCGTGTTGTCTTTTATTCTTTCTCAAGATAAATTCTTTACTGCAAAACTTACACCTATGTTCTTTCGATACAGCGTCAGATCCCAAATCGGAATTCATATTAGTTACTGAGACTAATGCCAGATACCAATTGAGTGTTTTAAATTAAATCCAATACTTAAATAGAAATTTTTTCATATTTCATCAGCGAGAATTAATATATCTCATGCAAAAGTACATTATGCATGTAGTTCTGCTTTTCAACAACAGATGTCGCCACATGTTGCTTGCAGGTAAATAATATTTAGTTCTTTTATGCGGGATGCGGGATGCTCACTAACGATCGCAAAAGAAGGATGGCTTCGCTAGACTCAAAGGAAAAGGAAGTTCGTCTTGCATGTTGGTGCTCCACAGATGTCTCATGGCGTAATATTAATTTGACTGAGTAATGATATTTTTTAATTCCACCTGATAAAAATATTGCAAGTTTTGATTTAGTAGCAGAAATTATCGAATTAAATGTAACTCCAAATAAAATGACATGTCTCATTAGACAAAAAAAAATCCATGCAGAGATAGATCTCTCACAAATAATCAGGAGCACTCGGTGAAAACCATCAGATGTATAGTCAAGAATAATCAGAAACACTTGGAGAAAGCCATCAATATAATAACAAGAATAATCAGGAGCACACGGATAAAACCACCATAATATTGTCAAGAATAATCAGGAGCACACGGATAAATCCACCATAATACTGTCAAGAATAAACGGGAGCACACGGAGAAAACCACCATAATATTGACAAGAATAATCAGGAGCACACGGAGGAAACCGCCACAAGTTTTCTTTGATATCATAAAATTTCAGAAAAAATAAATAAATAATAAAAAATTTAAAAAAAATGAAATAAAAAAATACATAAATAGATTCTGCTAGCTTGTGAACTTCTCATTGTTGAGCAAAGATATAGTTCTAGTACAAGCCAGAATTTTATGTATTTTTTTATTTCATTTTTTTTAAATTTTTTATTATTTATTTATTTTTTCTGAAATTTTATGATATCAAAGAAAACTTGTGGCGGTTTCCTCCGTGTGCTCCTGATTATTCTTGTCAATATTATGGTGGTTTTCTCCGTGTGCATTCTTGACAGTATTATGGTGGATTTATCCGTGTGCTCCTGATTATTCTTGACAATATTATGGTAGTTTTATCCGTGTGCTCCTGATTATTCTTGTTATTATATTGATGGCTTTCTCCAAGTGTTTCTGATTATTCTTGACTATACATCTGATGGTTTTCACCGAGTGCTCCTGATTATTTGTGAGAGATCTATCTCTGCATGGATTTTTTTTTGTCTAATGAGACATGTCATTTTATTTGGAGTTACATTTAATTCGATAATTTCTGCTACTAAATCAAAACTTGCAATATTTTTATCAGGTGGAATTAAAAAATATCATTACTCAGTCAAATTAATATTACGCCATGAGACATCTGTGGAGCACCAACATGCAAGACGAACTTCCTTTTCCTTTGAGTCTAGCGAAGCCATCCTTCTTTTGCGATCGTTAGTGAGCATCCCGCATCCCGCATAAAAGAACTAAATATTATTTACCTGCAAGCAACATGTGGCGACATCTGTTGTTGAAAAGCAGAACTACATGCATAAAGTACTTTTGCATGAGATATATTAATTCTCGCTGATGAAATATGAAAAAATTTCTATTTAAGTATTGGATTTAATTTAAAACACTCAATTGGTATCTGGCATTAGTCTCAGTAACTAATATGAATTCCGATTTGGGATCTGACGCTGTATCGAAAGAACATAGGTGTAAGTTTTGCAGTAAAGAGTTTATCTTGAGAAAGAATAAAAGACAACACGAGAAGAATGACTGTGTTAAAAATCCTCTGCGCAATATGATAAGTTGTGTTCGATGTAGCAAGTCGTTTACGCGGAGAGAGAGCCTAAAAAGACATGGCAGAACTTGTAGCGCCAAGCCTGCGTACAAGCAAGAGGACAACGATGAATCTACTAGCCTAAGGAAGAGTGATCTGCATTATCACAATAATTTTCTTGGCTCTTCCGATCTCGACAAAGAACTTAAATTGAAGGAGGTTGATGATTTACGGAAGAATGAAGACAATGGAAGAATCCTTAACGTGAAAAGTGAGAATATATTCCAGCCGAATTCAAGTAGAACTTTCCTACTTTGTAAAAATGATGGACTCCTAAAAAGGAAGCATGAAGACGATGAAGACACTTCAACATCATCAACATCGAATTATTACGGTAAATTGGGTGAAGACGATTCCTTCTACAGTGATTGTTACAGTGACTCTGAGGCTGTTGACAAAGACATAGACTATGATGAAACGCCTAGAGCTGCCAAGATCGAAGAATGTGGAGGTGTCCTGAGACCGAAACGGTGGAAACGTCGTGATATATTAAATAAATCTGATCAAGCTTGTGATGATCACCGTCTCAAACATGAAAGTTACCCTGAGGTTGGTGGTAAAACGGAAGACACCAGAGATCATAATATTTATTATAAAGGTGCAAGGAAGATGGTGGTAGAGGAGAATGATTACACATCATGGAAAGATCCAAACATATTGGTTGACCGGCTAAGACTTCTACATGGTTCGCTTTGTGCAGGAAACTATTTGTGCATCAAAGAAATATCCTTCATACTCAAGGAACTGAGGAAAGCTGGCTACATACAATAATGGCTTGTTTTACTTGCATTTGTATAATGTAAAGAAATAAAATAAATAATTTAAATTATAAAATTTTAAGGTTTTTATTTCTTGTATTCTGATTTCTAACTAAGACTTAGATCTCGTAACTTGTGCTTCCTTTTTGCCTTTTTTTTTTTGTTGATGGAGCTTCCAAGTGTGCTTCCTTATTCGATGGAGCTTCCAAGTGTGATTCCTTATTCGATGGTGCTTCCAAAATGTGCTTCCTTATTCGATGGTGCTTCCAAATGTGCTGCCTTTTCGTTGTCGGTGCTTCCAAATGTGCTGCCTTTTCGTTGTCGGTGCTTCCAAATGTGCTGCCTTTTCGTTGTCGGTGCTGCCAAATGTGCTGCCTTTTCGTTGTCGGTGCTTCCAAATGTGCTGCCTTTTCGTTGTCGGTGCTTCCAAATGTGCTGCCTTTTCGTTGTCGGTGCTGCCAAATGTGCTGCCTTTTCGTTGTCGGTGCTTCCAAATGTGCTGCCTTTTCGTTGTCGGTGCTTCCGAATGTGCTGCCTTTTCGTTCTCGGTGCTTCCGAATGTGCTGCCTTTTCGTTGTCGGTGCTTCCAGAATGTGCTGCCATTTTCGTTGTCGGTGCTTCCAAATGTGCTGCCTTTTCGTTGTCGGTGCTTCCGAATGTGCTGCCTTTTCGTAGTCGGTGCTTCCAAATGTGCTGCCTTTTCGTAGTCGGTGCTTCTATTTTTAACGATGTTTTGACTCTAGTATTATTGTAGATGGTTCTTGATTTGACTAGCGTATTATTCCATACGGTGCATGTATATAAGCGAGTCCTAGACAGCAGGACGCTCAGTTTGTTACTGGCGACGGTGGTGTAGGGATCACCTAGTTTGTTTCTTCTGGTGCATAAGTCGTGTAATTGCCTGTTCTTGAGACTTCGATGGCATCTTTACCGACTTTAACGTCGTACTCGATGGAGGATGTACCATCGACTACGGGAACCATGACGTCAGCGCCGATGTTGGAGCGGATCCCGTTGGCAACGTCTCTGACAACACTGGAGGAGACTTCGATATGTGCTGTTCCACCATCAGCTGAAGTTTCATCAGCATTGAATACTTCAATTAATGAAGAGCGTACTTCGCATCAGTGCAAATACTGTGGTGCATCATTTACTATCACCTCAAATGCTCGCAGACATGAAAGAAGCGGTTGTTCTAATAATGTTCAAAGAATACAATTTCAGTGCAATAAGTGCAATAAACTAATTTCACGTCTCGATAGCTTACATCGTCATTATAAAAAATGCTCCGAGAAGTATAATGAACATGGTTATTGATTTGACTCATGTGTTGTACCGGCTAATGAGACTATATAAGTACTATGAACTTCAGTCCGTCTCTGGCTGTGGTGATGAACGGATCGGATAGACATTTAAAGTCATGTAAAAGGCTTAGTCCGTACAATAAGAAGACTGTTTGAATCGAGGAATCCAAAAGGCTTTGGTAATTTGTAAGTGTTTTTTTTGTACTTGTAGTAGTGTATTGAATTTATGTAATAAAATTTTTTAAATAGAACTTGCGGTGTTTTTATTTTCTCAAACCTAACACTTTTTTTAGTATTTTTTTAAATTGAAGTTGTTTTGTATCGGCCAGGGATCTTACCAAGGACCTTAGTCGATCCAATCAATCATTATATGGATTACTAATTTATTTAATGAATTTTGGATTTTTTCCCGCTTTTCTAGCTACATTATTACATGATTTCAAGATGGCGGCCGAATTTCAAGATGGCGGGGGGCACCTCCATAATAAATGATTACTGCACTGTAGCGGGTTAGAATAAAATTATCCAGATGGAAATGTACTCTATAATACAAGTACACACACAATATGGCGTACTCCAGCAGGTGGTAGCTCCTGGTAGCATGTACTGAACATAAAATGTCGGATCCATGATGGACGACAAGGACAAAGTCAAATTTCAAGGACAAAGTCAAATTTCAAGGTCAAGGTCAAATTTCAAGGTCAAGGTCAAATTTCAAGGTCAAGGTCAAATTTCAAGGTCAAGGTCAAATTTCAAGGTCAAGGTCAAATTTCAAGGTCAAGGTCAAATTTCAAGGTCAAGGTCAAAGTTCAAGGTCAAGGTCAAATTTCAAGGTCAAGGTCAAAGGTTTGGTGACCAGATAATTATACTACATGGTATCGGCACACTCTAGCAGACGAAAACAAGATGGTGGTCTCCTGCGGATAAAGACAAGATGGCAGACATGATATCATACCAGTTGATGATATATACCTTGGTACTGGTGGTGGTAGATCAGTCTAGGTAGCTATCATGGAGGAAGGATCGATCATTTACTCTCGCCGGGAATCGAACCAAGGACGTACAACGATATAATCAAACAAATTCAAATACGTTAATTTTTTGATAAATTTTGGAATTTTTTTCATTAAAATCGGATAGTAAATAAAGATTTTCAAGATGGCGTCCAAATTTCAAGATGGCGGACATGACGTCATACTAGGTGACGATATATATGCTTTGAAAAAGTGGTGGGAGTCAGTCTGCCTGCAACCACTGCGGAGGAAGGATCGGTCGCCATTTTTATTTTTTTTGCACTCGTCGGGTTCGAACCGAGGACTCCGAACTCCGTGTCGTAAAAGTATTTTATTAAAATTTTATTATTTCATTTTTTTATAAATTTAAAAAAAAAATTCGTTAAAATCGGATAATAAATAAAAAAGTTAAAGATGGCGGCCGTAACGGAAATTGCAACGGTGACGTCATCATTCAAAATGGCGTAAAACACAATGCCAGAATTTTCGAGAACACAATGACGTCATCCAAGATGGCGGATACAAGATGGCGGATCCAAAATGGCCGCCGTGATCTACTTGTCCCGCTACGTTATGTCTCGTTACGCTGTGTCCCGTTACGCTCATCCAAGATGGCCGCCGTGACGTCACAATCCAATATGGCGGACAGACAATCACAATCCACACCCAGAACCCAGTCCCAGTTAATACTTTCCTATACTACTGGAGCCAAATTATTTTGACTGTTGAGCCAAAAGACTGTTTGGAGCCATAGACCGTTGGAGCCAATGAGCGTTCGAGCCAAATGACTTTTGGAGGCATTATATATCCTATCATGAAATTGTTGACGATCGCATCCTACAGAGTTAAAGGTACTTGAAAAGGTACCTCCTTTTATTTAAATGCGCTTCCTTTTACGCGAGTTTGCGTTCAACTGTGTTTTTTTTTTTTTTTCGTTAAATGCTTGACCTGCGTATATATTACGTTTTCGGTGTGTAGATTGCGTGATCATTACGTGTTCAGTGTGTACATTGCATGTTCATTAAGTGTTTGGTGTGTATCTTGCGTGGTCATTGCGTGTACATTGCGTGTAAATTGCGTAATCATTATTTGTTCGGTGACTACATCGCGTGGTCATTGCGTGTCATTTGCGTGTACACTAAGTGATAATTACGTTTTCTGTATGTACATTGCATCTTCCTTGCGTGTACATGTCGTGTACATTGCGTGACCATTTCGTGCACATTGCGAGACAATTTGCTTGTATTTCGTGTCCATTCCGTGAACATTATGTGTCCTTTGCGTGTATTACGTGTACATTGCGTTTTCGTCCGGTTGCAATTATATAGGCGAGTTCTCAGTAGGTGGGATTTTCAGATTGTTACTGGCTGCGACGGTGTAAGGATCACCTAGTTTGTCTCATCTGTTGCCTAAGTCACGTAATTACCTGTTCGTGTAAACACGATGGCATCTTTACCGTCTGTAACGTTGAACTATATGGACGTTGTACCATCGTCTGCGGGGACCCTGACGTCAGCCACGACGGTGGCAAAGATCCCGTTGGCAACGTTGACGACAATACTAGAGGACACTTCAACAGTCACGGTACCACCAGCAGAAGACAGCATAATGACTTAAGTGCTGGCTGCACATGAAACCATAATGAACGTCGTTTCGCCCTCGATGGATGCTTCAATGGTTGGTGGTTCGACAACAACTAACGAGCATTGATGCCGTTACTGCGACAAGATTTTCTCACACAACGGCAATGTTCGACGACACGAGATGAGAGAATGTGCTAAGAATATTTCTCGTAAAATGTTTGGCTGTAAAAAATTTTGCAAGCAATTTGCAAGAAATGTTAGTTTGAAACATCAATTTTAGACATGCAAAGGCCCTGCTATACAACAGCGAATGATTTATGTACATAAGAGTACACCAGGAATCTGTACAACTGCAGTAACATAAGCATCTGGTTCGGGTTGGTCTTCAATGAATATACATCCTTGCGGCTACTGAGACATGACGTTTGCATTTGCTCATGATTTCAGACATGAGAGGAGTAAATGTACGAAGAATTATTCTCACATGAAGTTTCGCTGTGATGAGTGCCATCTTTGGTTTACTCGAATTGCTAATTTGCGACGACATGCGAAAATCTGTAAAGGCGAAGTCCGTGTGCCTACTGTTGAACTACCGACAGACTTTTAGAATACTTGGTTTAGATTGGAGACTCGTGAGCATACAAGCAAAAAAAAAAAAAAAAAAAAAAAACAGATGTGCATTAACCGATTGCTATGACGTCTGGACATGGAAAAAAAACCAAGACTGTGTTCGGTGCATTAGAGGTGATTTATAATGGGTTCTACATGGTGCAGTCTGCATTTCGTGGAACACTGACAGACTACTATTATATAAATACGTTACGTGAGTAAAAATACATTTGTACTTTTCTTGACGATATCAGGCAGGAAAAAATAAATCACGTTACTGATGATATAGCAACAAACGGTTCCTTTAAAGAAACTTCTGGCTGGACTGTATATATGGGAAGCTTTATACGTCCGAGAACCGAATATATAACTGTGCTTTGAAGACACTGACTGCTAAATTTACAGTTCTGACGATGTGAAGCAAATTGTTAAACACAGTGTCCAGAAACACTGTCAAGAATAGGGATACTAAGTCAGTAAATGATCTGTCTGTTCTCTGGCTAGTATAAACCGGTTGGAGCTGAGAACTAGTTATTTCAAGCCAATGCAGAACTAAATGTTTATTAGATTGTTATCGTTAGCAAGTGTTTCTGCAGTAGAACAGAATTTTTAATAAACTGTATTTAAACAAAAAAAAAAAAACAATTTTTTAATTCTTGCACCTTTATATTAAATTGATATTATATGTAATTAAACTTTTAATATTTTGCATTGACTAAGAATTTGACCGAGAACTGGAATGTTCGAATCAATCAGTAAATTATTGAGTAATTTTTATAAGGAATGTTTTTTTCCCCCGAATTTGTAACTAAATAATTACACATATTCAAGATGGCGCCCGGATTTCAAGATAGCGGGCGTCTCAGTAATAATAAATTAATACTGCACTCTAGTGGCCAAAGATTAAACTAGCATGATGGTAGCGTACTCTAGCAGACGAGAACAAATTGGTGGCCTCCAGCAGGCAAATACAATATGGCGGTCATGAAGTCATAATAACTGGCAATATATATATATATAACTTGGATCAAGTGGTGGAAGGTCAGTGCGTTGGCGGCTTGCATGGAGGAAGGATATGTCGTAATTTTTTATTTTTGCCTTCACCGGGTTCGTTCCAAGGATGTTAGTGCGTGTATAAAATAATATTTTATAATTAATGTTTCAATATTTATTGTTTTATTTTTTATTTTTTGTAATTAAAATAATTAATCAATTTCAAGAGGGCAGCCGCAGCGATAATTTCTGTGGTTAGGTCAAAATTGTATATGCTATTTTACTATTTTTTTTAATATTTAACTATGAATTTGCCAAAAATTAACTACTTGCCGGGAATCGAACAGAGGACGTAAATCGATTACGTTTTGAAGCAAGTAATATTGTTTTTATATTTTTATGGGTATTTTTCCGAATTTCTAGGTCAAAAATTAAAGAATTTGAATATTACTGTAATATCAAGTTCATCCAAGATGACCGACAAAAGCTTAGGGTGGGTTGTCGTCGGGGAATTCAAGCCTCATTATTGAATTTGTTTTCTTTTTAGGGCAAAAATCTTTGAGGTTTTTCGAATTCCGAATTTTTTAATTTTGGTGGAACAAAACGGGAAATTTTTCATTAAAAAAGGGAATGTATTTCTTTAAAATAGAGTCATTTTTAGTAGTTTCGAGTCGGTTTGAGTTATTTATGAGTCCAAGATGGCCACCATGATGACCCAATCAGAGATGACGGTCAGCACCAAGCACCGCACCCTGTAACCCTGTGCCAGTATGCCAATTATAACCTACTTATATAAAAATACCAAAGTTTAAAATAAGTTATAAAAATGGCCTTACACTGGCGATAATACACAGTTTCGTCCCTAAACTCTAATTGCCTTAATAACTTAATATTAGAATACGCGCTTGTTACATGAAGGGATTGGGTTTAAATCTCCTCACTGAGAATTTTGAAAATAAATTTCATAATGTAATACTAAAGTTGAATCAACTTAATTAGGTTAAATTTTGTTTGTAAGTACTATTCACATACTGATTTAAATCTTAAAAAATATCATAAACATATACTTACTGCTATGTGCTTAAAATATTTGAGGTTAATATTTTAATAATATCATATAAGTATAACTAATAACGTAAGCGAAAACATTATAATATTAACTGTTCATATAATTTTAACAAGATTGGCAGTAGTTAAATAAAATACATAAAAAAATAGCACACTTTCGTAAATCTTTATAGAACCACCAAAATGTTAATCATTTTTGAGGTCATGTTCATTTCAACAAAATTTCCCTGGATATTAAATTATATGTATTTTTAGTGTTGATATCATATTTTCTTACGACTTTTAATTTCACATAATGTACTCCAGAATATTTTCACTACTACAGCGTTTATTTTGGCACACAAATATGCTAAGTATATCCCCGATATTCGCGAAACGTGCACGGGTGCATGTGGCCAAATGTGGGTCCGCCGTCTTGACGAATTCGGCTCGTGGCTATAGTTGTTACTGCATGCATGCGTACTGGACTTTCAACTGTCAAATATTCATTGCTTAATGCATTTCTTTGCATTTCTGGTGGATTCTAAAATTTCACCCTAAAGGTGCCTAATGAAGTTTAATAGTGTATCTGCCGTTGAGGTCACACTTACCAAATATTTGTAAGTGGCATGTCAGTCTAGGCCAATGACAACTACTGCTAGAATACCCACAAAAATGTACTTTGGGTTGTATCTTGGGGTATACAGTTTGGGTACAACGATATTTTTTTATATAAATTTGCACTTTGTTTAAACATACAGGAGTTAAAAATACAATTTAAAAAATAACTAAACATTTCCCTAGCTACCTGACCCCAGACGTTGGTTATATGTAAAAAAAAGGTTAAATATTATAAATTATATTTTACTTTAAGTTGTAATTATATAATAGAAAGCTAGATACAAAATAACTATGTGGTTTTTACTTTAAGATTAAATCTACCAACATCAAGAATCTACCAACCGGAAGAATTTTCAACTGTTAATAGTACTGATGCTTATGACAAATGCGTCATTATTACTGTTGCTGCCATCGGATTTAATAATTTTGTTGACGGAATAAGTAAGTAGAATAACTGCCACGAGATATGTCCGCGCTCTAACACAAACAGAGGCCAACCGAGAGTCACACTGCAGACTTGCCGTTCATATATTCATGCGAGAAATTCATTGAGTACCCAATCATTTCTCAGGTAGAGTCCATACAGTAATTGGAAAGTACTGCCAAATGTAGCGTCTACGATACATGTAGCTACACCTTTCACATTGCGAAGACTTTAACAAATTTTTCAAATTACAGTTGCATTCCTCATGGAATATAGCATGGTAAACCTAATAATAGGTCTTTTAAAAAAGTTTATTAACAGGTCCTGGGTTAGGTGGAACTGGTTTTGGTCATATTTCATAATGTCACTTTAAGCTATCATGACGAACATTTTTTTTACATCTGCTATACTGAAACGGTGTTTTTAGTTTAATATTCTGACATTCAATTCTTTCATGAATTTAGCTATTATATGCTTTGATAAAGTACTTGCACTGATGCACAAAATGTGTCAGTAAATCTTCAGCGGTCATCTTTGTATACGGAGTAACAAATAATGTCGTCATTGTAGACATCCAAGTCTCCTCTGCTGGTAGGACTACACTCATTTGTGTTTCCTATAGTGCATTTACGCCCATTATCGCCGCGGTCGTCGGAGTCACACACATCGAGATCTCTCCTGATGATGGTAAATGTTCCATCGAAGTCAAAGTTAGAGAAGCACAAACACCAAATAAATTCTGGGGTACTTAGCGCGGAGAACTGATCCGCTCCCCACAAAAACTATAACGATGGCCTAATTAGCAAACCTCGTATCTCACAAAAATGAAATTTTACAGGAGGAATGAAAAACTGTCCACAGTGTTCCAGCTTTGAAATTTTTGGTAAATAATCACTTAAAACACATTAAAATGTATACTGCAATTATAATGTGGTAAAAATCCAATATTGTTTATTTCTTATATTAATTAATGGAGTTAGGAGGTTTGCAGTGTTATTTCCATGGAGATACGAGTTTTAACATGCCACATTTTAACCAATAGCTTTGATGAAATTTAACTTACCATTTGCTTCAAAATATTTTTATTGATTACAATGAACCATAATAATTAGTTGTATAGTAGTAGGTACCTAATATTTACGTTTTGTATTATAACATACGAAAAAGTTATTTTTAAACAGTAGAAATCATGATTTAAAATGTGTGCATGTAGGCCGCCAAGTTCACACTAGGTCTACCTGACAATGCTGTCATATCATATGGCTTAGACAAACCACAACGAAGCAGCACTCGTTCCCCGCTATTTGTCAAATGGAATATTATCATAAAAACTATGAAAATCTACCTCCATAGTTGCTTTAAGTGATTGTAGATGTTCGAAATTCAGTTTCTTCATTTTTAAGTCGCTCTTTGTGTAGCCTATGAAATGATTCGAATGCCATGGCAGATTGATTTTTTCTTATCCGGTTCGGCAGAAGAGTCCAGTCATCTGAGAATTTCAACTTGTAGAGGATATTTCCATTTTGACAATACCTCAATGCTTTTAAATCAGTAACAGTAGGTTCTCCAGGTTTTCGTCCGGCTCTAATGTTTGAGTACAAGTGGTGTTGGTCGAATCGTCTGAAGTATTCATGGTTTACATACTTGAATACATAAGGTCTTGGATTCTTTCTTGCATTTTTGTATGCATGTACATATTCTGCTGGAACATTTATAGTCTTATGTTTCAGTTGTCGCTCAATTGTAGCATGGATCGAGTCTGCCTCCATTTGTGTGTGTCCCTTCTCCAAATATTTATGTTCAATGACAACATTGTTAGTCATTGCGATGTGTAGAAGAGCATTCGACAGAGTAGTATTCCTATTTTGATAACAGCAACCATCGCTGTACAGAATGAGTTTATTTGCATTCTCTGGTAAAGGCAACTGTGATCTTACATAGCCTGTAATCAGTGTAGAGAATTCATTGGCTGTTAGGCCCCTTTCAGACTCATTCCATAAGAAACAATATCCATCATGTGACTT
Organism: Bacillus rossius redtenbacheri; assembly: GCF_032445375.1. Taxonomy (NCBI): domain Eukaryota; kingdom Metazoa; phylum Arthropoda; class Insecta; order Phasmatodea; family Bacillidae; genus Bacillus; species Bacillus rossius. The sequence goes on from NC_086330.1 coordinate 252,642,520, forward strand.
CAGATCAAATACTGTGAAATTGGGGACAGCCAGTTTAGATTTGTAATATAAACTGGAAACATTTGAACGAGGACAAAGCAGTAACAACTGTAAGTCCATTTTGTAGACACCCTCTTCACTAACTTTATCTGAATCCTTTTCCTCTCTTGCATCTTTTTTTTTTTTTTGCTGATGGATCTCGTACTGATCTTGAGATAAATTGCCAGCTTTAAATGCAGCATAAAGATCGCATTCTTCTTTCTTTGGTGTGTACAGACTTAAATTGTGTTCTTCAAAAACTTGTGAGAAAGTGCACGATGAAAGTGGCTCAACTCCTCTACTTATACACCAGTCATCCTTGTAAAACTTGTACAGCTGAATTTTTGATGTTCACATAGGTTCCAAATATTGTTTTCTGGATGATGCACGGCAGTAATGAGATTCAACTTGCTTAATTTTGACAAAAATTCTTCTAATGATTTCCTTCCTTCTGGTTTGCGAAAGCTGTGAAGTTGAGGCACGTTCCTCTCTTCATCATTGTCTTGTGTTTCTATTTCCTTCTCAGTATCTTTCTGCCAATTTAGGGCTGTCCACTCTCCAATACTAAGTGTATTCAGAAACATCTATTTACATACTCTTATTTTTTCTGATCCTTTCTTCAAAAGATATTTACAAGAAAATGTTCGTCTGGAAGTTGATGCATCTTTCCTATCTCTGTGCCTTTCAGTTGGGTTCATTTCAGTTAATAACCTAACAAAGTATTTCTTTTCCCCCCATTCCAGTGCCCAGTACTCCTTAAAATTGTGTTCCCTATCAGATTCTGTCAGCGAAAAACACATGTTGCTGCTGTTTTTTTTCCTTGTGCAGTTACACCTAGGCTTAATAGATTTTTCATTCCTTTGAATATCGTAACACCAATAACCATCTAGTCTGCGCTTCCCTTTGTATTTTTGACCTAGTTTACAAGCAGCTTTTGGCTTGTTTATCTTCCATGAACTACTTTTCACTTGATGACGCTTCCTTCTCTGTTTATAAAATGTAAGTTTGCCTTCATGAACAGCAACTTCTTCTTCCATTGATGGTGGCATGTAATCTGGGTCTACCATATTACTATTCTCAAGCCTGGAACAATGTGGAGATACACCTTCCAGAGGGTCATTAACTTCCTTCTGCGGCGATGCTTTGGTACTTTCAACATTATTTAATTCATTACTTTTCACAATTACTTGGCTCCCTATGTTTAGCTCTTCGGTAGTAGCACCCAAATCTTTGATTAAATTTTCTGTAACAATTTCATTGTTGCACATTTCTGTGTTCGTCGATGAAAGAAAAACTTTATTAAAAATACTACTTGTATGTATCGATTATTGCAGATGTTAAAGAAATAAAACTTTCATCATGCATAGTTACATCTCTTTCTAAGAGACATGAAGTCCTGTTATGATTCTTGTTTTCTAACCCTACATCTGGTGTAATCGGCAATAGAAATTGAATTTCAGAGTCGGTGTCCATCATTTGCTCTTGTGGCATAGTTTGACCAGAATTTCCAATTTTAGCAGCTAACTGTATCTCATTTCTTGTGTCTATTTCTTCGTTCATCAATGCATCAGAGCTTAAATTTGCACTCATTGGCGACAAAGTTCCATCATGGTTAACTTTAAATACTCCACATTCTTGGAAATTAATCTCGTCTGGTGGCTGTAATGCCATAGTAACAATCTTTTGTGCTCTTGACATTCTAAAAGTAAGAAGAAAAATTTATTTCCGTATGTTGCGATTACCGAAATATCTTGCACTTTACGATTCTCCATGGAAAATAAAAACTAAAATTTGAATATAATTTTTGTTTCTGAAAATATTATCTGAAATAGAAGTCGTAACACTGTAATAATTACTAATAATTATTATTAAAGTAATGCAGGGGTGGGGGAAAATAACACTAATAATACTTCAAGTAAAACCTCTTAACTCCATAATAACCCAACGACACTGTTAGTAGCAAACCTCTTAACTCCACACGATTACAAAATAACTCAACTATCATATAATAATTGTTGTATAGTATAATCATAAGCAGTAAACAAATAATTAAAACTTACTTGCTTGAAAAGAGTTTGTGTTTAGTGTTACATTATATAATTGCGACAAACAATAGCAAAGAATGCAAGCATATCGTCACAACGATTCACTAACCATTACGTACTGAGGAGTTAGCAGGTTTGCCAAATCAAATATTAATATTTGGAGTTAAGAGAAATGCAAAAACATAATTTATCCATGGATGAATTTTAACTGGAGTTATGAGTTTTGCTGTGCATGTCGGTACCAAGGTTTGTCACTAAATGGCACCAAAATATAAAATTTGGCCAAAAGTGGAGCTACGAGGTTTGTTAATTAGGCCATCGATAAGCAAATTAAGGATCATACTTCTGATCCTCTTTACATATTAGCAGTCACTGGTTTAATTTGTAAATCAAATAACCATTTTCAGTCTAACTTTTTGATTTTAAGAAGAATTGTTTTTTTTTTTTAATTTTTATTTCAGGGTAATTAAAATTCTAGAAATCAAAATTACAATTCCATTTTTCACATTCATTTAAAATACACAACTTACACACAATACATTATTAAGGTATTACTCATTATCGTAGGCAAATGATTGAATGCTGCACTGAATGCCTCCTCGACTCCAGCTAGTACTGGTTCCTACCAGTTGCTGGGCTCGGGCGCAGGAACACAGGTATAGCATTGCCCTCAGTTGTGACGACCTCGTTGATACATGGGCTACGTCGTTGGCGACCACGGCTGTGGCAGGGTTTTCACTCGGTAGTTGTGTCACGACATCTCCAGGCGTATAAACAATGTTAGAGCAATGACATGATATATGTATCCTGTATCGCTTGGAAATATGTATAGATGCATCAAAGGTCGTAACAGGTTGCAACAAGTCTTGTCCTGCACAATTTGCAGATATACGTAAGTACGTAGATGAACGTTGATTTAAGAAACATGATTAAGAATATTTACACGGTTGTTGAAAGACGTTTGTCGAATTTTACGTAGTTGCATGTTAATGTAGAATGATAAAGAAATGTAATTTAAAGTGAATGCCTCTTGATGTTCAATGATGAAACTGAATATTTACATCGATTTACGAAAATAATTACAAAGTTATACGTGGATTTGAAATGACGATTGTGAAAATTTATGTGGATTTATAAAGATTATTATGAATACGAGCAATGATGATATACGTCCAAATATCTGCTTCATTAAAAATGCGTTTGAACTGTTTTGCGTCCAACCGTGCATCTTTTTGGATAAATGTCCGCACAAACTTGCGTCCTTTTCCACTTAATACAATTTCTTTGACATAGGCAATTGCAGTTTTGCCCTGTTTGCCATGTAAAAAAAATATAAATGCAAAATAAAAAATGAAAAATGAAAACATGAACCAACAGGAAACAAGCCTAAATCAGCTGATGCCAAACAGATAAAACCAACGTGGAACCTAAACAAGTATTATAGTCAACATAACGACGACAGCACAGACGAACACATTCAAACTTCTATATCAGACAGCACAAGATAACGTGGAAAGTATTTAGTCATGAAAAAAATAATAACAGCACAGACGTACACTGTTAGCTAACAACGACCAGATAGTATCACCAATAAGAGTAAATGCAGACAGACAACAGCATCTGGTTAAGGCAGCAAATTTACGAACGCAACGAAGAAGATAAAAATATATTATGGATAACACAATGTCGAAAACACCTACGAAACAGGTTGCGACGTATCTGTGTTCGTCTGTGTTTTCGTCGTTTTTTTCTAAAACATCCGTTTGGTCACATAGTTGAGATTCGTCTGTGTTGTTGTGTTGTCCACATTAACTTTATGGTATTATATTTTGGTTTGTCTCTTTATCGATGTGTTGTCAAAGTTGGTTTTTGTATTTAGTTACTGTCCTTGTTGCTACGGTTTTGTCGTTGCTTGCCCCCTGTGTCCGTTTGTGCTGTTATATATTTTTTAAACTAATTCCTTCCACGGATTTATCTCTACAGACTATTTTTATGCATCACATAATTTAAGATTATTTTCTGTGTGTTTCCATTTTCTTTTTTTTTTATGTGTTATTGAAGTTTCTTAATACACACAGTGTAACCAGGAAGGACTTATGTCAAAAATTATTTCTTGAAAGTAATCTTGTTTTGACTCATTTACCTTACTAGTAACCACGAGAAGATATGTAAGTGGGGACCAGACGGCTGAGCGTTCAGTTTATTTATCTTTTAGTAGAGTGCGGATTGTAGAGCCGTGGAGCCGGTCCGCAATGTGACGTCACTATGGCTATCTTTGATGAACTTTACCATGATATTTTGACCTTTACTTTTGTAATTTGCCTAAGAATAGCCAACATTGAATTACAATTTTCCAAAATGACCCCAAAATTTACCACAATGACTGAATTTTTCCAGTTTTGAGGAAAATGTTTCGGCCAAAAAATCTCAAACAAATGAAAATATTTATTTTATATTGAGCAGTTAACGCAAAAACTCAAAAATTCTACTTTTTAAATGTCTCAAAAAAATTTTTATTGAAAAGTATATGTCTCCAAATTGGCTTAAATTCCCCATCTACCAGCCACCAATAAGCTGGTGGGGAAGTTAGACCTCGACCTGGTCGCCGTTTTAGGTGGATTTGATCCCGGTGGCCACCTTGGATTCCACTGTCTTGGATTCCGCATTTTTGTTTTTATAACTTTCTTCATTTTCTTTTCTATAAGTTACCGCCATATTGGATTCCGCCATATAAAATTATAAAGTCACAGCATCCCTATTGGTTTCTTTAACTTTCGTCCATTTTTAATTAAGACGTCACGCCCATCGTATTGAAAAACTGTAATTATTATCAAAAAATAGGATTTTATTTTTGATTCATAAAAACTATTTAAATACAGTTTGTAGTAAAAAAATAAATAGTTGCGTGTATATACTTATACACTTGCGTTAGAAAATGTATTTATTTAGCGTTATAACCGACATTAATTTTGCATACAAATAAATAATACAAATAAAATAATACAATGACTGGCCTGATATTATAAATAAGGGTAAGCAAAGTATAAATTAAAATAAATTAATTTTTTCATTAATAGTATTCAAAATATATATAAAAGCGTGTATGAAATATATTACATATTTTATTTAGTAAAGTAATAGAGATAAATTTTAATTAATTATGAAAATTAAAAACTTGCTGAATGTTAGTTTTTATTTATTCATATGAATTATTTAGTTAATAATGTAATAATTTATAATATATTTCAAAAAATACATATACGGGAACATATTCTATCTTATATAGTAGACTTGAAAATTTTTATACACAACTTCTATCACTAATATTCACGATAAATAAATGTCTTTAATAGAAATATGTACCAGAATTCAGAATTAATCACTTAAGAAAACGACTTAAAAGCACATACTATAATATTTATCCGTGTGTAGCCTTTTCTTGTATGTAGCCTTTTTTTTTGTATGTAGCCTTTTATACGGCCTGTGAAAATTTCGTTGTATGTTGCGAGCGCATCATAAAAATTTATCTTATAATTATTTCATAACGCGCCTAAAAAATGATAACTTAAAAAAAACGCACTTACGTCATGGACCTTGGAGTCCTCGGCTCGAACCCTGTGAGGCTAAAAATAAATAATCCTTCCTCATTGATGTCCTCAAACTGACTGACCATCCCCCTTACTTATAGCGTGGAATGTATACATAATTATATTTATAATTCAGTATTCAATATTGATATAAATGTGTGTATGAAATAAATAACATTTTTTAATTTAGTAAAGTAAACGAGATAAATTTTAATTTATAATGAAAATCAAAAACATGCTTCAAATAGTATGCCATCATTACGACCATGTTGAATTGACCATTTTATTTGCGTCTGCTAGAGTTCAATGACACCACATTGGTTTAAGTTTTTCTCTCTAAAGTACAGTTGTAACAGTCACCAATTCGTTAGCTGTTTAAGCATCCATCATCATGTTGACCATCTTGGCCACCATTTTAAAAATCTGTAATTATTAACCTGAAAAATTGTAAAAACTTCTAAAAAGTCATTTAAAAAATGTACCTATAAAGATAGGGATTCATTCGACCGACTTCTGTCCTTGCTACTACAAATGTTCATATTCTTCTTACGTGTGAAGTTGCACAGTTCTTCTTATCCATATGTAATATGGTAAATATTATCATGGCAATACAACAATTTCTGAAGATTGCTTTTTTTTAATTAAAAAACACATTTGACTTTCTTAATCACTAATTACATTTTTAAGCAAAATAATTTTTGACTGCCTGTTAATATAATTTACTAAGAAAGAATTTGACACCATTAATTTGGTACACAGTAAGTCCTTTATTGTTTATTTTTTTCTACACAGAAGCATGAAGTAAAGATTCATTAAAATAATATTACTTTTAAATTATAAAGAAACGTGTGTTTCGGGTGACTTCTTGATATTTCTGTGTGTTTGCTTGTCATTTCTGTGGTAGTTACTACCTCTCGTTTCAGTTTAATGGCTATTCATCGTAAAATTTTACCTCCATGCGTATGTTCGATTCCCATGCGCTGTTCGCACCTGCGGGATGACAGTGACAAGGGAGCGTGCTGCGACTCCCCCCTCCTTCTCACCCACAATTACCAAACACACTCACCGCACGACGTCCCATGACCGGCCCCGCGGCCACGGCTCGGCCCGACTTTCACCCCTCCACTCCCACCTACTGCCCTCCTGGGGCAACTAGCCGTCGACCTAGAGGCCACTCCTCCGAGGACGATGGATCGATCGAAGGAGTGATTGTATCACGCCGATGACCTGATAACAGGCGCGGCCTGGAACCGGTGGCCGGCACGCCAGGTGTGTTTGAGGTCGCCTCTGATCGCCATTCAAACGGTTCTTTTTAGGAGTCGCCCTAACCCCCCCCCCCTCCATTTTTTGTTTAAATATTTTATCACTTGGTTAGATATTTAATTTTACTCTGAGTAATTATATTTGAGGGCATTTTCTGAAAAAATGTTTCACGAATAAACTACATCGTATTTATTAAATCAAACGGAAGAATGAGCGCAGCGACCATTTTACTTAATATAACAAACGCAGAGGTAAATATCATCGATATGTACCAATGTTCTAACACAATTGTCTTGCAAGTAAATTATACGTTAAACTGAAGAACTTAAAATTGTGTAAACTTTGTCCGCTAATTTCATAATAAAAAAATAGCTGTAAGGTTATATAATTTGACATTAGTAATATAAATTGACATATGTACCTATATTAAACTTTTTTTACATGCTCCAAATGCTACATTGAATATCCTGTGTTTGAATACAACTGGATTAATCGTGAATTTGCATTGGACTTCATTTGGTTGAATTTTCACTGCAGGGGCGTGCACATTTGTTCGCAAAGTATCGATTTTCTTAGTTTGTATTTTTTTTTTCTCCACGGAACAGACAAAAGCGTTTATCAGGACTGGTAATCAGTAGTAAAAGAGCTGGCTACATGAATTTTTTTTTTTTTACTTTTTGACGTTAGGACAAGAATCGTCCGACGAGAGGAGTAAGGAAAGACCCGAGCACACTGCGCCTACTCTAGACGCCTCACTCCTACATTACAGTACACGGCTTATTATGGTACACGCTGTTGCCACATCTCTATCACTTTACGAACTTCAGAAGATGCATTGATTCAGAATTATGATTGCACATGAAGCATTTTAAGAACTCATATCGTTATTTATAATATTTTATACCATCAGGCTTATAAAATTTATAATAAATCGCACTTTTTTTTTTAACTTTAAGTCACAACAAGAAACCGTTCACACACATTAATTGGTACGAATTCATACGATAATTGTAAAGAATTGATAAATAAATTGTTAACATTGCATATATTTTAATCACTATCGCTAATACTAACCAAAGTTGATCAAAGCTCCATAAGTGCATTATCACACTGATATTACTACACGCTTAGCTTCACCTGTATGTTTGTTTGTATGTTTGTGACCGACTCCTTTGCACTCGATTTTGACCCACTTTAAACGGACAGATTTAATCTAAACTTCGTATACTTATCGAGGACCGGTGACAATACACTAATTTAATAAGTTTATCTCATTATCCTGATTAGGCTCGACAAGGTTAAATAATTCCCCCTCCCAGCCTCTGTGTGAAAGCAAGTGAGACAACCGTGCAGTCGGCGCATGCGCTCCGTCTACCTACTTTCCAGCTCAAGCACTCGGGGTATTAGCATTATTACAATATATTTTCGACAGTTGGTTTGTTGGCCGAGCGGCTTAAGGCGCGGGTCTTCGATGACGTCTACCTACGTATAAACCGGTCGTGGATTCTAATCCTGTCAAAGCCTGGGAAAAAAATAAAATAAAATTTGTTTTCTTTTCAACAAATTTTGGGATTGGTGCCGTAAATCCATCTGTAATTCATCTGGGACTTCGCCAATCCTTCTATTCAAACTAAAAGGTGAAAAATAACTTTAAAATAAGTTTAAAACAATAATGAATGAAAAATACTAGTATTTTTGTGAAAAAAGCGTGGGGCGCTTTGTTCCATATTTATCGTACATCGAGCGCCCGATGCACAGTGGGGTATTTGGCCGATTTAGGCGGCCAAAAGTGGATTTTACAAATTTGACTCTACACAGATAAGTGATACCTTATATGAAAGCTGAAGAGTTGAGGATTAATAAATTGTATCCATCTTATCGCTCGGCGCAAACTCAAGGTCGTGAGATCAGTTGGAACTTGTTCTCATGAAGTGGACGTGTCCGTTCTTGACTCTCCCGTGGAGGCTTCTTTCAGTATAGTGACTTGTGTGTATGCGGGTTAGAGAGTGAAGTGAAAACTAATGGAGCCTGATGAAGCAGGTAATTGTGTATAAAAGACGTGTATTTTCGTAAAGATGTTAACTGTTTTAGCAGAGATAGAGCATTTTACATTGTTTTGTTTTGTTTCGTTATTTTCGAAATAAATTTTAAACTTATATAAGTATATTAGTCTACTTCCCGGGGTTTCCCGGTCATAATTTTTGATGCAATGAAAAGGTTAAGCCTGCTACTTTACAATTACGTAAAAATTACCCGCGGATTCGCGCGGTTTTGCATTATATATATATATATATATATATATATATATATATATATCTGTGTGTGTGTGTGCAGATTATTCATTTTTTTACATGTCTTTATTTTATTTATGATTTCTTTAAAATTTTGTTTTAGGGCCTTCGGGCATCAATGCAGTGACTCGAAGAAAGTTGTTTAACATGATGCAACAGCAAAATTTAACGAATATTAAGGAACAATTGGAATTTTTAGAAAAAAACTTATTACAAAACAACTATTCTGAGGAACAAATAAATTATGTAAAGCATAAATTTTCACATTTTAAATCAGAATTTAAACGAAGGTGGACCGTAGCACATAAGAAAAAGGATATATTTGGAAAAAATTTGTAATTGGCTCAATGGGATATTCGAAGTTCCTAAAGAAATAAAGCGACCAGGGAGGCCAATGAAGAGATTTCAAGATTTGAGTGATAGAAGCAAAAGAAGAAGAACAACATTTAAGACATACTACAGAGTCTGAAGTACTAACTTACGCTACTCGGTTGACATTAGGAGCTGTAGGAAAAAGAGACGCTTCCAAAATACTGAAGGAAATTACAAGTTCTCCGAAGCGAGCAGGGAAATATAAGAGAGAATATTCTATTAGGTTAGGGTATGATAAACCACAACAAACGACATTAAGTGCACTGGCTATGTTTGTTGAAGCGGAACTTTCCAGAAGACAGTACGAAATAATTAGAAGGACTAATAAGAAGTTCTATCCTTGTTATAGTATTCTTCAGAAAGCAAAAGTAGATTGTTACCCTGAGAAGGAATCATATTTCATTACTGAGAATTGTGCTGCAATTAACTTACAACATTTACTGGACCATACTGTTACACGACTGTTGTTGCATTTAGAAAAAGGTGTACAAACATTAAATAAAGAAGAATGTAACTCATTGGTGTTAATTTGCAAGTGGGGCTGTGATGGTTCGCAACAAACTCAATATAAGCAAAAATTCCAGAATGATGCTGACTCCGATGCACATATTTTCCAGAGTTCTTTTGTACCGCTTCAACTAATTTGTAGCACAAATAAGAAATTAATCTGGCAGAATCCAACGCCTTCTTCGCCACGTTTTTGTCGTCCTATTAGAATAAGATTTGTGAAAGAATCCACAGACATAACAAATGAAGAAATCAACTATGTACAAAAGTCTATAAATTTGTTGCAAGACACGAAGGTGACATTAGCAGACAAATTATACTCAGTCAAACACACAATGATGCTCACCATGATCGACGCCAAAGTTTGTAACGCTGCTACTCAAACAACTTCCATACTGAGATGTTATATTTGCGGTTCAACAAGTAAAGATTTTAATAATCTATCAGTCAAAAACGAGGTTAATGCAGAGACACTTAAATTTGGACTGTCGATCTTACATGATAGAATCCGTTCGTTTGAAAGTTTATTGCATCTTTCCTATAAACCGCCCGTTAAAAAGTGGCAGGTAAGATCAGAAAATTAAAAAGCACTAGTGAATAAGAGAAAATTAGAAATCCAAGAAAACTTGAAAAATAAAATGGGTTTGATTGTAGATGTGCCTAAACCCGGATTTGGCAATACCAATGATGGTAACACTAGTAGAAGGATTTTCATAGACCCAGAATTAGCAGCAGAAATTACAGGCATTGATACCAAACTAATATATCGCTTCAAAGTGATATTGGAAACCGTATCGTGTGGACACAATATTAACATAGAAAAATTCTCAGAATATACCATGGAGACAGCTGAGCTGTATGTTCAGTTATATCCATGGCATCCGATGACGCCCACGGTTCACAAGATTCTGATTCATGGTCCCGTTGTGGTAGAGAACGCGCTGCTGCCTATAGGCCAACTTTCCGAAGAGGCTGCTGAAGCACGCAATAAACATTTTCGTCTTTACCGTCAAAATTACGCAAGAAAGTTCTCCAGAGTCTCTTGCAACCTAGATGTGCTTAACAGACTATTACTAAGTTCTGACCCGTTGATAACTGGTATGAGGCCTATAATTCGAAAAATTAAAAAATCGTTTTTAAAGGAAACCCTAGAAATGCTACTTCCAGCTGAAACTACAAATCAACATACAGATACTGCTGAAACTGAAGAAGATGAGACTTAGAAGGAACAGAAGAATCTTCTGATGAAGAACCGTATCTGTCTTAATCTGATGTATTATTATTGTGTAAATTTAGGTAGGTGTTCTAGGTAACATTCATATTTTTGTATAAAATTATCAATAAAGTAATAAGTCTTATAAAATCCAAATAAAATGTTTCCTGTCACTTTAAACTACCACGAATGGGTAAGCTGGCATATGTAGACCCAATTAAAAGATAAAAATAATTTTGGCCGCCTAAATCGACCAAATACCCCACTGTGCGATGGTAGAGCAGCCGACATGTCATTGGAAGGCTCTGGGTTCGAATCCCAGTCCGGGCTAACCGAATTTTTCTTACATATTCTATACACTATCATTGAGAAGGTCCTTTTTCCACCCTTTCTCAATCCTTATCCTTCCCAAAATTCCTGTTACGTTAATGTGGAACGCTTCACGTAATAATTAATCCGTAACTTACATCCTTTCCTGCTTTACAGCATTAATTTCGTACATTATGTAAGACTGGTCTATATCACTTGATCGTCAATAACCTTATACCATTAAGTCTCACAGTATATATTGATAACTTTAAAATCTTTGAATGGCTTCTAAAATCGAGATTTGACTATCAATACAGCTGTACACATTAATAATTTGGAAAATAATTACAGTTACTTATAGTTATCACGGAATTAATAGTAGATTAGAACAAATAAGTATTAAAAAAATTTAAAAAACACGCTTTTATAAATAAACCAAACTAAAAAGTATAAAATTAATAGTAGTTTAAAAAAAATAAAAAGCTCGTTCTTTTAGAAAATCCAACTAAAAAATAGAAATTTAATTTTAATAAATTTTGATTAAAAATAGTGTGAGATAAAAAAATGTATCTTGGTTTAATTTATACCAGCTAGAGTGCAATACTGTAAATCAAAAGACTGTCATACCATACGTCATCTTTTCTGCCATTTTTGCTGTCATTTCGAACACTATAATTATTAACCTGAAGTTTTGGAAAAATTTCTAAAAATTATATAAAAAATAATTTTGTAATACATAAATTAATTTACTTCATTTAAGTCCTTCATTTAATCCTTGGTCAATTCAAAAATTTGTTTTAGATTTAAAATATTTATGTAATTAAATATCAACTCAAATTTTATAAAGATCAAAGTTCCAGATTTAATAATTGAAACATATTTTTACCAATAATTTTTTACATAAATTCTACATTACTACAAGTACAAACAATCAAATTTTTTAAGCCTTTAGATTTCCCAGGGTCCTTCAAGCTTCCTGGAATGTGAAGTGTATGTCTAAGCATTTATTTTCAGGGCAGATCCCCATAACAAACGTTCACCACATAAATAATACACAGCTGAGCGTTCTCAGTTTCGGTGAAAGGACAGAAATACATTTCATGATATTTAGTAATGAATATGTGAGGAAACATTTTGCCACATAAGATACATTTTGGTCCAATTGAGCATGCAAACAATCCTTTATAATTTTGATGTGCTTTTTCAAGTTTCCATTATGTATAAACTGGCTAAAACGTGTTGCAGTTATATTCAAAACTTTTAGATTTATTATTACAATCATGCATTTCATATTCACGAATATTAAAGTTCTTAAAGTTGTCACAGCAGGCACAGTTAGGAGATGGAATACCGCCAGTTGATGCCGTCGCTTAAAACACTGTATACATTGAAGTTTCCAGTACTGTTGAGAAGGTAGGTAATGTTGGAACTGCTACATGCAAATATCCATGCTCGTAGGCATTGCTGACCACAGGATCATTGTTGATGATGGAGTTGAAATTACAATTGTTGTAGATGAAAGATCATACTGAACCGAAGAACTTCAATTGCTGATGGTGCAATCGGCATCGAGGTCTTTGTCGTTAAAGATACTAGAGTTATTTAGTCCGATAAGTACTAACACTGTTTAATAGCTGTAAGGATAACCTGTCCTCACTCTTCCACAGTCGAAGAAAAACTGTCAGAAATGCCCAAGGTATACTATGTAGATATTCCTATGCAAAAGTCATGAGACACTTTGCATCCAATCAACTTTCAGCTTGTGGCTTGACAGTATCTGGAATGGACAGCCAAATAGTCGTAACGTCGAGAGTACAATATCCGCATTGTGACAAACTTAACGACTTGCTCAATTGAATGTTATATTCTATATGACGTCTAGCATGGGGTACAAGCGAAAACATTTTGCCACAGAATTTACAAATAGGTTCTTGCCTGAATGAAAAAAAAAAAAAAAACACATTGTAGATTTCATCATGTCAACTTAAGCCATTACATCGTCCCAATTGTTTTCCACATTTCGCACTGAAACCATGTTCTTTGTACATTATTATGTCATCCGCTTTTTTCATGCTGACAATCACTTTAAGATGTAGTGAAAAACGTTCAAGAGTATTTGCACAGTTGACCATGATATTGAGGGGGAAGACGTTTGTGTCAGCACTGTTATTGGTAATTATGTCGCATTGTTTAAGACACTGCACTCGTTGGATTATCCTGCTTTACTGAGACAGTAGGAGCAAATAACCTCGAGACATCTGAAGCTGTCAGCATTTTTGCCATCGGGATCTGCGTCGCCGTCGTCATCGCTGCCATCAGGGTCTCCAAAGACGATGGTAGACATTCCACTAGAATCTCGGCAGCTGTTGGCTCTGCTACCATCCTGATCCTGCCGTCGATGGTAAAACTTTCATTAGTGTCAGCATTTATGATGGTTAAAATTCGATCGAGTTCGCCCGAATATCCAGCTACCAGACTTATATGTTAGTCGAGTCAAACTAGACTATCCTCACAACACCATAGTCAAAAAAAAACTCAGTCTCATTGTCTGTACCTCACTTATATACTGTTACGAACACGAAAGACCAGAACACGATGGCAGGTTTGGAGCTGGCTGGCACCAAGCACGGCCACTGGAGTCACGCGCCGTGTCACGTGCCATACACCCCCTCCCCCTCCGTCCTCCGCGCATCGTCCGGCCTCGGCGCTGTTATCTATCATTGAGCGGCCTTGGGAATTCCTTGGGCCATCACGTGAAGTGGAGCGAGCAAGCGACACTAATCTAGACTGTTCGGTCGTCGGGTCGGCCCGGGTTGACGCGACTCGTTGGTTCGAGAAGGGCGCCACAGTACTCAAGCAGCGACGCTGGCCTCCGGAGGGATGGTGAGTTCCGCGACGAGTGCCGTGTGAGTGCCGAGTTCTGAGCGGATTCCGAGCTAAAGGAAGTGTGACATCGGCGAAGAGGGTGAGAGGACCCCCCCCCCCCCCTGAGAGGGGCTTGACGCGGAGTTCTACTGGATCGTGAGAGTCCGGCGACTGAATAGCGCGAGACTGTGTGTGGGACAGACGTGGGGTAAGGGGCGAACCACTTTTCAGCATAGTTCCAGTGAGGAGTATGAACTGTGGAACTTGAAAGATATTGAGTGACTTGAAAATAAGCATTTTTAAGTGCTAGTGATTTGTGATCGGACATTTTGAAGTGCAATTATGTATTATAAATGTAAATATTATAAATTAATAAAACTGTGAAAAAGATGATAAGGCTATCCCTTACGAACCCATATCTCCCCACATTATAAATCATAACAATACCCATTCTCTCTTCTTTAATAGCTAATCATAAAAACTATCATTCCAATTATTTGTTTGGATTAAATTTAATTAGTTTTATTTTAAGCAAGATAATCTAAAAAA
This sequence comes from Bacillus rossius redtenbacheri, assembly GCF_032445375.1. NCBI lineage: Eukaryota > Metazoa > Arthropoda > Insecta > Phasmatodea > Bacillidae > Bacillus > Bacillus rossius. The sequence goes on from NC_086330.1 coordinate 252,657,539, forward strand.
TTAGAGCCAATCTTAAAACTCTGAAATTAAAAAAAAATTTAAAAAATTTAAACAAATACAAGGCACACAAACACATACTGTTAAGGCATTAATAATTTTGGTAAGCTGAGTATTTAATACAGCATGGACTGACTCGTTGACTCCGGTTCCAACTGATACGCTTGTCTCGAGCTCAGGAACGCAGCTATCCGATTGGTCATTATAGGTATTACTCGCGGCTATGACTGCTTCACTAAGACATGGGCGACGACGTCAGAAACCACGGCGGCAAAATGGAGACATTATAAGAGCAAAAAAGAGACATATATGTCCTTGGTTATCTGGGTGTCTACATTAATGCATCGCACTTCGTAACAGGTTGCAACATGTCTTGACCTGTACAGTTTGGTATTGCATGTGCAGACGAAGTGACTACTTCTTCAATGCTAGCTGTATTGATTGTTTGTGGTCTCGTGTGATGGACGGCTGTAGAGCCGGTTCGTAGGACAGAGGAATGTGTGAAAACCGACAGTGAGCGCCTCCTCGCAGGTCTCCCTATATGTGCGCAGATATCCAGCATCACATCAGTTGTACTCGACACTGCTGCGCCAGAGCCTATGCTCACGTACATTTTGGCAGAATGGAACGAAAATATATAAAAAAATTTAGGTCGGACGACAACTAGTAATACAAACGTTTGCACATATTTATATTTACAGGACCCATGTATGTTCAGACAAGCTTTTAGCACTCGGAGAATAATTTCTGCATTAACTGTGAGTTGCGCCAAACACAGGTCCATTCACTTTTAATTTTATCGCAAACATGAGGTTGCCTGCCATACATTGCACTAAGCTTGCACAGGGAAGGACCTCCATGCTAGGTCTGTAGTTATGCAATGCTGTCTGCTGCTCTGTCGCAAAATTTATTCAGTCTTTTCTTCTGTTCGGATACAGATACCACACGGTATCTGCAGTCATTAAAGAAAATTTCTGAATTGGTGTGCGGAATTTTTTCTTTGCTCCACTCTAGGCAATTCTATTATTTGTATAGCTATTGGTTGTGCAATTTAATTTTTTTCATCCAGTAGTGTGCAAGGATACATAGGCCAGAAGGTGCGAGTTTGAGTCCTACCAAAGTCTTCTTAGGTGACGGCAATCTTCTTGAGCACAAAGACGTTTTGACTCCGGAAACATTGATTTCCTAATTCGTTGGAGTTGACACTAATTTCAATTCGCAAACTCACCAATATTTATGAGATAATTTAAATAGTCTGTCTCAACAAATGTGAGTATAATACAAGTCGACCGTAAAGTATTACAAAATCTAAGAGCTTGGTGGAATATTACCTCTTGTCGACATCTCGATCCTACAGTCTATAATGTTTGAATTATTAACAATCTTCCTGTTTGGAAACATTAAACACCATTAACAGAGCCCTGCTCTTAATGCTTTCGGGAAACATCGGCGAATGTTCGAAACCATACTACACTTTATGATACTTGGCATACTTACATTTAATATGCGAGAAGAAAGCTTCTATTCTATAATTTTATGCTCATGTCATTTTTTAATTAAATTTTTTACAGTTATCGAACATGAAGTGACTAATTTCTGCTTGAGCTGTATTTCATTCTAAAGCTCCAAAATGATGTATCTTAGTTTTTCGGTGGTAAAACTGGACTTTACTATCCCGTTTATACGTTGGCTTTGAGGCAAGCCAGGAGACGTTTCTAGGTTCCAGAATCGGAATGTTAAGTCAATATTCTTTCCATTTTCTATGTCTTTCAACATTTTGATACTTTCGAATATGATAACTTGGACGTGAGGCAGCATCCACTCGATATAATGTAGTGTAAGCGAGACATCCTGTGGATTACCTACAGAAGCCAATTTTGCTTTTATATGCGGGTTGGCTAGAAGCGAATTAACTATTAGAGTGGTGGCACGTAGCAGATGTATGCAAAGTTCCACTCTAGCGCTTCTATTAGCAAATATTCAAACGAAAGTTGCCAGTTCAGTGCCAACAGGCACCACATTATTTCTTTAAATTAAAAATTCCGAATTTGTATATTTGTATATACATATTATTTAATTCTTAGTCTGATATCTATGTCTCAATGGCCATGTAGTCAAAGATGTAATTTGCTTGTTTTTGTACTATTAGAAACGAGGACTGATATCGATCGTATGAATCATTCTTTCAGTAAGTGAAATTTTATGTAGTTTTATTTTTATTATTCCCGAATTTCTAGCTAAAAAATACATCATTTCAAGATGGTTGTTCAGACAGCCGACATGATGGCTGACACCACGATATTAAATACCTACCACTTCACTCTGTAGGTTAAATGTAAACTAATTTGTCGACAGCGCACTCTAACAGACGAAAATAAGATGGTAACCTCCACCAGACGAAAAAAGAGATAGTGGACCCAAGATGGCTTCCATGACGTCATACTAGCAGATGTAATATATTAATTGTCATTAGTGATGGAGGTCAGTCTGCCAGTGGCTTCTGTGGAGGAAAGATCCATCGTCATTATTAATTGATTAACCTTACAGGGTTCGAACCAAGGATCCCATGACATTAGTTCGTATTTTATTAAAATTTTATCCAATGAACATTTTTAAGAGTTTAAAATTTCTACCCGATTTTTTCTGATGAAAATTACGAATTTTCAGGTTGGCGGCCATAACGAAAAGTGCAACGTTCTAGAATACAAGATGGCAGGTGAGACATGAGTAAGATATTTTATTAAATTTTCATTTAAATTATAATTTAGAATAATTTAAATATTTTTCTTATTAAATTTTATGTTACTTTCACCGGTAATCGAAACGTGGTCCTGGATGGATTGTGTAAATAAACATTTGTAGTAAATAGTTGTTTTTATATTTTTGGGAATTTTTTTAGAATTTACTGTTCAAAAATAAAACAAATTTTTGGCACATTTTAAGTGTACATAGACTGCAATTATATTCATTTTTGATCAAACTATCCACATAAAAACTATACAAAATTATAAACTCAATTGCACAAATAAATGACTCTTTTCAACACGAATAAATAAATTAGAAAATTTTTAAATAACATAAAAGAAATATGGCAGCCTCAATAGTCAGCCGTTATGAGAATTGAGGAGTAGACAAACACATGCAGCGTTACGAGAATTTCGTAGCATCACTGTTGCGTCATATTTACTTCTCCCCAAGCTTCTCTCCTTCCGGCTGTTACACCTTGCATGTAGCATTCTACGCTTCGTACCTATTCCTCCCAATTGCCGTCTTTCCCTTCGATCGTTAGAGCATGCGTTGGTGGCGTCGCCGCTGACGCACTCCCCTGCTCTACCGGTTCCCTAACTATTCCCTTCATACGATCTGAATTTTCGTAACGCACGGAGATTGTTGCCCCCTCAGTAAAGAAGTTTCACTTCAAAAACTTGAAGTTTACGGTCAAGGTAAAGGTCATGATCTAGGCGGCCTAGGGAGACTTGTTGATGAGTAATTTAAGCCTCTATGAGGAATATTAGTTCTTTCAAAGGCAAAATTCTTTTGAGGCATTTCGAATTTCGAATTTTTGAATGTTTGTGAAATATAACGGGAATTATTCTCTCAAAATAAGAATTTGTTTTAGGAATTTTGAGTAATTTTAGAGGAATTATGAGAAAATTTGACATTAAGAAGGCCGCCGTGACGTCAGAGATCGGTCGGCCATTGACCCCACCTCACACCTCAATCTGGAACCGTGGCCAGAAAATATTTTTCTATACAACTCGCCATGTCTTTCGTATGTGCACTTTTTCATCCTCTGAAAATTTCTATGCATGGTGCGCATGCATCGTAAACCTTTGTTATAATAATTCTTTATTTAACACCCTTAAAGAAATATAACTTTAAAAAGTAAATTTTTTATTTCTATACACTTTATTTGTATTAGCTTGTATGGGTCATAAACAGTATTTGGTAGGAAATAAAATATGAGGCTTAATCCATATACACAATTTTTAAAGTGTAATTATCATTCTATTATAAAACTTAAAATTATTAATATAAAATAGTTTTTCAGTTACTTTAGAATAATCTTAAAGGCCTCTTTACATTTAATGGAAGATGGCTAATAGTTTAAAAGCTATTATATAATATGAAATAAACAATTGTTTATTTTTAAAAATTATATGTTTATCTGAATTAGATATAAATTTTTCTGACTTGCAGGATAAACTAAATGAATTTGGGTAGAACAGTAATAACCTTTTACTTGTACAACACATAACGTTTTTTTAGTCATGATATATATTTATTTATAATTAATAAATATTCATATTATATGTTTAAATAAAATTGCATATACACCACCATAAATGTTGGCGTTATCACATCCTAACACTTTAAAAATTAGCTTTATTATTTTTATATAGCCTATATGAATGCTTTTGCGTGATATTCTCCTGGTATTCATGGTATGGTTCACGTGACCATTTTTTTTTTCGCCAGAGTGCGACACCTGTCGAATTTTGTAAAAAAATTATAAGTTTTAGTATTTTACTAGTTTTTATTCAAAAAATAAGAACGTTGTATTACATGTTAGCTGAATTGCTAAGCCAGCTCAGATGATAAATAAAAAAAACCTCAGTGACATGACATCTAACGTCTGGGCAGTTGTTTTCTATTTGTCGGTGGAACAAATCTGTTTAAAGATATTGAGTCTAGTTTTCAAGTAGGATAGAGCTTATTACATGTTTTTTTGATGTTATTCTTGGTAATAAAATGTCTTTCAATACTGCGGCACTTAACTGTTTTTTGTCACTTGTACATATTTTGTTCATTAGAGAAAAAACTCTTTCGATAGATGCGTTACCTCTATGCAGACAAAAACGTAATCAATAATTATACGAAAGTTCGTACAGTTTACATTGTTTGCACGAAAGTGTTGGAATAATTCCACCCAAAGGTCTTCGGCAGCAACATTCTCAGCGTTAGAGCTAATTATTTTTTGATTTGTGTCGCATTTGGAAATAAGCGAAAACTCGTCCAACACTTCAGTATCTTGACTGTTCCTAACAAATCCTTCCGGGATCAGCAAATCCATCACATTCTGTACTTCGTCCTATGAAGGTACTTTAATAAAATTTTACCATTCAGACACTTCTAGTACTGAGTTGAACTGACTTAACTGCTCCAAAAATCCTTTCTTATATAAAATTCAGCTGCCACATTTTTTTTTAGATTCTGCAGAATCATTTCCTTGTAATTTTACTGGTAGATTACGCAAGGTGTGAGCAAGGAAAAGCAAATTTTCTTTAAGTTACAAGTTATTTCGGAGACAATTAATTTCCTTCACAGACTCTATTGCTGATACATTTGTCCATGGATTTTCAACACGGATTGATTAAAAGTCGCTGCCCGTGCGTGCAGAAAATGAAACCACAATTCAGAGCTGGGATTTTCGAAAAAAAAGTTTTAAAATATTTGGAAATTGGTCGATGTTCAGGAAAAAGATTTTTAAAGGCTGGAACATTTTCAAAACTCTCTCAAGTGCTGGTATTAATGCAAGCATCCTTGCTTTACTATAGCCCAACAGTTTGTGATACTCTATGTCTACTGAATCACAGAACTCTTTCAAATCTTCTACTCAAACACTGTAGGTGAAGAAAAATGTATAAATTTTCACAATGATGCATCCGATGTCAACAGGGAGACAATCAGTAGCTAATTTGATCGCGTTATGAACTATGTGAGCTCCACACAAATCCCTATGAGCTGTCTTCCGAATGATTGGTATAATTTTGCGGAAACATTTATTAAACCTTTTCCTGTTCTTTCCTGCAAAAGTGAAGTTTGTTTTGTCTGCACAAAATGCTACAATTTTGATATTCAAATCATTTCGTGATATTACTTCCTTCAAATAACCGACAATTATATCCGATGTTTCGTCTGGCAGCTCTCAAAACTCTAAAACCTTGACTGTAATTCCTTTGCATGATAAAAAATTAGCGGATGAAAACAAGAAAAAATTTAATCGAGCAATGGTTCGAAACATCCCTTAATAAAGTTATGCAGTGGGTTTCCGAAGATGCTCTTTCAAGTCATCCTTGCATAAGGTGCCAGCACATTTACAACAATAACCTGCGATTATGTACGAGAACATATAAATTTTAGCTCACAAAATGTTTGAATTAAATGAGAAGTTATATGAGAAGCACAGTCACTTGAGTGAAAGCTGAGATTCCTTGCACCGCGTGAAACGAACACGTGCCCTCCGCTGCAGCTGTATTCAGTTCTTTGGAAGTATGGAAATCGGTTCTTTTAAAAAAAAGAAAGAATTGACGAGCCAGAAGCAGCAGCTTGATCGGAAAACTTGTGTTTTTTTCCAATTTTTTAATGTTTCTCAGTATCGCAGCCACCACCATGTCTACACTAGACGCAACATAACTCCGAGCCTGGGTGACGGTTAGAAAATCGTTGTGTGTTTGTGAGTCCCGACACTGGAGAAGGCAGACGTGGCGCGGCGAGCGATAATGCGTAACTTGATAACAGGGGCTACACGCTACTGCACAGTGAAAACTTAGTCCTTCGATGAAATCCGACGAATACGTTGGTACTTACTAAACGTTTTCGTTTACAGTTTGGATCTGAGGTTTGTATGCATGTAGTTTATCACTTTTGTTCAGAGCCAGTGTTACATATGTAGTGCAGTACTTCAGTAAAGTACAACTTTATACATAAAATGCCTCCAGTGTTGTCAAAAGTTAAGAGTAAAAAAATGCACTCGCAGGCGCGGGAAATTGTCTATAACGTTCTGCAGTTTATGGAAAATGAAGCGCGATTGCAGGAACCCTCCATTTCACTAGAGAAAGCACAGCTGAGAACAGCTAATGCGACGGGTGTGTCTCGCACGACTGTACAAACAATATGAAAAATGGCTCACCGAACAATTAATACAAAATCTTCCACCAAACAGTGTTGTTGTGATAGATAATGCTCCCTATCACAATGTAAAAATAAATAAAACGCCTACCTCCAGCTCGACAAAATTGGAAATGCAGCAGTGGTTAAGTAAGGAGAATATTTCCTTTACTAGCGACATGCTCAAACCAAACTTGTATAACCTCATATAGAAGCACAAACCTTCGCAAGTGCAGTACTCGGCAGACAGATTATTGGTAAATAGTGGCCACACATTACTTCGTCTGACCCCTTATCATCCGGATTAGAATCCGATAGAAAGCATATGGGCTAAAGTTAAAGGAGAAGTCGCTTCAAGAAATGTTACTTGCAATTTGGCAAATGTAAAAAAACTTTGCGAGGAAATATTTAACCGAATGGGTCCAGAAGATTGGATTCCGATTTGCAATCACGTCAAGACACTCGAGAACGAATACTGGGAAAAGGATGTGCGTTTTGACATTTAAATTGATAAAGTGATTGTTCAGTTAGGTGATGCAAACAGTGACAGCAGTGACGTTTACACATCAGACTCTTCGTATGGAACAGTCAGTGGCGTTGAAGAACTGAGGTAGTGCTTGGAACGTCAGTGGTAAGTGGTGAATGTTTTCTGCTTTTCTCTACCTGCTGTGCAAGGTCGCCGTATCTGCTTATACCCCCTCCTCATCCACCCGACCCCCCACACGTGTTGCAGTCAACACTCCTCATGTGTGACGTAGCTCAAGCTCGGAGTTATATTGCGCCTAGTGTACACTTAAAATCAGTACGGCATTTTTCACACGTAACGTGTGTTGTACCACTCCTTTGTTTTATAAATGGATACTGTAATTGCAAAGTAATATTAAAAATCACTTGCGTTTAGGCATTTTCTGAATGTTACAATCACACTCTCCCTCCGACTCGAACTAAAACAAAACATTGTCGATATGTTCAGTCAAGGAAGGAAGGGGGGGGGAGGGGAGATACGTGGAACTCGGTCTGCCTCTTACGTCACCTGCCGCCCTCCTCCACGCGGTAGGAAGGTGTATTAATGTACCTTCTTAATATGCATTGCGTAGTAATAGGATGAAAGCAATATTAGCTTTTATTTTTGCATTATACTATTTCAAAAATTTAACTATTTTTATTTACATTCTCTCATATATTTTTAAGAGAGATTTTCACAGGAACATTTTCTCTAATTTTATTAGCTCTTGGTGAATTTAATTCCTGCTAAAACATAATAAACCCAAAAATTGTTTCGAATAAACATGTTCTTTTTTTTTCTTCAAAGATTTTCTCATAACCTCACTAACACTTGTGAATTCGGGAAGCCCCAAGTCTGAGTGCGTGGCTCGTCTATTTCAATCACTCCTTTCCCCTCCCTACTCCATCTCCCTCTAGGACCGGGGCCAGAAATATCTTACCAATTGAAAATCGCTTTCCCCAATTTCACCTGCCCACCCGACTTCCGCCCTAATGGCTCGCCGCTTGCCTCTTGGCTGTATTGGTTTTCCCGGCCGCCTCGTTGCTGAAGACGCACGCTTTTTGCCCGAGCGCTTCTGGCCCCACACGCTTCACTTCTACAAATGATAATAAAAAAATGCATTTTAGCTTCAGTTGGCGTATAAGGTGTCTGAGTTTAATAAGCGATAAGGCTTTGTTTGATCTGTAAATGCTAAGAGTTCCTAGTGAATTGCTATAGATGTTAATCGAAGTTAAAAACAAATAAGAGTGATTTGCCAGACGTCAAAGAATGTTTATCACAGTTAAGTTAAATTGAGCGCGTTAAGCAATAATTGCACAAGAAATATTTTTTTTTGCACCGGTGAAACAGGTTTGGGCTGAGTGAGCGATATCATGAGTTTCGTAGACGTGTTGAGTAGCCCGTATTCCGGCACAGAGTTAATAGAAATTATCGTTGATAATTTGAGGCCTAAACTTACACAGTACTGCTTAGCCTCCCACAGAAGTACCATGGCGGAATCGAAAGAAATGGTGGTTAAAACAGAAAACAGTCCTCAAAATCGTGAAACAAAGTGTAACGAGGTTCCAGTAAAAAAAAAAAAAACACGTAAATTAAAATTTAACGAAAATTTATAGTGTCAGGCGCTGTTATATGTGTGGTTGAAGAAACCACTTAGATAAATCTTGTTTTACTAGGTACCCCAAATGAGAGACAGGGAGAGAGTCAAAGAGAAAATAAATAATTTTCCGAATATTAAGGAATCGGGTGATAATAACATGAATGTTTGAAAAATCTTAAGGTGTTATTTATGTTGCGGAAAGGGGCATAAGTGGAGAGTTTATCGTGAAAAAAGGCAGTGATAATTCGCCTTAAAATAGAGTAAAAGGAACTAGGAGTAATGTAAGACAGTTACCGTGCGTTAACGTTAATGTATGGGGGGAAGAAATGCTGGCATTAATAGATACAAGGTTCAGCAATTCTTCGATGATGGAAGAATGTTATGAGCGATTAGCTCAAGCCGGGCTTTAACGAACGTTAAAAGAATTTTCAGTTGATAGTTAATATATTTTCTGGTTAATGGAAAAAAGTTGTTCAAATCTTTTTGAAAGTAGGGGGATTCCATTGGCAATAAGAATTTATGATTATCCCTGGTTTGAGTATCAACATTATTTTTTGTCAATTTTCTTAAAGGAATAGGTGGTTGTGTGGAAATTAAGCAAGGAAAACTCAGAACCAGTGTTAGTGATAAAGAAACTGAGTTAATTTTACGGGAATATATCAATAGGTTGATTTATTTAGTGGAAAAGCAAATAAAAAAATAGCAGACTAATATTATTATGTATTTGTGAAAAAATTGTAAAATATAATGTGGAACCATACATAGTCCCCATACAAGAAATTTTCGTGTAAGGTTTAAGCCCTATTCGGTTCTAGGTCCTAAGAGAGAGGCATTCTGCGAAATCTTGTACAAAATGTTGGACAAATAATTTATTGCTTCTTCACGAAATATGTATGCTATTCCGTTTCTTTTTCTGTGGGGAAGAAAAGGAAACCTGGACAATACCGGCTCGAAGTGGATTACAGAGAGGTTGGTAAGCGTATTTTTATAGACCCTTATCCCGACAGTCAGGCTGACCTAGTTTTTCAACATCTAGGACAAGGGAAATATTACACAGTATTAGATTTAAACCAAGATTTTCACCCATGTCGAATAAACGAAAAGAGTAAACATGTGTTAGCTTTTTGTCACACCGTGGAGGTTATTTGAATGGAACCTGTTCTATTCGGTCAAATGTGTTACTAATATGGATGATTATCACCTACAGTCAGACCCTGGAGGAACATGTGAATCATATTTGATGTATAATACAGGCGTTTCGGGAAGCCGGGCTGATGGTTAACAATCAGGTCAGTTGGGGCAAAAAAAGATTAAAGTCCACAGTTCGCACTCCTCACTGGAGCTAGGCTCAACAGTGGTTCACCCCTTACCTCACGCCTGTCCACACACACATAGTCTCACGCCACTCAATCGCACTCTCACGGTCATGTAGCTCCTTGTAACGCGAATGTGGAATTGTTCGATTTACATCTACAATGGACATGTGCAACACGTTTATAGTTCGGAAACTTGGTAACAAGTAAGCCAAGGAAACTGAGACGGAGTTTATTAGTTAATTAAAAAGCATTTTATTTTCTTGTTACAGGATTCTGTAAGAAACGAGTAACGTTTCATTTAAGTGGAATTCAACATTAAAATGGAATGTATATGTAAATAAGGTCGACAGGCATAAGGTGCAGGCAGCTGAAATATTTAAGTATTCACTTAACCACAAATTTGACATAGGACGAGTAACGAGCAAACTGAGTGTATTTCCAATGAGTGGTGTTCGCTGCTGTACGGAACACGAGCAAGATGTAATTCACGTGGCTTAGTTGGAGACTGTGCAGCTGCGAGGTCGCCGAGCGAGTCGGCAGCCGAGAGTCTGGAGGCGGGAGCCGGGTGCTGCAGTGACGAGCGGGGTCCAGGCAGCGAGGACATCGATCACTGTACGAGTACTGACAGCCAGCGAGTGTCCACTCGCTGTGAGGACTTGTCTGTGCCTGCCACCCCACGGCAGTGACGCCGAAATTATTGCGCTGTCACTAACTTGTTTGTTGTGTATAAATTGATGACAGCCGAGGCATTCAATAAAGATGTCCTAGTTAAAGTTCAGGAGAATTATAATATAATATTGAATAGCCTTAATTACGAATTCAGTAATTGTGTTGTAAAAGTAATATTTAAAGCAAAATCCTTAAATGCATTTTCAGAAAATATCTTATGCCAGTAATATTTAAAGCCCAGGTGATTTTCAATTATTTGTATTTAATCGTTTATTTTCAGGTGTATAATTACGCATTATTTTTAGTTAACAGAAAGTCAATCGTTCGTGAGTACTTCTGTACTACGAGACCAAGTGTATGAACCAGAAAACATTTTCAGTGTTTCTGTAGTTTTAAATTTAGTTGAAAATAAATTTATATGTACGCAAATCACTTGTATCACTCGTTATTAAAAAACTACCATCTAGTGTTACACTTCCTGGAGTACAACACTGAGTAAGAAACTGGTATGTGTAACTGCCCTGAAAAGAAATATCAATCAAGACATTCAAAGGACACGGTTGGTACTCTAAGAATACTGCCAGTAAGGTCAGTAAATTTTTTTTTTTAGTAGATTAGAAACAACATAACTTTTTTATTTGTAAATTTGTGGTACTTTAATTCTCTAACCTGTCACTTTTATTAGTAATTTTTGTTAAATAATTTTTGTTTACTTAAATTTACTTTTTTGTATTGATCAATGATCGAACTAAGCACTGTATGCGATCAGCTCAATCATTGTTTAAATAAGTGTTTTATTTTATGAATTATAGAAATTTTACTTAATTTCTAGCTTTATTGCAGATTTTCAAGAGAGCAGCCAAGACGGCCGACAAAATAGCAGGAGCCCTGGCAATAAATACTCATGGCACTCTAGCGGATAAAAAATAAACAAATATGGCGGCACAGACTTCCGGCAGAAGCAATCAATATATTGGAACCAAGATGGCATCCTCAAGCTGATGAAAAAATATATGGCTGCTGTGACATAATTTTAGATGATGTAATATATGCCTTGGAATTAGTGGTGAGAGGTCAGTCTGTCGGTGGCTTCCGTGGAGGAAGAATCCATTGCCATTTTTAATCGTATGACCTTGTTGGGTTCGAACCATATACCTTTTGATAAATTTTATTATAGTTTAGTTTTCTCCGCATGTTCATGATTATTCCTGCCAATATTTTTGATGGTATTCTTCATATGCTCCTCATTTTTCATCTCAAGATTTCTGCTGATGTTCTCCGAGTGCTTCTGTTTATTTCTGAGAAAACGATTTCTACATTTTTTTTTTTTTTACTTAATGAGTCACGCAATTTTATTTAGACTTACATTTAATTTGTGAAATTCTGCTACCAAATTATCACCAAAAAAATTAATCGGGTGGAATTCAAAGAAATTTTCCATTACACAGTCGAATAATATGCCTTGAGACAGCTGAGAAGCTAAGTGAGCATTCCACATCCCACATAAAAAATTTACCTCAACACAACACGTGGCGACATCTGTTGGCAATAATCAGGACTACTTTCAATAAGTTCTTTTGCATGAGATAAATTAACTCTCACAGCTGAATGGAGTCAAAGAAAATTAGAGCCATGTAGTCTCGCAGACTTGTAGCCTACTAGCATTGTAGCCTCGTAGCCATTTGAAACCTTGTAGTCTTGAGTCCTCTAGTCACGTATCTTCGTAGCCTCCTAGTCTCGTAGCCAAATAGCAGCTAGACCTAAGACAGCTGGAGCCCAAGACAGCTGAATCCAGACTGTTGTAGCCAAGGACTGTTGTAGTCAATGAATGATCGAGCCAAAAATACATTTTGGAGCTAAATAATATTAGAGCTATCGACTTTTGGAACGAAAGACTGTTGTAACCAAAGACTGATTTAGCCAATGACTGTCGAAGGCCAAATACTTTATGAGCCAAGGACTTTTGTGCCAAAGACTGTTGGAGCCAAAGCCAGTTGTAGGCCTTATATGCAATCGTAAATTGGCTATCGCACCTTCCTGATTTGAATGTTCGTGTAAATGCACGTTCTTTTTGTATCACTTCCAGTTGAATTTTTTTTCAAATATGCATCCTTTATCATTGTATTTCCTTTTCGTTGATTGAGCTACCTTTTAGATGATTGTGCTATCTTTTCGTTGATTGTACTTCGAAATGTGCTTCTTTTTCGTCAATTGTGCTTCCGATTGTGATTCATTTTCTTTGATTGTGCTTTCTGTTTGTGGAATGTGATTGCGGTTGTGCTTCCTTTTATTTCATTATGCTTCCTTTTCGTTGATTGTGCTTCCAATTTTGCTTCCTTCTCGTTGATTGTGATTCCTATTGTTTTCTTTTTTATTTATTTTTCCAAGTGTGCTTCCTTTATCATTTAAGTGTGGATCGTTAAGTCTATACTCAGGACATGTTTGGTTTCGTGTTTCAGAGATGTCTGGTCTAAACGCCTGACGACATTGCCTTATTTAAAAGGTTTTTTTTTTAGTATCATAAAACAATATCTCTTGTTTCGGAGATGCTTGGTCTATACGAGTAACGTTGAACAATACCTGGTTGGAACGTATTCCAGGTATCGAAAAATTAGACTTTCTTGATAGGCACAGCGATAACGTGTTTATTTCTTTGGTCATTTTTCGTAGAGTGAATGATTAATAAACTTCACGAACGGTTATGGGAAACCTAATATTAATTTTATTTTAAGCATTCTTTACTCTTATCACTGGTATAGAATCAAACCATGGACGATAATCTATCGAGTCAACCTTATGTTAAAAGGCGATTTTTGATGATTTTTGGAATGTTTTCCTAATGTAGAGGTCAAATATTATAGATTTCTACGATGGCGTCCAATATGTCATCATCGGCTTACTGGAGGCTGGTAGTAGAGGAATTTAACAGTTCTAGGACTTTCCATAATATTTTATTAAATAATAGTTTTTTTTTTACCTAAAGTTATCTTTTTTTGGATCGAACAAGGATCGAAAGAAGCACTGTAATTGATCGAATAAATCAATTAATTATTTGATGATTTTTGGATGAACTTTGTACATTTGTTCAAATTTCTACCTAAATAAAGACACATTTTCAAGCTGGCCAACACATGTCAAGATAACGTGCGTCCTGGCAATAAATATTTACTGGAATCTAGCGGATAAAAATTAAAATAACATGATGGTAGCGCACTCTGGAAGATGAAAACAAGATGGCGGGCGTAATGTAATACTAGCTGGTGATATATACCTTGGCATTAGTGATGAGAGGTCAGTCTTTTGTTATTTTCCATGGAGGATGGATCTGTCGTTATTTTTTTATTATGTTGACCTCACCAGGTTCAAACTAAAGACTCCATGACGAAAGTGCGTTTTAAATTAAAATTTAATTAAATTTTATTAATTATTTTTTTTATAAATTTAAAATATTTTCCGAAATTTTGGATAATAATTATTAAAGATTTTACATATTTTTTATTTGAATTTATATTAATTATTATTTTTATTATGTTTTTTTTTTAATTTTTCGAGCCTAAAAAATATGGATTTTTAAGATGGCAGTTTTAACGAAAAGTCCAACATTGACTTTATAATTCATAATGGTGGCCATGGAATTCTATTTGTCAATGTCATGACCTTGAAGGCTTAGGGAGACTTTTAGATGCGGACTTGAAGCCTCTTTGCGGACTTTTCAAGCCGTTGCAATTTTTTGGCCTAAAACTAAAATTTTTACCTCCGAACGGTCCTTTTTCCAAAAAAATAAAAGTTTGTTTTTTTAGTATTTTTTTGAGATTTTTTGGGAGGTTGTTTTTTTTTCTTCAAAAAACTGGAAATTTTAACGGATTTTGGGGGAATTTTGGGAAAATTTGGGGAAATTTTGAAGGTAAAGGTCAAAGGTTAAGGTCCATGCCATCCAAGATGTCCACCATGTCGTCACAATCCGATATGGATGACCGGCACCAGGCAAAACAGCCTGAAGCCTGTCCCTGAACCGCCATTTACATACTACTCAAAGACTTACGGTATTTTCAGTACGAATTACAATAGCGTACAAGAGTGGTTGAGTTAGAAAATTTTGAGCAGTACGAAACTACAAATGGTTTTTTAACGAAAAAAATTTACGATTGGAAAAAATGTAGACAATGAAAAAATATAAAATGCCCAAAAGTAATAAATAATAGTTTGGGGAAACTCCTCCACTTCTTAGAATATTTTATATTAAAATGTATGTTATAACTGCAATAATAAGCATTATTAAATTTAAAATCAGTCAAATTATGTACCTTTTAATTGTACTACACAGCAAAGGCAGACCATTAATTTACATATTTATTTGTTTTATAAAACAAATACACATAATATTTAGAATTTTTGCTTTCAAAAATTGTTGTTATTCTTCCTAAATAATAAAAATAAGAAAATATTTTTTAGAGAAATTAATACATCCATCTTGGACTGCATTATTTAACTAATCAGGAAATTTATTTCATATTTAAGTGGAGTTTTATTTTCACTTTGTAATTTATACCTTTAAATGTTGTGCCTCCAATTAGTATTTTTCGGCACAATTATAAATTTGAATTTTTAAATTATTATTTTAGTAGTAATTTTGTAGCTAAAACTTAAACTTATTCCACTCGCTACATGATCCAACTTATTCGTTGTCAGGCTAGTTCCCCAATTGATTCCCAGCGATGGATCTGATTTTTGCGAACGATCTCATGAGCCAACGTGCAGGCTCGTCTTATCCCCGCTTCGGTGCACGTCTGGGCACGGTAACACTGACTGTCGCTGTGACCAAGACCGCTTGTTTGCGAAGTCTCTCCATGTTCTGCAGAGCTATTTTCCCATTGCCCTTGCACATTTCCACCTCTCCCCCCTCTTTCCAGTCTTTCCAGGGAACACTGCCCAGAGCAGTGACCGGTCCTTAACTCCGGCCAGGGGCCGCCTGTCTCAAGGTCTGAACACTAGTGTTCCAATGTACCGCCTCTGCCCTCTAGTGGCGAAATTAGCAATTACTCCGAGCGGTTGTCAAGCTCAGCCTGCCACCTGGCGACTCACGCAACAAACATTTCCCTGTGTTTCTCTTCTAAGCCGCCAGAGCGCTTCACAAGTCTCCTCTATAAGCCCCATGCTCTCAAAATAGCCTCGTGCGAGATATGCACTAGTCGATTTCTTCTCGGTTCAGCCACTACTCAGTAGGTCGCGCTGTGAGTGGGCGCCAGAAGAAACGTCGAGATATCAAAGTCAGTATTTCTCGACCACCCCCTTGGAAATCTCCGGAACCTTTCGGACCTGAAGCCGAAGTCCCCCCTTTCATTCTAATTCAAGCGCCTGTTTTTAATTAAGCGTCACCTCGCCCTACAAGGGTTTACCTTGCCGCGACATCCGACTGACTACTTCGCTTCTTGGCCAGCCCTCAGCAAGATTCCACTTCTGTCGTCGTGCGAGAATGTAGTCCTCTCGTCAAGGGATGTTTCCCTAATTTAGATAGTAGTTAGCCAGTCTATGTTTTCCATGTAGAAATTTTAATATTTTGGCTAAATTTTATTATTCTAAATTATGAGTGCTTCCGCGTCAACCGCGTCTGTTCGGTACTGTCGTCGCTCACCTCCCGGAGGGCCCACTTCCTGAGCGCTAGGAGCAACACCCTGTTTTGGTTAGTTTCGACAACCTTACTCTTCCACATCATCTCCGGTTTTGTGAGCATTTTTGCTCGTTTAATGACTGTCTGTGAAACAGGCCTAATCCTTTTTAATTTGACTTGTTCACAGACAGGGTTCAAGAGCCAGGAGCCGACATGGCGTCCACAAGCTTTTCCTCGTCCTGTGTGACCAAGGACTGCTACGTCGCCCGGGTACCCCATCTATAGCAAAAATCATCATCCTCGGCCAGCTATTTTCTAACATCATACCTCCAAATTCTCCGCGATACCTGCAGCGTGCCAGTTAGGCTACTAATTCCACTATCCTGAGAGATTTAACGATTATTAACTACAGGACTTTGATTAAGCTATGTTCTAAGAATTAAAATTCTGGGATTGATTATTTTTATTTCTATTGTTTTATTAAAACAAAACATGTTAATAATATTTTGATTAGGGATGGCCCATATAGCAAATTTTATAGTACCAATGGATTAATCCTATTATGTATTTGAACGTATTGTTATTATGATAATGTTTGTATACTCATCTTCCATCATCTATAAAAATACCAAATAAATAGAAGCACAGATAGCTACAGACGAAATTGCACTTGTTGTTATTTACTCATTTGAAACTTAAAGATCCATCAACTTGCAAACTATACTCAGGGAGTGTAACAATGTTCATTTAAGACACACACACACACATATATATATATATATATATATATATATATATATATATATATATATATTCAGAAACAATGTTAAATATTAGCTTATATTTAAAAGTATTTCTATTTTTAACTTCCAAAATAGTACCTAACAACTAATGTAAGATTTCTTAAATTATTTGTTTATTAATTTATTTTCAATTTTAAATATTTTAAAAACTGTTTACACTAGTTAAAACACCCACGAATATTGAAATGACTGGATGCACTGACACAATAGCTTGAGTTTGTGAGTGCTAAATTTTCTGTTTAATTAAGTGTGTTATTGTAAAAAGTGGTAGAAAAAAATTATATATATTGCCTTTGCGAGAGCAGACTATGGCCTCGATAGCACATGCTTCCAAATCGTGGATTATTGTTGCAGGTTGCAGGGTCAGTATATTCTTCTCTGGCATGGAACAAATAATTAGTAACAGTTAGTTTTTTTAAGTTTACCTAAACATGTTTTCCGGAACGAATAGCAACTTTTCCCTGGCTTCTTTTATTATTATTATTTTAGTATAATTTATGTGCCATCGCTCCGATTCCATTTCACCCTTAAATAACGCAGTACCTCTTATCCCTCACGTCTCACGTACAAGGAAGGTCCCAGGATGGAAGAAACAAAACTAAAGGGCCTGGTAGAGCACCAAGGGGATTAAAGAAGGAAGAGGAGGGAATTCTGGGTGGAACGCAATGGGTTCGTTTAAATTTTAAACCCGTGGCCGCAACACTTTCACGTTTCTCACGTACCAGACACACCTCAAGGGGAGGGAAGCCGTTCTGGGCCATCTCCCCAACCTTCTGAGGTGCCTCTCTCGGGGGCAACTCCTTCCTCCCGCAGGGACCGACCCTCTGCGGCCATTGGCTGGCGCGCGGGTGCATGCAAAGTGCCGCCCATGCGTGTAACAGCAAGCGCCTGCTCAGTCGCGACCGCGCGCTCCCAAGGAGGGTCCACCAGCCCTTCAGTGTTGTACCCACTCTTAGGCAATCATTTATTAACGAGGGAAGGGCATCTCGGATCCACCACGAACCCGCAAGCATCTTTCTTCTGTCATGGAGGATTCTAATTCCCCTCCCCCCTCTTTTTATGCTGGGTAATCCCCGAAGACAAGGCTAGATAAAAGAAATACGGCTTTCTTCCGTGCGCACTAAATGTTTT
Organism: Bacillus rossius redtenbacheri; assembly: GCF_032445375.1. Classification (NCBI taxonomy): domain Eukaryota; kingdom Metazoa; phylum Arthropoda; class Insecta; order Phasmatodea; family Bacillidae; genus Bacillus; species Bacillus rossius. The sequence continues at coordinate 252,676,059 of NC_086330.1, forward strand.
CGTTTTTTTTTTTTTTTTTTTTTTTTTTTTCAGAATAAGAGTCTGGAAAATACTTTAACGGGTTTTGATTAGTTAGGTACAACTTTAAAATTTATGCACGCTTCTGAGCACCGTGGGTGGAGTGAACCTCGTTTATGTAATCCGTGTAAAACGTAACTTTTCCTTTTGCCGTCAAAACTGTTACTAGCCGAAAACTTCCTGTACCCGTCGTCGCAGATACGAAGTTCAGTTTAAAGGTCTGTCAGATTCAAGAGTTTAAGTGTTTCGCAGTCAAAAAAAAAAAATTATCATCAGATTTGAGAGTTTTTATTGTTATTATTTTTTATAGATTTGTGACCAGGTGAAAGATTTTAAACAACCGTTTTGATTTCGTATTTTTAAACCGATCTTATAAGTTTCTTCACTAAGATTTTACTCATTAATTAAAATCCAAGCTTTCTTCACGCAACACTTTATAAGTTGCATAAAATTAAGGTAAAAACTAAATTATAACAGTAATTAAAATATTGAATTTAATTGAAATATGAATGAAATTTTTTTATAATTGTGGAAAAAATACACGTGTACCTAACTAAATGCACCGCTTTATTCATACTTGTCTGTTCAATATCCTCTAAATTGGTGATTAACAAAAGGATAAAATTAAAGTTGATATTACAGGTAAACATAAACATGCTCAGATTTTTAGAGGGGAGGGGGGGGAATTCCCGGGGTTATGAAACGAGGGGTGCCAGGTTGAGTTTTGAGTTTTTAATTTACATAAGTGTGTCAACCATGTTGATATGATACCTACGATACGCCGGGCTGTTTGTTTCTCACGACGGCATTTATTTTTTGCAGTAATAGCCGTGGTTTAACGATCGTGATGGAACTTAAAATAAAACTATTAAATATAAGCAGATCTAACCACAAAAAGCTCTTAATAAGTTTTATATTCTACTATCTTATCACCGGCGGCATCGCTGGCGCATTTTCAGGGTGTTAATTATGTTTTACCATTATGACAAAAGTTTGCTATTATTTTCAATCGTATTGCTATTAAAGTAAAAAGAAATAGTTTGTCAGTTGTATAAAAGTTTAATTCCTAGCAAAACCGTTTAGGAATAATATATTATAAAGTGGTTGTGTCGATTTATTTTTTAATTGTTTGTATAGGTTAAGGTTCTGATTTCATAACTCACCGTTTTAGTGTGTTCGAAAATATATATGTTATCTTTATGCAATCACGCTAACCACCTTTTCAATTCATGAGTTAGCAAATTTAAACTATTGTGAAACACTTGCCAATTTGGTTTTAATTACGATTATGCCAGCCCAAAAAAAGCCTTCCTTCTCGTTCGTATGCGAGAGAACATCATGGCTCTAAAATACAAAAATTTTAAACTAATTATAAATCTAACATCCTGTGTAAAAAACTGTTGTTAAGAAGCTGAACAACTTGTAACATGAATTATTTTAAAAAGACAATTAACTTTCGCTGATGGACTATTTTAAAACCTTTTAAGTATACGTTTCAATTTAATACTATCAGTATGTATCTGGTATTAGTCGCAGAAGTTAAAATATAATAGGTGTCGTTGCTTGCAAGGGTATCTAAAGGTCAAAGGTAAAGTGCAAAAATGAGTTAACCTTGAGATGATGCTAAGAATCTTATGAGGATCGAGTGTTTATCGGGTCTTTACCAAAAATCATTAAGTTTCAATCAGTGCAAGAAATTATTTGGTCAAAGATTATCCTTAAATTATCATAGCAATAACTGTGCAATGAAGCTGACAAATAATAACGGAAACGAGTTTACAACAACAAGAAAGTGTAATGAATTGCAAAAACAGCTTCTGTCAGCTTGTGAACTGCTCCTTTGTTGAGCAAGTACAACACAGAATATTTTTTTTCCTTTCATTTTCTGGTTTTTTATTTTTATTATTATTCTTATTATTTTTTGGAAATTTTTATTTTTATTTATTTTATTTTTATTTATAATATTATTTTCTATGATTTTCTGATGTGGATTAAAGAAAACGTGCGTTAGTTTTTTCCATATGCTCCTGATTATTTCTGTCAATATAATGTTGGTTTTCTACGACTGCTCCTAATTATACCTGGCTATACATCTGCTGATGTTCTCTCAGTGTTTCTGGTTATTTGTGAGAATTCTATCTTTGCATGAAATATTTTTTACTTAATGAGTCATGTAATTATATTCAGAGTTACATTTAATTAGTGAATTTCTGGTATTAAATCAGCATTTTGCAATATTTTTTATCAGGTTGTATTCAAACAAAAATATCATTTCTCAGTTCAATAATATTTGTTAAGACGGCTGAGAAACACTATAATGCAGGACCTACCAAAGCCCTCCTTCTCTTTTGATCGAGAGAGAGCAATCACATCCCACATAAAGCAGAAGAATATTTGATACTACGCAACATGTGGCGCCATTTGTTGTTGAAAAGCAGAACTACTTTCGACAAGTTTCTTGTATGAGATAAATAACTCATGCTGATGAAAAATTTTAAAATTCTATTTAAGTTATTGTTCCAATTAAAAACTCTCAATTTGCATCTGGCATTAGTCGCAGAAGCTAACAAGGATACTGGTTCGTTGTCTGTAGTTGAATCAAAACGACATCGCTGTAGATACTGCAGCAAGGAGTTTAACTTGAGAAAAATTGCTAAACGACATTAGAGAAGCGAGTGGGTCCTTGCCAAAAACGATTTAGTTGCAGTCATTGTCAGAAATCCTTTTGTAGAAGATATTTCTTGAATAGACATTACAAGACATGTACAACTATGCTGACTAAAGATAACGAGGACTGGGCTACAACACCGAGGAAGAGGAACAAAGGCAAAATATTAGACGACTATAACGATTACGAAGAATGTAAAAATGCTATTGCAAAAAATACTATCCTAGATAACGATAATAATTTAACATTTAAAACTAACTAAGAAAGTAGCGACTTCATGAGAAATTAAAAGATATTTACACCAAATTCTAGTCGTCCATGAAATTTGAACAACGGAGAATGACCTGAAGCTGACAATTACGAAGACTGTGATGAAACATTTGAAGCTGACATGACTGAAGACTTTGATGACACATTTGAGGCTGACAAGGTCGAGGACTGTGGTGAGGTACCTGAAGCTCGCAAGTTCTAAGACTGTGATGAACCGATGAGATCAAAACGTTGGAAACGTTGTGTTAAAATAACTTATTTTGACCAAGCTTGTGAGGATCACTGGTTCGTGGACGAAAGAGACCAAGAAGCTGGTGTTAAAACGGAAGACTCCAGAGACCTTAATTATTATTGTTTTAAACGTGCAAGAAAGTTGACAGCAGAAGAGTTTAATTACTCATCATGGGAAGTTCCTAATATATTGATTGACAGGCTAAAACGTCTACATGGTTCGCTTTGTGCAGGAAACTATTCGCAGATAAAATAAGTCTCCTTCATACTCAAAAAACTGAGGGAAGCTGGCTACATACAATAATGACTTGTAGGTATTACTTGCATGTGTATAAAGTTGACAAAAAATTATATTTTGTATTGCAAAAGTGATTTGTTACGTTTCTGGAAATATGTTTTCTATCTAATGCCGAGTTTTTATAATACAAATTCTAACTTAAAGATGTAAAAATCATCACCATTGACAGACAAAATTAACAGTAATAATAGTCATACCATCAATCTGGCCAAGTTCGATCAAAATATGTAATTCAAGTTGTAATGACAACGTCATGTACTTTGACTTTGGCGCGGTGTAGTTGTCACCCTTCCTACCCATTCCCCCTCCTTTCCCATTTAGATACGTCACGATTCCTTCTCCTGCCAATTGGTAATTGATCCCCCACCCTTCTGGTTTACTGTGCTTGCGCGGTTCCCCTTCTGGGGCACTGCTTTCGAGGATTTTCGGCGCTGGGTCTCGAGGCCTTTTTAAGCTGTAGCCACCGACAGTGTCGGGTCACTTTCCATTTGAGCAGCATGTAGTTCCTTTGGTAACTCGTTAAGTCAGTTAGGAGTACGGTGCTGGCGAGCTCTTGACATGGTAAGCTTCTTCGCGGAACTTGGGTTTGTGTGCTTGGGCACCAACAGATTGTGGCCCTGTTCTTAACGTCAGGTGATCGTTATGTAGCTTAATGCAATTTCTTCTAAATTATTTGTTTCGGCTTGCCACTTGGAAATTACGTTTGGCATTCTGCAGTAGGGTAACCATGTCGAGTAGTCACGTGGTACGTACGGTTTTGTGGTTAAATAATTTTTCTATTCTTTTCTCCTTTTTTTTTGTAGTAACTGTATCATGCTGTGCCAGTTCTATATTAGTCTGGTCTACGTTAACAAGTTAGGCCATTTGTGGAATTATGTGCTCTATCTATTTGATTCTTTCTCTTTTTGACATTCACAGCTAGCTAGCTTTGTTTTGCGAGAGTCCGATTGCGGGACTTGATAATGTAAAATATAATAGTTTAATGTTATGCTTATAAATAAGTGCAAGTTATTAATGTTACACTTACAGGGATCAGTATTATACAGTATTATCAGTATTTTATCAGAATTATTCAACTATGTATTTTGTGAAAGAAACTATTTGTACCTGTTTATAATGTACCTATTTGCAGTTGAAAGGATAGTAATTAAAGATGACGTAAAGATAAAATTTAACTTTGCTTATACCTACAATAGCACACCTCTAGTAGCCATTCCTAATCCAGCTTAGGACATTGTCATTTGTTTTCAGGTACATATTTTGTGAGTTACTTTTTTATAGTTTATCTATGTGTGGGTTGGAGGTTATTTGCTTATCTGCAACAAGTACCCTTCAAAATCATTTGGAGCTCAATGTAGATGGATTAGTAGCACGTAGCATTGGAGCTCTTGGAGCAATTGTAGATTTGGAGCAGTTGGAAAAAATTGGAGCATTGGCGACTTGGAGCTGTTGGAGATGTTGTAGCACTTGGAGCATTAGAGCATTGACTTTTGGAGCCAATGGCTGTTGGAGCATTGGGGGTATTGGAGCAATTGAAACATTGTAACACTTGGATCAATTGGAGCTGTTGGATCTTTGGAACAATTGGAACACATTAGAGCAATTGGAGCACTTGGAGCATTGGATCCAAAGACCGTTGGAGCAATTGGAGTTGTAACTTTGGAGCAGTCGGAGTACATTATAGCAATTCGAGCACTTGGAGCATTGGAGCATTTAGAGCTGTTGGAGCATTTGGAGATTTGGAGCAGTTGGAGCCCATGAGATAATTTCGAGCACTTGGAGAATTGGAGCAGTTGGAGCCCATAAGATAATTTCGAGCACTTGGAGAATTGGAGCAGTTGGAGCTGTTGGAGCATTTGGAGCTTTGGAGTACTTCGAGCTGTTTGGCAATTGGAGCAATTGGATCATTGGATATTTTGGATCAATTGGTTTTTTTAGAGGTTGGAGCATTTTGAGCACTTGGAAATGTTGGAGCAATTGGAGAATTGGATCATTGAACTTTGGAGCCAAAGACAGTTGGAGCTTAAGACTGATCAGGCAGAAAATTATCAATCAGTTTACTGAAGAGGCAGCCACATACAGACCTTCAAAATATAACTTGTAGTTGGACTGTGCATATGGCAAACCATATCCGTTTAGGACAAAGTGAAGAAGTGTGCATTCAAGATGGAGAATACTCCCATTTACAATTCCGACGATGTGAAGGAGTCTGTTAAACATAGTATTGAGAAACTCTGTCGGGAAGAAAAAGGCTATGTAGGCAATGGATCTGGTTGGTCACTGTTTTCAGTATACAGATTGGAGCTAAGAATTAGAGTGTTCAAGCCAATGTGGGACTAAATATGTATAAGAATACTAACTTAAGCAAGTGTTCCTATATGATATATGTAATAAATTGTACGTAAAAAAGTGTTGCATTTTCCCCTGAATTTATAGCTAGTTAATTACGAATTTCCAAGATGGTGGTCATAACGGCTTATTGGAGGCCAGTTGGCAAGGAAATTAAGCTGCTTTTAGGACTTTCTACCATATTTATTTTAATTATTTTTTCATGTAATTAATAATTTTGCATCGATCAAGTATTTAACCAAGGACGGTTATCAATCGAATCAATCATTATATAAACGAGTGTTTTTTTGATGATTTTTAGAATTTTAAAATTTTCCCGATTTAATAGCATAACAATTTCGGATTTTAAAGATGGCTGCCATAACCAAAATTGCAAGAATAGGGAGTGGGGTGTTAGATGACAGAAAGTTCTAGAAAATAAAATGGTGGAAAGTTCCACAAAACAAAACGGTGGATCCAAGATTGCAGATGGCCGCCTTGACGTCACAATCCTAGATGGCGGTCGGCTACAAGCACCACAGCCAGAAGCCAGGGTTAGGAGTAACATTTATATACTACTTACCTGAAATTGAACATGACTTAGTTAAAAGAATTACTAAATAACGTTAAAAAAGGCCTCATGGCTCGGAGACGCTTGTTTTGTATGCTTGTCAATGTTTTATACTCGGACGTATATCATACTTAATATTGACAAAGAACACTTAAGTATTGTTGAGAGGCACTTGGCCAATATGCTTGTAGTTGGCAATCAAGTAATCATAAGGTCCATTGAACAAGGACTCAATGGAAAGATAGTGATTGTGCGTAAAATTTGTATTTAGTCGACAATATGATTAAGTAATTTTTCTTAGAGAGGATCATAAATAAACTCAACGAAAAGTCTTGGGAAAAATAATTTAAATATTTATTTTGTGCTTTATTGACTCTTAGCACTGGCAAAATTTTTGAACCAAGAATGGAAATCGATGGAAAACAAATATTTAATAAGTAAATGTTTAAATAATTTTTAAAAATTTTCCTATAATTTTAGAAAATTTTATTAGTGTTTTTTTTTTTAAGTTGGTGGCCAATATGACATCAGTTTTTTTTCTGGTTGCTGGTTTATAGGGATTTTTAAACATATTTAATTAGTTTATTATTATTATGCCAATATTACCTTTTGCGCATCAGCCAAGGACCGAATCAAAAACAGGAATAGATCTAAACTATATTAATACATACAATTTAAATATATTTTTAGCATTTTTCTGTTTATAAAGGTTAATAATAAATTATTTTTAATACACTAGCCAAATTGGCCGGTTAGATGAATATGGACACTTATGCACGCCAGCAGTTAAAAATAAACCAATGTGGCATCAGCATACTGTGGAAAATGATATGTGCACTAGCATTACCAGTAGCAAGCATTGAAAGCAAAGATGGCGGCTCAGTCTCTGACATTTACTACTTTAATTCCCTTATATTAAAAAATCATAATTCCAAATATTATTTCATTCTCAGTCTGGTAGGCCTATATGGCTTTATGGCTGTTTGGTAAAAAGTGTGTGTTTTTCATACCAGAAGTCTGACTTATCATTGTTCGCATCACTTCACCTCCAATGTATTTTATGTAAAAATTAAATTTACAATATTTATAATGGTCATAACAACTCTTGCATGCAATGGAACACTAACCTTACGTGCATGTGACAGAGTGACATTTGTGCACTCTAGGCAAAGCAGCATAAACAAAGTTGGCGAACATTACCTTATCTAATATTGGTAACTAGCAGACGAAAACTATAGGGGGGTATTACACCATTTAAGATGGTGGTCTCCAGCAGAAGAAAACACAATTGCAAATGCAATGTCATACATACAAAATTGTGGAAACTTCTAGATTCCAAGTTGGCGGCTATGTTGTAATAAAATTAAAATGGCGGAATCCAAAGTAGCCAGTCGGGATCATGTTGAAGGTCAAATGTCAATATCATCCAAGATGACCACTGGGATCAAGTTTGGAAGTTTATGGTCAAGTTCAGCCAAAATGTCTGCCATAAAGTCACAAAATATGGTGGACACCCGTCACCGGGACCACACTCCTCCTGACCCTGAACCGGTTAAAATATACTACTTATGAAAAAGTTGAAAAAAAAAACTGAATATCGGCAAAACTTCATTATTTTGCAGTAGGTTAGACATTTTTAAATTTGTATCGAATCGTATCACCTAACTGATAAAAATGTGGGAACTACCTGAAATTGTACCTCGGATCTGAAGGTTAATTATGTATTGTAAACTTTAGAGCAATTTCTTTTCTTTTTATCAATTGACATAATATTTTTACAGTTTGCAATAAATTTTGGAACATATTTATGAAACATTTAATTTTTCCTGAAAAATTGACTCTTTAAGTGTTCAAGTGTGTAAGTGGTGTGGCAGACGGCAGTGTGTGGAACTGCCGTGGATCTCGCCCCGGGGATCGGAGGCAGGCGCGACCGACGCAGCGGTCCAAATGCAGCTCCACCGCAGCGGCGCGCGTCGGGCGTGCGTCTGTCCCGGGCGGCTGTCGCGCGCACAAAGCACTTAGAGGGGTCGCCGTCAGCCTCACACGTCCCTGCGGTCCAGTTCCCTTCAGCTGTCCGACCGACGCCGTCACGAGAGGCGCCTGTCCGACAGGTCGCAGCAGGAAACTGTTTCCTCTGTGAAATAATGATTACAGCCATGCATGTTCCACAAACAGTTGCGTCGCACGTGTGAAAATATCATTAATTAGAAACTGTGCCCTTTTATGCAACCCGTACTTATTTGGAGTTCACGTCTTTTCGACAGCAGCAATGTCATTGGAGATGATAACACAAAAAATTCACAGAAAAGCTTCATTGGGCTAATAGTCTGCCATTGCATTTTATAAGGAATAATAACAGTATTTGCCTGGATTAATCTATGGAAACCACCGAAAGCTCAAAAACCGGTATTTTAGTCAATCGTCAAGCCACAGACTTATGACGAGGGCCGTGTATTTTTTTTTCTGTTCGTAAACTATAGCGTCACCTGGGTTTCGTAACTGGATGAGTTTCTTCCTGTCCGGTAAAAATTAGTTACGGTCAAGAGTATATAATAGGGGCTCCGAGATCAGGCCTTAAGGCTGTGGTGCCGGTAACGGTGTCCGCCATCTTGGATTCTGACGTCACGGCGGCCATCTTGGATTGTGACGTCACGGCGGCCATCTTGTATGAGCGTAACGGGACACATCGTAACGGGACATAACGTAACGGGACATATCGTAACGGGACATAACGTAACGGGACAAGTAGATCACGGCGGCCATTTTGGATCCGCCATCTTGGATCCGCCATTTTGGATGACGTCATTGTGTTCTAGAAAATTCCGGTGATGTGTTTTCCGCCATATTGGATGATGACGTCACCGTTGCAATTTTTGTTACGGCCGCCATCTTGAAATTTGGACGCCATCTTGAAAATCTTTAATTATTATCCGATTTTAATGAAAAAAATTCCAAAATTTATCAAAAAATTAACTTATTCGAATTCTGATTGATTATATCGATCACCGTCCTCGGTTCAAACCCGGTGAGTGCAAAAAAAACTAAAAATGGCGACAGGCTCCTTCCTCAACGATGGATGCAGGCAGACTGACTCCTAGCACTTTTTTTCAAAACATATATATCGTCAGCTAATATGACGACATGTACGCCATCTTGTCTTCATCCGCTGGAGACCACCATCTTGTTTTCGTCTGCTAGAGTGTGCCGATAACATGTAGTATAATTATCTGGTCACCATACTTTTGTCCTCAACTGTTGACATTGAACATTGACCTTGACCTTTGTCCTTGACCTTGAACTTTGACCTTGAACTTGAACTTTGACCTTGACCTCGAAATTTGACCTTGAAATTTGACCTTGAACTTGAAATTTGACCTTGACCTTGAAATTTGACATTGACCTTGAAATTTGACCTTGACCTTGAACTTTGACCTTGAAATTTGACCTTGACCTTGAAATTTGACCTTGACCTTGAACTTTGACCTTGACCTTGAACTTTGACCTTGACCTTGAAATTGACATTGACCTTGAAATTTGACCTTGACCTTGAAATTTGACCTTGACCTTGAAATTTGACCTTGACCTTGAAATTTGACCTTGACCTTGAACTTTGACCTTGACCTTGAACTTTGACCTTGACCTTGAAATTTGACCTTGAATTTGAAATTTGACCTTGACCTTGAAATTTGACTTTGTCCTTGTCGACCATCATGGACCCGACATTTAATGTTCAGTACATGCTACCAGGAGCGACCAACTGCTGGAGTACGTCATCTTGTGTGTGTACTCATATTATAGAGTACATTTACATCTGGTTAATTTTATTTTAACCTGCTACAGTGCAGTAATCATTTATTACCGAGGTGCCCCCCGCCATCTTGAAATTCGGACGCCATCTTAAAATCATGTAATAATGTAGCTATAAAAGCGGGAAAAAATCCAAAATTCATCAAAAAAATCACTCATTAACTTACAAATCGAATCGATGGATCCCTGTCCACGGTTCGATTCTTGACCAGTGACAGTTGTAACTAATTATTAAATAAATGTTAGGTTCTGTTTTCCATTACCTTTCGCGGAGTTTATTAATCATTCGCTCTACGAAAAACAACTCAAGTCAATATACCTGACCAACGAATTAAATCAGTGCCGATTAGCCTATTATGAAAGTCTAAATTTCAATAATCTGAATAACATATAAGCCGTTCATGTACAAAGCCACACATATAGATCAATTGTCTTCAGTCCATAAGACCGAGTCATGACATTATCAGACGTATAGGCTAGTCATTTCAGGACCACATGAACTTCGTCGTTATCTAATTATATTCTATTAATCCAACGTGACATTTTTTAAACATACTAAGGACCAAGTAACCTTGAAAAATATTTTAGTAACACCAAGAGGTTTTAAATTAGTAAATATTCAATCACTACATTTTGTACTACGCGCAATCAACAAAAGGGAAGCACTGACAACGAAAAGGCAGCACATTTGGAAGCACCGACTACGAAAAGGCAGCACATTTGGAAGCACCGACAACGTAAAGGCAGCACATTTGGAAGCACCGACAACGAAAAGGCAGCACATTTGGAAGCACCGTCATCGAAAAGGCAGCACATTTGGAAGCACCGACTACGAAAAGGCAGCACATTTGGAAGCACCGACAACGAATAGGCAGCACATTTGGAAGCACCGACTACGAAAAGGCAGCACATTTGGAAGCACCGACAACGAAAAGGCAGCACATTTGGAAGCACCGTCATCGAAAAGGCAGCACATTTGGAAGCACCGACAACGAAAAGGCAGCACATTTGGAAGCACCGACAACGAAAAGGCAGCACATTTGGAAGCACCGACAACAAAAAGGCAGCACATTTGGAAGTACCGACAACGAAAAGGCAGCACATTTGGAAGCACCGACAACGAAAAGGCAGCTCATTTGGAAGCACCGACTACGAAAAGGCAGCACATTTGGAAGCACCGTCATCGAAAAGGCAGCACATTTGGAAGCACCGACAACGAAAAGGCAGCACATTTAGAAGCACCGACAACGAAAAGGCAGCACATTTGGAAGCACCGACAACGAAAAGGCAGCACATTTGGAAGCACCGACAACGAAAAGGCAGCACATTTGGAAGCACCGACTACGAAAAGGCAGCACATTTGGAAGCACCGTCATCGAAAAGGCAGCACATTTGGAAGCACCGACAACGAAAAGGCAGCACATTTGGAAGCACCGACAACGAAAAGGCAGCACATTTGGAAGCACCGACAACGAATAGGCAGCACATTTGGAAGCACCGACTACGAAAAGGCAGCACATTTGGAAGCACCGACAACGAAAAGGCAGCACATTTGGAAGCACCGTCATCGAAAAGGCAGCACATTTGGAAGCACCGACAACGAAAAGGCAGCACATTTGGAAGCACCGACAACGAAAAGGCAGCACATTTGGAAGCACCGACAACAAAAAGGCAGCACATTTGGAAGCACCGACAACGAAAAGGCAGCACATTTGGAAGCACCGACAACGAAAAGGCAGCTCATTTGGAAGCACCGACTACGAAAAGGCAGCACATTTGGAAGCACCGACTACGAAAAGGCAGCACATTTGGAAGCACCGACAACGAAAAGGCAGCACATTTGGAAGCACCGACAACGAAAAGGCAGCACATTTGGAAGCACCGACAACGAAAAGGCAGCACATTTGGAAGCACCGACAACGAAAAGGCAGCACATTTGGAAGCACCGACTACGAAAAGGCAGCACATTTGGAAGCACCGACAACGAAAAGGCAGCACATTTGGAAGCACCGACAACGAAAAGGCAGCACATTTGGAAGCACCGACAACGAAAAGGCAGCACATTTGGAAGCACCGACAACGAAAAGGCAGCACATTTGGAAGCACCGACAACGAAAAGGCAGCACATTAGAAGCACCGACAACGAAAAGGCAGCACATTTGGAAGCACCGCCAACGAAAAGGCAGCACATTTTGGATGCATCATCGAATAAGGAAGCACATTTGGAAGCTCCATCAACTAAAAAAGGCAAAAAGGAAGCACAAGTTACGAGATCTAAGTCTTAGTAAGAAATCATAATACAAGAAATAAAATCATTACATTCTTATAATTTAAATTATTTATTTTATTGCTTTACATTATACAAATGCAAGTAAAACAAGTCAATATTGTATGTAGCTAACATTCCTCAGTTCCTTGAGTATGAAGGATATTTCTTTGATGTACGAATAGTTTCCTGCACAAAGCGAACCATGTAGTAGTCTTAGCCGGTCAACCAATATGTTTGGATCTTTCCATGATGTGTAATCATTCTCTTCTACCACCATCTTCCTTGCACCTTTATAATAAATATTATGATCTCTGGTGTCTTCCGTTTTACCACCAACCTCAGGGTAACTTTCATGTTTGAGACGGTGATCATCACAAGCTTGATCAGATTTATTTAATATATCACGTCGTTTCCATCGTTTCGGTCTCAGGACACCGCCACATTCTTCGATCTTGGCAGCTTTAGGTGCTTCATCATAGTCTATGTCTTTGTCAACAGCCTCAGAGTCACTGTAACAATCACCGTAGAAGGAATCGTCTTCACCCAATTTACCGTAATAATTCGATGTTGATGATGTTGAAGTGTCTTCATCGTCTTCGTGCTTCCTTTTTAGGAGTCCATCATTTTTACAAAGTAGGAAAGATCTACTTGAATTCGGCTGGAATATATTCTCACTTTTCACGTTAAGGATTCTTCTATTGTCTTCATTCTTCCGTAAATCATCAACCTTCTTCAATTTAAGTTCTTTGTCGAGATCGGAAGAGCCAAGAAAATTATTGTCGTAATGCAGATCACTCTTCCTTAGGCTAGTAGATTCATCGTTGTCCTCTAGCTTGTACGCAGGCTTGGCGCTACAAGTTCTGCCATGTCTTTTGAGGCTCTCTCTCCGTGTAAACGACTTGCTACATCGAACACAACTTATCATATTGCGCAGTGAATTTTTAACACAGTCATTCTTCTCGTGTTGTCTTTTATTCTTTCTCAAGATAAATTCTTTACTGCAAAACTTACACCTATGTTCTTTTAAAACAGCGTCAGATCCCAAATCGGAATTCATATTAGTTACTGAGACTAATGCCAGATACCAATTGAGTGTTTTAAATTAGATTCAATACTTAAATAGAAATTTTTTCATATTTCATCAGCGAGAATTAATATATCTCATGCAAAAGTACTTTATGCATGTAGTTCTGCTTTTCAACAACAGATATCGCCACATGTCGCTTGCAGGTAAATAATATTTAGTTATTTTATGCGGGATGCGGGATGCTCACTAACGATCGCAAAAGAAGGATGGCTTCGTTAGACTCCAAGGAAAAGGAAGTTCGTCTTGCATGTTGGTGCTCCACAGATGTCTCATAGCGTAATATTAATTTGACTGAGTAATGATATTTGTTAATTCCACCTGATTAAAATATTGCAAGTTTTGATTTAGTAGCAGAAATTATCGAATTAAATGTAACTCCAAATAAAATGACATGTCTCATTAGAACAAAAAAAAATCCATGCAGAGAGCGGTTTCTCAGAATAGTCAGAAACACTTGAAGAAACCACAGGAATGATTGCAAGAACACGGGAAAAACCATCAAAATATTGTCAAGAATAATCAAGAGCATACTGAGAAAACCACTATAATATTAACAATAATAATCGGAAGCACACGGAAAAACCATCATAATATTGGCAAGAATAATCAGAAGCACACGAAGAAAACCGCCACAAGTTTTCTTTGATATCATTAAAATACAAAAAAAAAAATTAATAAAAAATAAAAACGAAAAAAAATTCAAACATTCTGCTAGCTTGTGAACTTCTCATTGTTGAGCAAAGATAGAGTTCTAGTACAAGCCAGAATGTTTGAATTTTTTTTCGTTTTTATTTTTTATTAATTTTTTTTTGTATTTTAATGATATCAAAGAAAACTTGTGGCGGTTTTCTTCGTGTGCTTCTGATTATTCTTGCCAATATTATGATGGTTTTCTCCGTGTGCTTCCGATTATTATTGTTAATATTATAGTGGTTTTCTCAGTGTGCTCCTGATTATTCTTGACAATATTTTGATGGTTTTTCCCGTGTTCTTGCAATCATTCCTGTGGTTTCTGCAAGTGTTTCTGACTATTCTGAGAAACCGCTCTCTGCATGGAATTTTTTTTTTCTAATGAGACATGTCATTTTATTTGGAGTTACATTTAATTCGATAATTTCTGCTACTAAATCAAAACTTGCAATATTTTTATCAGGTGGAATTAACAAATATCATTACTCAGTCAAATTAATATTACGCTATGAGACATCTGTGGAGCACCAACATGCAAGACGAACTTCCTTTTCCTTGGAGTCTAACGAAGCCATCCTTCTTTTGCGATCGTTAGTGAGCATCCCGCATCCCGCATAAAATAACTAAATATTATTTACCTGCAAGCGACATGTGGCGATATCTGTTGTTGAAAAGCAGAACTACATGCATAAAGTACTTTTGCATGAGATATATTAATTCTCGCTGATGAAATATGAAAAAATTTCTATTTAAGTATTGAATCTAATTTAAAACACTCAATTGGTATCTGGCATTAGTCTCAGTAACTAATATGAATTCCGATTTGGGATCTGACGCTGTTTCAAAAGAACATAGGTGTAAGTTTTGCAGTAAAGAATTTATCTTGAGAAAGAATAAAAGACAACACGAGAAGAATGATTGTGTTAAAAATTCACTGCGCAATATGATAAGTTGTGTTCGATGTAGCAAGTCGTTTACACGGAGAGAGAGCCTCAAAAGACATGGCAGAACTTGTAGCGCCAAGCCTGCGTACAAGCTAGAGGACAACGATGAATCTACTAGCCTAAGGAAGAGTGATCTGCATTACGACAATAATTTTCTTGGCTCTTCCGATCTCGACAAAGAACTTAAATTGAAGAAGGTTGATGATTTACGGATGAATGAAGACAATAGAAGAATCCTTAACGTGAAAAGTGAGAATATATTCCAGCCGAATTCAAGTAGATCTTTCCTACTTTGTAAAAATGATGGACTCCTAAAAAGGAAGCACGAAGACGATGAAGACACTTCAACATCATCAACATCGAATTATTACGGTAAATTGGGTGAAGACGATTCCTTCTACGGTGATTGTTACAGTGACTCTGAGGCTGTTGACAAAGACATAGACTATGATGAAGCACCTAAAGCTGCCAAGATCGAAGAATGTGGCGGTGTCCTGAGACCGAAACGATGGAAACGACGTGATATATTAAATAAATCTGATCAAGCTTGTGATGATCACCGTCTCAAACATGAAAGTTACCCTGAGGTTGGTGGTAAAACGGAAGACACCAGAGATCATAATATTTATTATAAAGGTGCAAGGAAGATGGTGGTAGAAGAGAATGATTACACATCATGGAAAGATCCAAACATATTGGTTGACCGGCTAAGACTACTACATGGTTCGCTTTGTGCAGGAAACTATTCGTACATCAAAGAAATATCCTTCATACTCAAGAAACTGAGGAATGTTGGCTACATACAATATTGACTTGTTTTACTTGCATTTGTATAATGTAAAGCAATAAAATAAATAATTTAAATTATAAGAATGTAATGTTTTTATTTCTTGTATTATGATTTCTTTCTAAGACTTAGATCTCGTAACTTGTGCTTCCTTTTTGCCTTTTTTAGTTGATGGAGCTTCCAAATGTGCTTCCTTATTCGATGATGCATCCAAAATGTGCTGCCTTTTCGTTGGCGGTGCTTCCAAATGTGCTGCCTTTTCGTTGTCGGTGCTTCCAATGTGCTGCCTTTTCGTTGTCGGTGCTTCCAAATGTGCTGCCTTTTCGTTGTCGGTGCTTCCAAATGTGCTGCCTTTTCGTTGTCGGTGCTTCCAAATGTGCTGCCTTTTTGTTGTCGGTGCTTCCAAATGTGCTGCCTTTTCGTTGTCGGTGCTTCCAAATGTGCTGCCTTTTCGTAGTCGGTGCTTCCAAATGTGCTGCCTTTTCGTAGTCGGTGCTTCCAAATGTGCTGCCTTTTCGTTGTCGGTGCTTCCAAATGTGCTGCCTTTTCGTAGTCGGTGCTTCCAAATGTGCTGCCTATTCGTTGTCGGTGCTTCCAAATGTGCTGCCTTTTCGTTGTCGGTGCTTCCAAATGTGCTGCCTTTTCGTTGTCGGTGCTTCCAAATGTGCTGCCTTTTCGATGACGGTGCTTCCAAATGTGCTGCCTTTTCGTAGTCGGTGCTTCCAAATGTGCTGCCTTTTCGTTGTCGGTGCTTCCAAATGTGCTGCCTTTTCGTTGTCGGTGCTTCCAAATGTGCTGCCTTTTCGTTGTCGGTGCTTCCAAATGTGCTGCCTTTTCGTTGTCGGTGCTTCCAAATGTGCTGCCTTTTCGATGACGGTGCTTCCAAATGTGCTGCCTTTTCGTAGTCGGTGCTTCCAAATGTGCTGCCTTTTCGTTGTCGGTGCTTCCAAATGTGCTGCCTTTTCGTTGTCGGTGCTTCCAAATGTGCTGCCTTTTCGTTGTCGGTGCTTCCAATGTGCTGCCTTTTCGTTGTCGGTGCTTCCAAATGTGCTGCCTTTACGTTGTCGGTGCTTCCAAATGTGCTGCCTTTTCGATGACGGTGCTTCCAAATGTGCTGCCTTTTCGTTGTCGGTGCTTCCAAATGTGCTGCCTTTACATTGTCGGTGCTTCCAAATGTGCTGCCTTTTCGATGACGGTGCTTCCAAATGTGCTGCCTTTACGTTGTCGGTGCTTCCAAATGTGCTGCCTTTTCGTAGTCGGTGCTTCCAAATGTGCTGCCTTTTCGTTGTCAGTGCTTCCCTTTTGTTGATTGCGCGTAGTACAAAATGTAGTGATTGAATATTTACTAATTTAAAACCTCTTGGTGTTACTAAAATATTTTTCAAGGTTACTTGGTCCTTTAGTATGTTTAAAAAATGTCACGTTGGATTAATAGAATATAATTAGATAACGACGAAGTTCATGTGGTCCTGAAATGACTAGCCTATACGTCTGATAATGTCATGACTTGGTCTTATGGACTGAAGACAATTGATCTATATGTGTGGCTTTGTACATGAACGGCTTATATGTTATTCAGATTATTGAAATTTAGACTTTCATAATAGGCTAATCGGCACTGATTTAATTCGTTGGTCAGGTATATTGACTTGAGTTGTTTTTCGTAGAGCGAATGATTAATAAACTCCGCGAAAGGTAATGGAAAACAGAACCTAACATTTATTTAATAATTAGTTACAACTGTCACTGGTCAAGAATCGAACTGTGGACAGGGATCCATCGATTCGATTTGTAAGTTAATGAGTGATTTTTTTGATGAATTTTGGATTTTTTCCCGCTTTTCTAGCTACATTATTACATGATTTTAAGATGGCGTCCGAATTTCAAGATGGCGGGGGGCACCTCGGTTATAAATGATTACTGCACTGTAGCAGGTTAAAATAAAATTAACCAGATGTAAATGTACTCTATAATATGAGTACACACACAAGATGACGTACTCCAGCAGTTGGTCGCTTTTGGTAGCATGTACTGAACATTAAATGTCGGGTCAATGATGGTCGACAAGGACAAAGTCAAATTTCAAGGTCAAGGTCAAATTTCAAAGTCAAGGTCAAATTTCAATGTCAAAGTCAAATTTCAAGGTATAGGTCAAAGTTCAAGGTCAAGGTCAAAGTTCAAGGTCAAGGTCAAATTTCAAGGTCAAGGTCAAATTTCAAGGTCAAGGTCAAATTTCAATGTCAAGTTCAAGGTCAAGGTCAAAGTTCAAGGTCAAGGTCAAAGTTCAAGGTCAAGGTCAAATTTCAAGGTCAAGGTTAAATTTCAAGGTCAAAGTTCAAGGTCAAGGTCAAATTTCAAGGTCAAGGTCAAATTTCAAGGTAAAGGTCAAATTTCAATGTCAAATTTCGAGGTAAAGGTCAAAGTTCAAGTTCAAGGTCAAAGTTCAAGGTCAAGGACAAAGGTCAAGGTCAATGTTCAATGTCAACAGTTGAGGACAAAAGTATGGTGACCAGATAATTATACTACATGTTATCGGCACACTCTAGCAGACGAAAACAAGATGGTGGTCTCCAGCGGATGAAGACAAGATGGCGGACATGTCGTCATACCAGCTGACGATATATATGTTTTGAAAAAAAGTGCTAGGAGTCAGTCTGCCTGCATCCATCGTTGAGGAAGGAGCCTGTCGCCATTTTTAGTTTTTTTTGCACTCACCGGGTTTGAACCGAGGACGGTGATCGATATAATCAATCAGAATTCGAATAAGTTAATTTGTTGATAAATTTTGGAATTTTTTTCATTAAAATCGGATAATAATTAAAGATTTTCAAGATGGCGTCCAAATTTCAAGATGGCGGCTGTAACAAAAATTGCAACGGTGACGTCATCATCCAATATGGCGGAAAACACATCACCGGAATTTTCTAGAACACAATGACATCATCCAAAATGGCGGATCCAAAATGGCCGCCGTGATCTACTTTTCCCGTTACGTTATGTCCCGTTACGATATGTCCCGTTACGATGTGTCCCGTTACGCTCATCCAAGATGGCCGCCGTGACGTCACAATCCAAGATGGCCGCCGTGACGTCAGAATCCAAGATGGCGGACACCGGCACCGGCACCACAGCCTTAAGGCCTGATCTCGGAGCCCCTATTATATACTACTACGGTCAGAACACAAATTACAGAGGTTGCGCGCGGAAGCTAATGTGTCCTGGATGACCCAGCAAAGTAAGATGATGGCTTCATTTGCAGACGGCCTTTTGCTGGCGCGGGCATACGTTTCTGCTGTCTAATGAGCGTTCATATGTTTATATATTATTCCGTGTAACATACCTGCCTCAACTTATAAGGTATAAAAAAACCTTTCGCACGGAAAATATATGTGCCATGAAATATTTGTGTTTATATATACCAGTGTTTTTTCAACCAACGTGTAACCAGATATCAATAATTAAAAACTCAAAACATGTAACTTTATAAATATCTTAAGTACGTTTTTTTATCAGTGTGATAAGTATTATTTATTATTATAAGTACGAATTAAATAAATTTATTACTGTAAAATATTCTGACAATGTAACTATTTTACTTAAAAGCTTGCATGATGCGCTTCATGGCCCTTTATTGTTACCACCAGTATCACCAGAATCGTATTGTTTACTTTAGATATTTTAGAACTATGTCACTAGAACATATATGAATTTACGTCCTGCGCCTGGCTTTTGGCTGTGGTACCTGTGGTGCCAAACGCCATCATGGATAGTGACTTCACGGCGGCCATCTAAATGACCTTAACCTTAACCTCGGCGGTCATTTGGGAATTGCCTTTTTAAATTCCGCCATTTTGTTTTTCCCGTCATATTGAATTCTATTACTTTCCGCCATCTAACACTCCACTCCCTAGCGTGGCACTTTTCGTTATGGTCGCCATCTTGAAAATCCAATATTTTCATATAATTTTCATAAAAAAATATATATAAAAAATTTCTTAATATAATTTAATATATAATATACCACCAATTTAAAAATGGTCCGTCATCTTAAAAGTCCATAATAATTATCAAATTTTAGAGGAAATTTTTAAAACATTATAAAATACTAATTAAATATTAATATAAAGAACTTTTTCATTTTGAAAATGGTCCGCCATCTAGAAAATCCGTACATGCTATACAGTTTTAATGGGAAAAAATTAAATATATAAAAAGTTTTGATAAAAACACTTACATCCTCGGTTCAAACCCAGCGAGGACCAGATAAAAATGGAGACGAATCCTTCCCCCATAGAAGCCACTGCAGACTGACCTCCCACCACTAATGCCCAGGCAAATAATATGTCAGTCGGTATGATTTCATGCCAGCCATCTTGTTTTTGTTAGCTGGAAGCCCCATCTTGGATCCGACATATTGTTTTCGTCTGATAGATGGTAATGCTGCCATATTGGTTTAATATTTCCCCACTAGTGTGTAGTATTGATTTATTACTTTTGCATTTACCATCTTGTCTGCCAACTTGTAAGTATTTAATTATTAACATAGAAAATTTTGAAAAAATTCCAAAAATTCATCAAAAAATTCAGCACTTTTTTTACTAGCTGATTCAATCACCTTAGTTATATCCTCCATCACTGCAAAAAATTAATATTAAGTAAAAATACTATAAAAATTACAGGTTCGAAAAATAAAAATAATTAAACAAATAACAAATATACTATGTTCTCTTTACAAGAACAAAACAAAACTAGAAAATTACTAGCGTTTCTAGAATTTTGCATATGATATCCACGAATTAAAATGACGTGAAAATTCCCATCACTTGATAGGATCGTCCATTTCTTCGTACGAAAATCTTCACCATGTATATATTGGGGTACATCGCAAGCTGAATCTATTCTGCATTGAAGCCACTACGAATAGGTAGTAGGTCCTAGGCTCTGATTCACGAACATGTGTCACACGGAAAAGCTTGGAATTTCAATTTACAGTAAACCCTTTCTTGAAGACGCCTATCCACTTGGGGAACTGCAAAATGTCACCGACATTAGCTTTAGGCTTTAGTGGATTTTTCTTCATTGTTTTGTAAAAGACTGTTCGAAGGTGGTGATCGTCCTTCACATCTTTAGGCTTTAATTTAGTGGTGGAATGCAATATTGAATTATATTCACTTATTAGATTCGGCAAGATATCCAGTCGAATGTAATTTTAGATAGCCGTGAACTGTCACCACAATTTGCTGCGCAAAGTTCTTTTAAATATTTCGACAGCAAAGGCTTTGACATTACTAAATTTAGATTGGTGTTTGATGCCAAACTTCTTCATCAAAACCTTGAAGATTAAATTGCAGAATTCTTTACCGAGATCTGTTTGCAGATGCTGTGGTACACGCCCCTCAGGCAAAATGTCTGTCGTGGCCTTGGTAACATAGAGTGCATTCTTAGATTTCAAAGGTCTGGCCCAAGCTTGCTATACACATCGATGACCGTCAGTTTGTCTTTTAAACCTTTATTCAATATGGAATATTATATCCTCTCAACAATGTCCATCTGGAATAAATCATCAAGTCCACGCACTACAAATTTGCATCGAAAGTATTTTTGTCTTGCAGGAGCGGGAAGTTAGCGAGCGATTCTGGTTTGACTCATTGTATGTAGCCGGCTTCCCTCAATTCTTCTTTTATGGAGACTATATCGTTCATGTGCGAATAGTTTCCTGCACTAAGCGAAGAAAGTAAAAGTCTTTGCCTGCGGACCGATTCGTTTAGGTCTTCCTAATATAAAAGTTAAATATTTGTCATGATCTTCGTTTTTATATATGCCACTTTCTGGATCGTTATCGCGAAAATGAGCTGGAGTTGGTTTAAGAAGTATCCTTTACTCTTAAAAATCTTCATGAAAATAGCCTTTAAGTTCACTGAAAAACAGAAATTCGTAGAGAACTGGAGTCCCGAGTGTTATGTACTCTCTAACACATATAAGTCGTGGTAAAATTTATATTTCTTTAGTACTGAAGAACCACTTATTATGTTTCCTGTACACTTCATAGGTCGTGTCATTATCCGACTCGTGAAATAATTCAAGAATGGCCGTACCATTACATTAACTTGGTGTCTGCATTTCCGTAATTATTTCTTGTGCTTAGACTGTGTACTCATAAAGTCCTCTTCTTCTAAAAAAAAACGTACGTATTTTCTCTTTTTCGCATTTATTATCTTAAATTAACATTCATATTTTGGTTGGTGCGTGGTTCTTCCTTATTTTAAGTTCTTCGAGACGACTAGTGATTGTTTTAAATATCATATGCAAGTTTGGCTCTTCTAGCAAGTAGATACATTTCACAAACAAACTGTAGGATATAGCAGATGAAAGTCACTGGCCAGTTCCACCATTGTATTGCTAAAGACATAAGACAAAATTTCATTTTATACTTTTTATTTGTCTGCAGAAACTTCTTCCCTGTAGTAAGCAAGATCTGTTATCGTTGTCAAAAGAGGCTACTTTGACAAACCATAAAATCGTGGGGTCTTTGCACATTCGATAATTCGATAATGTCGCGAATACGAGAATCCGAGGACTCAAACTGCTGGTCGATGGCTAGCAGGTACTCTAGTAATTCGTTTTTCACCCTTTTAAATATTTGCCCCAGTAGCAAAAAATATTTCCTGATATCGTCGTGAGACTTGAGAAAAGTACGCAGTTCAGCAGTGTGTCTGCTACGGACGAATTTCGAAATACTATGACTTATGTTTGACGATAAACTGATCGAAACCTTGTCTGTACTTACCTTTATATAGAGACCAGTCTTTGACTATAACTAGGAATCTGTGCTATTTTTCCAGAACAAGGAATTCAAGTCTTTGAAGTCCTGAAAAGACATGTCGGTGTTTATGTGATAGTCATAAGCCAGATGTAAATTAGTTTCGACCATGCAAAACATCACTATGACATTCGCGTTGTGACATAGTAGATGCTTCGGAATTATACTTATGTTTAACACAAACACAGTCTATATTGGCATGTCTTCCCAGGGATAAGTACTTTTAAATTATGTCATTCTTCTAGCACATTACATCGTAGAAAACAAATATGGAATTGGCTCGTGCTTCGCTAAGAAGCAGCACATTTGCATTATCACTAAATGGAAAATACTACATGCCCTCCAACGATTCTTGGATCGTAGCTAGGCGCTGGTATCTTAGCTGTTGAAGCGTCTTGGAATAGAGGTACACATTTCAGATCTTAATACTATTGATTCCTCCATCAGACTCAGTAGAACGCATGTTTTACCGCAGTTGGACGCGCCCACCACAATGCATCCTATGATAGAAGGCAATGACGAGCCATGTCGCGCACTGACTTGGTCGTCTTGCGTGATGTGCACGGGCAAACACACTTCTTGCTTGACGACTTGCATTGCAATGTCGAAATTGTATAAAAGCAAACACATTTAAACTAACGGCTAATTTGTGCTTAATAACTCAAAGAGGTAAGAATAAAAAACACATCGGCGCAGGTATCGCTAACTCTCTGATAAATAATGTTTTTTTTCTAACTACACATATCAGGCTACATATTTTGTGGTCCAGGAACATAATTAGCCCAACGACTAGCCTGAGGTGACATGGGTATTAATTCCCTCGACAAGAATTTTAAGCGGCATGATATTGCCCATTCCCTTGGCCAGGATCTTTAATGAAGGCACCGAGCTAACGAGATATTGGCACAGAAAGCCAATGATATAAGTAAATCGCCAGACGCAGGACTTGGAGAAAAAATCGTTGTTTGGGGTGTATCGAAAATCATGAAGGCAGAAATCAAATTATGAATGGATGCTCATCGAACTAGGCCCCAGAATACCAAGTGGAAGACTGGTGGAGACGTGCAAAAAGTCAAACAAAAAAGACAGACTCTCAATATAAGATTTCTGGTGGATTTCTAGCGCTACTTTTACCTGCATTGAGTGCCCTCGGCGACCTCATCGGTATTACGAGTGGTATAGTGCGGGCAGTCAACACATCCAAGAACGAGCGCAAGTAGTTGGAGGAAGTACCGAGGAAGTACCAGCATGGAAGCCATTGCCATTGGTAATAAAAGGCGTAGGAATTGACTTGCAGCCTCACAAATTAGGTCGAGGCATGTGAAAGAAACTAGTGAAAAAATCCTATGTTTTCTGCTGTAACATCAGCTTACAAATATAAATTTAATAAGTACGCTCGAAAACTGGAAATACGTAATTTCCGAAGCGTGTTTATGCTAGACCATTTATCTACAATGCTAAAGACTCTTGTGTGTGCCATTATTAAATTAGATTTATCTACAGTTCATGGGACGCACTGGGTAGCATACGTAAGGTCTGAAAAAAAATTATTATTACGATAGTTTCAGTAATTTGAGACTTTCGCCAGAACATTGACCTTACCTGCATGGGACAACGCTGTGCTACAATTACGAAACACGAACAGTTGCCTAACCAAACAAACTGGGGACACTTGTGCAATAGTTTATTAACCAAAAAATGGTAGCTATATTTTTTTGCTAATAAAAAACTGCCCAGGTATAAAAATAATCCTGTCATGTCGATAACACTTACGCCAAGGTGTCGTAGTTAGGAGCTGAGGTAGGGGCATTTCCCGCCTCTGGATTTAGATGGTGAATTTTGTATTTCACTCGCGAATTTTCAAACTCATAATGTCATACCAAATATTGACAAAGATAACTACAAGATCCACTTCCAGAAATAAAGAAATAAAGAAATAAAGTTACCTGGTGGATATTTTCAAATTGAAAAAATTGCATTTTATATCAAATAAAAGTTACCAAAGAATGTAGACTTCCAACTGCTCGTAACCCCAAACATTCAAAAAAGAATTTTTAAAAGCATTGAAAATGTCGAATAGGCGAAACCTGGGACCAAAGGCCCCATGCTCCGATTTGAGCGAAAGATTTACGATGTAGTAAATGCGTACATATCTACGCGAGCAGTAAACATAATGCCACTGAATGGCACACGAATAAACTGCAATTTGGTAAGTGGAAAATATCTCAATGGGAGACCAAACAAATTGCTTCAAATGTTTTCTCCAATAGACCCGCCAGAACATAAAGTGGTTGAACTGCCGCAAAGTATCATTTACCTTCCAGTCGTCGTAAAGAGCACACACGAAGTCTTCGTCAGAATTGTTGACCAGCGAGAACTCTCATATCAATGATTTACAACATGAAGAAATAACACTTCGTCTACATTTGAAGTTATGAGTAGTATAGGATAGTATTTTCTGGCACAGGCTTCCAGGCTGTGGTGCTGTGTGTCCTTTCCGCCATCTTGGATTGTGACGTCACGGCGGCCATTTTTGACTCAAAATTCCTCAAAATTGACTCAAAATGACTCAAAAATTCCCGTTTTAAGAAAAAAATTCCCGTTTTCGAGGGAAAAATTCCCGTTTCGAGGGAAAATTTCCCGTTTTATTCCGTAAAAATCCCAGCAGCTAGAAATGTCCTGAAAGAGGCTTAAGCATCCTTAACTCAAGCCTCAGTTAAGCCTCTATCAGGATGTGACCTCGACCTTTGACCTTGACCTTGACCCCGACGGCCATTTTGGATCCGCCATATTGAAAATCCGTAATTTTAATGCTAGAGATTCGGGAAAAAATTTAAAAATCATTAAAAAATTAACTAATCGAATTAAATAATAAAAAATCCTTAAAACCACCGTTGCACTTTTTCGTGACGGCCGCCATCTTGTCTTCGTTGCTGGAGACCACCATCTTGTTTTCACCCGCTAGAGTGCGCTGACGACATGTTAGTTTAGTTCTTATCTGCTAGAGTGCAGTAATAATTTATTACTGTGACACCCGCCATCTTGAAATTTGGAAGCCATCTTGAAAATCCGTAATTATTTAGCTAGAAATTCGGGAAAAGTTCCTAAATAAATTAAATAAATCACTCATTAATTTACATATTGATTTGATCCGCTCCTGTCCTCGGTTCGAAACTGGTGAGGGCAAAAAAATAAAAAATCATCAGATCCTTCCTCCACAGAAGCCACCTTCAGACTGACCTACCTCCACCAATAACCAGGTATATCATCAGCCGGTATGACGTCATGTCCGCCATCTTGTCTTCATCCGCTGGAGACCACCAACCTGTTTTCGCCCGCTAGAGTGTGCTGATACCATGTTGCTATAATTATCTGGTCACCATACCTTTGTCCTCAACTGTTGACCTTGAACTTTGACCTTGACCTTGAACTTTGACCTTGACCTTGAAATTTGACCTTGACCTTGAAATTTGACCTTGACCTTGAAATTTGACCTTGACCTTGAAATTTGACCTTGACCTTGAAATTTGACCTTGACCTTGAAATTTGACCGTGATATTGAAATTTGACTTTGTCCTTGAAATTTGACTTTGTCCTTGTCGACCATCATGGATCTGACATTTTATGTTCAGTACATGCTACCAGGAGCTACCACCTGTCAGAGTACTCCACCTTGTGTGTGTACTTGTATTATGGAGTACATTACCATCTGGATAATTTTATTCTAACCCGCTACAGTGCAGTAATCATTTATTACCGAGGTGCCCCGCCATCTTGAAATTCGACCGCCATCTTGAAATCATGTAATTATGTAGATAGAAAAGCGGGAAAAAATCCAAAATTCATTAAATAAATCACTCATTAACTTACATATTGATTCGATCCGCTCCAGTCCTTGGTTCGATCCCTGAATGATGCAAAACATTTAATTTTATATAAAAAATAATAATTTCAATAAACCATGTTCAAAATTCTTAAAGAGACTTTAAATCCTCTACTACCATCATCCTATCAGACATCAAGACCACCATATTGGAAATTCGTAATTGTAATGCTAGAGATTCGGGAAAAAAGTTCAAAATTCATTAAATAAATTTGTAATCTATATACTGATTGATTAAATCGACTAAGGTCCTTGGTTCGATCCCTGGCCGATACAAATCAACTTTAATTTTAAAAAAGTACCAGAAAAGTGTAAGGTTCGAGAAATAAAACACCTCAAAGTCTTTTACAAACATAATATTTATTACACAATTTCTATCCTACTACAGAATCACTTGCGAAAGCCAGCAATCTTATAAACATTTAGCCCTGCATAGACGTGCAACGACTACTTCTTAGCTCCAAATGGCTCCAAATGCTCCAAACGGTCTTCAAATGGCTCCAACAGCTCCAACAACCTCAAAATGCTTGACAGCTCCAAATGGCTCCAAATGCTTCAAAAGGCTCCAAATGCTCCAATAGCCTCCAAATGCTTAACACAGCTCCAAATGGCTCCAAATGCTCCAAATGGCTCCAAATGCTCAAAACGGTTCCAAATGCTCCAAATGTCTCCAAAAGGCTCCAAATGCTTAACACAGCTCCAAATGGCTCCAAATGCTTCAAAAGGTTCCAAATGCTCCAACAGCTCCAAAAAAAAGGCTCCAAATGCTCCAATAGCCTCCAAATGCTTAACACAGCTCCAAATGGCTCCAAATGCTCCAAACGGTTCCAAATGCTCCAAATGTCTCCAAAAGGTTCCAAATGCTTAACACAGCTCCAAATGGCTCCAAATGCTTCAAAAGGCTCCAAATGCTCCAATAGCCTCCAAATGCTTAACACAGCTCCAAATGGCTCCAAATGCTCCAAACGGCTCCAAATGCTCCAAATGTCTCCAAATTGATCCAAATGCTCCAAACGGCTCCAAATGCTCCAAACGGCTCCAAATGCTCCAAATGTCTCCAAATGCTCCAAACGGCTCCAAATGTCTCCAAAAGGCTCCAAATGCTTCAAAAGGCTCCAAATGCTCCAAAAGTTCTAAAAAAAAAAGGCTCCAAATGCTTGACAGCTCCAAATGGCTCCAAATGCTCCAAACGGTTCCAAATGCTCCAAATGTCTCCAAAAGGCTCCAAATGCTTAACACAGCTCCAACTGGCTCCAAATGCTCCAAATGGCTCCAACAGCTCCAAAAGGCTCCAAATGCTTCAAAAGGCTCCAATTGTTCCAAGAGCTCCATCTTTAATTGGTTCCAACTGATTCCAATTTATTTTCTTATCGAACTTGACATGATTACTAACATGTCTTTATTAGTATACATTTTGACTGGCAGTGGTAACGTATTTCGCACCTATAATTTATAAGTTTTATTTAGAAATCAGATTTCGATAAATGGTAGATACCATTTGGAAAGAAAATATATTAATTTAGCTTCAAGTTTATACATATACATTTAATTTAAGCCATTATTGTATGTAGCCAGCTTCCCTCAGTTCTTTGAGTATGAAGGATATTTCTTTAATGTTCGAATAGTTTCCTGTACAAAGCGATCCATGTAGTAGTCGTAGCCTGTCAACCAATATGTTAGGATCTTCCCATGAGGTATAATCAATCTCTTCTGCTGCGTTCATCCTTGCATGTTTATAATAAATATTATCTCTGGTGTCTTTCGTTTTAACACCATCCTCAAGGTCACTTTCGTCATCGTGCCAGTGATTATCACAAGCTTGATCAGGATAATTTATTTTATTACGACGTTTCCATCGTTTTGGTCTCAAACCACCATCACAGTCTTCGATCTTGCCTGCTTTCGGTGCTTCAGCACAGTACTCAATCATGTCAACCTTAGATGTGTCAGCACAGTCTTCGTTCATGACAGCTTCTGATGTGTCACCACAGTCTTCAATCATGTCAGCACCACAAACTTGATCAGGATAATTTATTTTATTACGTCGTTTCCATCGTTTTGGTATCAGACCGCCATCACAGTCTACGATCTTGCCTGCTTTAGGTGCTTCAGTACAGTACTCAATCATGTCAGCCTCAGATGTGTCACCACAAACTTCAATCATGCCCGCTTCAGATGATTCATCAAAGTCTTCGACCTTGTAAGCTTCAGATGGTTCTCCATCTTTCTCATTTTCATGGAGACGACTATATATTGGAGTAAATATATTTTCATTTCTAATGTGGTTACAACTTCCTTCGTTTGTTTTAAATTTTAAATTATTATCTTGATCTAGATCAGTAATTTTAGCATTAGCTTTTTCGCCTTCGTTCCTCTTCCGCGATGTTGTAGCCCAGTCTTCGTTATCTTTATTCATCTTAATTGTACAGGTCTTGTAATGTCTATCCAAGTAATATCTTCTACCAAAGGATTTCTGACACTGACTGCAATGAAATGGTTTTTGACAAGGACCCAAATTACACTCGCTTCTCTCATGTCGTTTAGCATTCTTTCTCAAGGTAAACACCTTGCTACAGTATCTACAGTGATGACGTTTCGATACAGCAACAAATCCCGAATCAGGATTCATATTAGTTACTGAGACTAATGCCAGATGCAAACTAAGAGTTTTAAATTAGATATATTACTTAAATAGATTTTTTTAATTATTTCATCAGCGAGAATTAATTTATCTCATTCAAAGGTACTTGTTGCAAGTAGTTCTGCTTTTCAACAACAGATGTCGTTACATGTTACTTGCAGGTAAATAATATTTAGTTCTTTTATGCGGGATGCGGGATGCTCACTAACGATCGCAATAGAACGATGGCTTCGATAGACTCCAAGGAGAAGGAAGTTCGTCCATCCTGTTAGTGCTTCTTAGATTTCTCAGAGATAATTTGACTGAGTAATGATATATATACATTTTTAAATTTCCACCTGATAAAAATATTACAAGTGATGATTAAGTAGCAGAAGTTCACTAATTATATGCAACCTTGAATAAAAAATGACATGCTTCATTAAGTAAAAAAATCCTTCATGCAGAGATAAATTCCTCATCAGTAACCAGAAGCACTCGGAGAAAACCACCAAAATATTGTCAAGAATAATCAGGAGCACACGGAGAAAACCATCATAAAATTGGCAAGAATAATCAGGAGCACACGGAGAAAACCACCAAAATATTGTCAAGAATAATCAGAAGCACACGGAGAAAAACGACACACGTTTTCTTTGATATCATAAAATTACAGGAAAATAATATTTAATAAATAACAAATAAATTAATAAAAAATTTAGAATGACAAAAAAATACCAAAAATACATAAAATTCTGGCTTGTGTTAGAACTATATCTTTGCTCAACAATGAAAAGTTCACAAGCTAGCAGAATCTGTTTATGTATTTTTGGTATTTTTTTGTCATTTTAAATTTTTTATTAATTTATTTGTTATTTATTAAATATTATTTTCCTGTAATTTTATGATATCAAAGAAAACGTGTGTCGTTTTTCTCCGTGTGCTTCTGATTATTCTTGACAATATTTTGGTGGTTTTCTCCGTGTGCTCCTGATTATTCTTGCCAATTTTATGATGGTTTTCTCCGTGTGCTCCTGATTATTCTTGACAATATTTTGGTGGTTTTCTCCGAGTGCTTCTGGTTACTGATGAGGAATTTATCTCTGCATGAAGGATTTTTTTACTTAATGAAGCATGTCATTTTTTATTCAAGGTTGCATATAATTAGTGAACTTCTGCTACTTAATCATCACTTGTAATATTTTTATCAGGTGGAAATTTAAAAATGTATATATATCATTACTCAGTCAAATTATCTCTGAGAAATCTAAGAAGCACTAACAGGATGGACGAACTTCCTTCTCCTTGGAGTCTATCGAAGCCATCGTTCTATTGCGATCGTTAGTGAGCATCCCGCATCCCGCATAAAAGAACTAAATATTATTTACCTGCAAGTAACATGTAACGACATCTGTTGTTGAAAAGCAGAACTACTTGCAACAAGTACCTTTGAATGAGATAAATTAATTCTCGCTGATGAAATAATTAAAAAAATCTATTTAAGTAATATATCTAATTTAAAACTCTTAGTTTGCATCTGGCATTAGTCTCAGTAACTAATATGAATCCTGATTCGGGATTTGTTGCTGTATCGAAACGTCATCACTGTAGATACTGTAGCAAGGTGTTTACCTTGAGAAAGAATGCTAAACGACATGAGAGAAGCGAGTGTAATTTGGGTCCTTGTCAAAAACCATTTCATTGCAGTCAGTGTCAGAAATCCTTTGGTAGAAGATATTACTTGGATAGACATTACAAGACCTGTACAATTAAGATGAATAAAGATAACGAAGACTGGGCTACAACATCGCGGAAGAGGAACGAAGGCGAAAAAGCTAATGCTAAAATTACTGATCTAGATCAAGATAATAATTTAAAATTTAAAACAAACGAAGGAAGTTGTAACCACATTAGAAATGAAAATATATTTACTCCAATATATAGTCGTCTCCATGAAAATGAGAAAGATGGAGAACCATCTGAAGCTTACAAGGTCGAAGACTTTGATGAATCATCTGAAGCGGGCATGATTGAAGTTTGTGGTGACACATCTGAGGCTGACATGATTGAGTACTGTACTGAAGCACCTAAAGCAGGCAAGATCGTAGACTGTGATGGCGGTCTGATACCAAAACGATGGAAACGACGTAATAAAATAAATTATCCTGATCAAGTTTGTGGTGCTGACATGATTGAAGACTGTGGTGACACATCAGAAGCTGTCATGAACGAAGACTGTGCTGACACATCTAAGGTTGACATGATTGAGTACTGTGCTGAAGCACCGAAAGCAGGCAAGATCGAAGACTGTGATGGTGGTTTGAGACCAAAACGATGGAAACGTCGTAATAAAATAAATTATCCTGATCAAGCTTGTGATAATCACTGGCACGATGACGAAAGTGACCTTGAGGATGGTGTTAAAACGAAAGACACCAGAGATAATATTTATTATAAACATGCAAGGATGAACGCAGCAGAAGAGATTGATTATACCTCATGGGAAGATCCTAACATATTGGTTGACAGGCTACGACTACTACATGGATCGCTTTGTACAGGAAACTATTCGAACATTAAAGAAATATCCTTCATACTCAAAGAACTGAGGGAAGCTGGCTACATACAATAATGGCTTAAATTAAATGTATATGTATAAACTTGAAGCTAAATTAATATATTTTCTTTCCAAATGGTATCTACCATTTATCGAAATCTGATTTCTAAATAAAACTTATAAATTATAGGTGCGAAATACATTACCACTGCCAGTCAAAATGTATACTAATAAAGACATGTTAGTAATCATGTCAAGTTCGATAAGAAAAGAAATTGGAATCAGTTGGAACCAATTGAAGATGGAGCTCTTGGAACAATTGGAGCCTTTTGAAGCATTTGGAGCCTTTTGGAGCTGTTGGAGCCATTTGGAGCATTTGGAGCCATTTGGAGCTGTGTTAAGCATTTGGAGCCTTTTGGAGACATTTGGAGCATTTGGAACCGTTTGGAGCATTTGGAGCCATTTGGAGCTGTCAAGCATTTGGAGCCTTTTTTTTAGAACTTTTGGAGCATTTGGAGCCTTTTGAAGCATTTGGAGCCTTTTGGAGACATTTGGAGCCGTTTGGAGCATTTGGAGACATTTGGAGCATTTGGAACCGTTTGGAGCATTTGGAGCCGTTTGGAGCATTTGGATCAATTTGGAGACATTTGGAGCATTTGGAGCCGTTTGGAGCATTTGGAGCCATTTGGAGCTGTGTTAAGCATTTGGAGGCTATTGGAGCATTTGGAGCCTTTTTTTGGAGCTGTTGGAGCATTTGGAGCCTTTTGAAGCATTTGGAGCCATTTGGAGCTGTGTTAAGCATTTGGAACCTTTTGGAGACATTTGGAGCATTTGGAACCGTTTGTAGCATTTGGAGCCATTTGGAGCTGTGTTAAGCATTTGGAGGCTATTGGAGCATTTGGAGCCTTTTTTTTGGAGCTGTTGGAGCATTTGGAACCTTTTGAAGCATTTGGAGCCATTTGGAGCTGTGTTAAGCATTTGGAGCCTTTTGGAGACATTTGGAGCATTTGGAACCGTTTGGAGCATTTGGAGCCATTTGGAGCTGTGTTAAGCATTTGGAGGCTATTGGAGCATTTGGAGCCTTTTGAAGCATTTGGAGCCATTTGGAGCCTTTTGAAGCATTTGGAGCCATTTGGAGCTGTCAAGCATTTTGAGGTTGTTGGAGCTGTTGGAGCCATTTGAAGACCGTTTGGAGCATTTGGAGCCATTTGGAGCTAAGAAGTAATCGTTGCACGTCTATGCAGGGCTAAATGTTTATAAGATTGCTGGCTTTCGCAAGTGATTCTGTAGTAGGATAGAAATTGTGTAATAAATATTATGTTTGTAAAAGACTTTGAGGTGTTTTATTTCTCGAACCTTACACTTTTCTGGTACTTTTTTAAAATTAAAGTTGATTTGTATCGGCCAGGGATCGAACCAAGGACCTTAGTCGATTTAATCAATCAGTATATAGATTACAAATTTATTTAATGAATTTTGAACTTTTTTCCCGAATCTCTAGCATTACAATTACGAATTTCCAATATGGTGGTCTTGATGTCTGATAGGATGATGGTAGTAGAGGATTTAAAGTCTCTTTAAGAATTTTGAACATGGTTTATTGAAATTATTATTTTTTATATAAAATTAAATGTTTTGCATCATTCAGGGATCGAACCAAGGACTGGAGCGGATCGAATCAATATGTAAGTTAATGAGTGATTTATTTAATGAATTTTGGATTTTTTCCCGCTTTTCTATCTACATAATTACATGATTTCAAGATGGCGGTCGAATTTCAAGATGGCGGGGCACCTCGGTAATAAATGATTACTGCACTGTAGCGGGTTAGAATAAAATTATCCAGATGGTAATGTACTCCATAATACAAGTACACACACAAGGTGGAGTACTCTGACAGGTGGTAGCTCCTGGTAGCATGTACTGAACATAAAATGTCAGATCCATGATGGTCGACAAGGACAAAGTCAAATTTCAAGGACAAAGTCAAATTTCAATATCACGGTCAAATTTCAAGGTCAAGGTCAAATTTCAAGGTCAAGGTCAAATTTCAAGGTCAAGGTCAAATTTCAAGGTCAAGGTCAAATTTCAAGGTCAAGGTCAAATTTCAAGGTCAAGGTCAAAGTTCAAGGTCAAGGTCAAAGTTCAAGGTCAACAGTTGAGGACAAAGGTATGGTGACCAGATAATTATAGCAACATGGTATCAGCACACTCTAGCGGGCGAAAACAGGTTGGTGGTCTCCAGCGGATGAAGACAAGATGGCGGACATGACGTCATACCGGCTGATGATATACCTGGTTATTGGTGGAGGTAGGTCAGTCTGAAGGTGGCTTCTGTGGAGGAAGGATCTGATGATTTTTTATTTTTTTGCCCTCACCAGTTTCGAACCGAGGACAGGAGCGGATCAAATCAATATGTAAATTAATGAGTGATTTATTTAATTTATTTAGGAACTTTTCCCGAATTTCTAGCTAAATAATTACGGATTTTCAAGATGGCTTCCAAATTTCAAGATGGCGGGTGTCACAGTAATAAATTATTACTGCACTCTAGCAGATAAGAACTAAACTAACATGTCGTCAGCGCACTCTAGCGGGTGAAAACAAGATGGTGGTCTCCAGCAACGAAGACAAGATGGCGGCCGTCACGAAAAAGTGCAACGGTGGTTTTAAGGATTTTTTATTATTTAATTCGATTAGTTAATTTTTTAATGATTTTTAAATTTTTTCCCGAATCTCTAGCATTAAAATTACGGATTTTCAATATGGCGGATCCAAAATGGCCGTCGGGGTCAAGGTCAAGGTCAAAGGTCGAGGTCACATCCTGATAGAGGCTTAACTGAGGCTTGAGTTAAGGATGCTTAAGCCTCTTTCAGGACATTTCTAGCTGCTGGGATTTTTACGGAATAAAACGGGAAATTTTCCCTCGAAACGGGAATTTTTCCCTCGAAAACGGGAATTTTTTTCTTAAAACGGGAATTTTTGAGTCATTTTGAGTCAATTTTGAGGAATTTTGAGTCAAAAATGGCCGCCGTGACGTCACAATCCAAGATGGCGGAAAGGACACACAGCACCACAGCCTGGAAGCCTGTGCCAGAAAATACTATCCTATACTACTGTTATGGGCATAATGTTTGTGACACCGTACAGTTATAAAAGAAATCGCATTGGTGTGCAACAGACTAGTTCTCTTCCAGACGTCGGTGTTTTAACACCTGAGAGAGTAAAGTTTATTCTGTGTATTAACAAGGGCCGAATAAATATGGAAAACGAAATCGTCAACGTGGAATATCTAGTAATTTTTGATGACAGCATTATGAAATTTGTAAATGCACGAGTACCAGTCTTTCCTGCTCGAACCGTACATACTACCATCAGAAGAACGCATTGCTGTAATTTACTTTTGCACTCATTTCTACGTATAAGAGGCACTCTGACAAAGGCAGATGGCACGATTCGACTACGACGTGAATTTCAAGTAATGGTATTAATCACCTAATCGAGCGCATTACATATGTAATCAATGGCATCAAGGTAGACCGGACGAGAGATGTAGGCATAATACCCGCTATGAAAAACTACCTTTCATTCACGCCGAATGAACTGTCTGTTGCATTTAGTGAGTCAATTGACATCTGTTCTTACCTTAATTATATCAGTCAGAACAAATCAATAAAGCTTACTGAACAACGTGTGGACCTTAAAAATATAACTTGTGGCTTGACAGGATATATTGTAAACCGTATCCGTTCGATGACCAAGTGAATAATGGCGCTTTGAAGACATCAGCTGCTACATTTTACACTTCTGATGATGCGAATCAGTCTTTTACATACGGTATCGAAAAACCATGTTGGGAAGAAAAAGACTAAGCAGGAAACTGTTTGGAGCTGAGAAATAGTCAGTTCAAACCAATGCAGAACTAAGTGTTTACTAGAATGCTAACTTTGGAAAGTGTTCCTGTAGTTAAGTAGGAATTATGTATTAAATATATAATTTATAATTTATAAATTATCATTTGGTAATTTTAATTAAATGATCTTTTTTATGCATCAGTTAAGCATCTAACCAAGGCTATCGATTCAACCCGTAAATAGTTTGCAGAATTTTGGGGACTTTTTAATTTATAGCTTCAAAATTTAAAATTTCCAAGATTATGGCCAAGATGGTGGGGCACCCTTGAAATCAATGAATACCGAACTCTAGCAGGTAAAATTTAAACTATATTTGCGCCAGTGCCATAAAGAAAATGAAAAAAATATGTAGGGTCCAAGATGGGGGCCCCCAGCAATAGAAAACAAGATGGCCGCTGTGACGTCATACTGGCTGGCGTAATATGTACTTTGGTATTAGTGGTGGGAGGTCTTTTTTAGTGGCTTCCGTGGAGGATTGATCTTTCGTCATTTTTAATCGCATGACCTCGTCGGGTTTGAATCGAGAACTTTTTTTTTAATTTTTATAATAATTTAATTATATAATTTGTAATGAATCATAAAGTTTTTCCCGTAAAATTCGGTTAATATTTACAAATTTTCAATATGGTGGCCGTAACAAAAATTGCAACGATTACATCATACACACACAAGATAGCGACTGTGACGAAAAGTACAGCATTCTAAAATCCAAGATGGTGGATGTAACGAAAAATGTATCATTCTAGAATCCATAATGGTGGCCGTGACATCTTAATCCAAGATTATGTAAGTTTATTTCATTAAATATTTTCATAAACGTTTATTTATTTAAAAAAATCATCCATTAAAAACAGATCATATTTTTGGATTTTTAATATGGCGACCATAATGAAAAGTGCAACAATTGTGCCCGATGTCAAAGTCCTGATATCAGTGGCTTAGGGCGGCTTGCTTTAAGGATTATGAAGTCTATTTCGGGAATTTGCAAGCCGATGACATTTTATAGGCATAAAGTGGGACATTTTCCCTCGAAACAGGGATATTTCTATTAATTTTGAGAAAATCTGACATTAATAGCCGCCGAGACGTCACAATTTAAGATGGTGGACACAATCTACACAATCCATAGCCAGAATATTTTAAAAGGCGTGGCTATAATATGCTGCTAAAATGGGATCGAATATATGTAGGCTATGAATTTATTGTGTGTCTACAGTTTGACAAAAGCTACGCTATTTCTTCATTTCAGTGCTAACAAAATATTGACAAAAGTGTAAGCGTATTATTTAAGATTTCATTATTTTTTTAATTACTATTAATGATTACATAATGTATTATTGGGTATTTTTACTATTACAAAGTTTAGACGGCACACCAATAGTCTCAGTTCATCCCTCCATGTTTGCAAAAGTTAAGATAAACGAATGAATCAATTTGGTCCACCACATTTTTAAATTTCTGAGACTTCCACATTTGGTAGCACTGTATTTATTGACACATTTCCGTTCCAATCAACTTCCGTTCCATTTATCAAATTACTCCTTTCAAAAGCCGTATACTAAGAGCTTAAGTGTTAACACATATATAATTTTAAATTTGTTAAAAAAATTTAAATTGGTGTTATTTTTATTATTGCAACAGCGAGGAACGATTTCCGGATATGTCAGGGGACTCATTGGATTTCTGTGAAGGTGGTCTGCCCGTAGGGGGTTGGTGGGGGGCCGATAGGGGGCTGATAGGGGGCGGGAAAGGGTTTAGTGGGATGCTGGGAATGGCGCGGCCGATATCATCAATCGCACGACAGGCGGTCGTTTCAAAGTGCGATAGTGAAAAGAGTAACGCTCTCACACACGTGCCTGTCACACGCCCGCTCTCCAACCCCTCCCCTCTCCAGGCTAACTTCTATCTAAATTAAAACGATACTCTTTCATCCCCTGAACAACTACCTCACTTAGAGGAAATCGTAAATTATGCTACCGATAATTTTTTTTTTCATCTCTCGCACATCCATTTTTTCCCTCGCAAGCCCTTGTCAATGGGATCCTGTGACTGAGAACACAGCACGGCAATGGACACAGAACAAGTGGGTGGGAGAGCGAGCCGAATCAAGGGAACGAAATATTTTTCTCTTCCTCTATGCGAGAGTAGAAATTTGGAAACGTTTCACAACTTCAAGTTTATAGACGCAGGGTTACGATGTTGAATGAATATTTTAATACCCAATTGTAACTTACAACGCAATAATGGGCAAAAGTACTTTGACCTCTGATGATTTTGAAACAAGTTTGTACTTATTTTTTTTTACATTTAATTTAAAAAAGAGAACTAGTTCATATCATTTGTAAAGATGAACTCTAAATTTTCTACGTTCCCGGGTGAATTATTATTGCGTTTGTAACTACTTGGAAACTTGTTTATAATAAGGTAATTTAAATCATTTTTAGGCGATTAAATTTTTGTTTGTTGTAGTAAAATATTTTAATTGAAAATATTTAAAAATTTACTAATTAATTATACGATGTTTAGTTTATCAGAAAGTATATTATTTTAAAAGGAAATATGAAAGTGTATAAATAATTTTTTTTTATTTTTTATTTGTGATCATTTATTGAAACATGTCTCGCTAATATTATGACATCCATAAATACAAGTTACAAAAATTCGTGATTGGTCGTTATAGTGAGGTTTTAGCAAAGATTAATACATATAATTACTGCACTATATTATTTATATCTAAATGTTTCAGTGCAACAAATACATTACTTAAAGAATTTTCCAGTCAAAATTTCATGTGTAGTTCAATCCGTTATTAAACGTTTTGCAATAGCAATCAGAAAAAATAAATTTTATTTTGATAAGATTTTTGGTTTCAAGCATTAATAAAATTATTATTATTATTGTTATTCCAACAAAATATTTTAACGGATTAATTTTTTTATTTTACTTTACTGAAAATATGATAAAAAAACGTTTTATAGTATTAGTTTTGATAAATACATATTTGTTCTTAATTATAACAAATATTTCAGGAAAGTAATAATCATACCATAATAAATAATAAAATTACCAAATAATTTTTCAGAAGACCCTTTCATAAGAGGGTTATTAAAGTTTCAATTTCCTGGAGATGTTTTTCTATTTAATTAATTTTCTTGAACCATATTAAAATTAATATTTAAAGTGATTGCGAGTTATTGTCAAAATTTTATTTCTTATTAAGTTTTTTTTTTGTTCGCATTTAATTTTTTCCTTATTTTGTGGTATAACAATTAACTTTCTATAAAGAATTTACATTCTATAGTTTGTTGGCAAATTCTAGAACAGATTATATAAGTTATTGCAAGAAATTTTTGTAAAGTAGTTTCCTCTAGTATACTTTAATGTTTGTTTTAGATTCAGGAATTTACTTTAAAGTATAAAACTTCCATAGTTTGTTTTTAATAAGGCCCCTATAAAGAAACGATGTAACCATTTTAAGAAAAATTTAATTTCTGTCGTGAATATTGCGATTCTAATCATTCTGTCAAATTTTGAATGTTATATACGTCATCCGCTAAGTTTTCCAAGATTACCTCTTGCTTAAAATAAGTTAAACTGCAGCTGACACACAAGGCAAGCTACAAACTGTTAAGAAGTCCTAAGAAGAAATTATTTCAAAATTGGAGCTCATTTTATCATGACTGAAAATCCTTAGCCTCTTAGACATAGGTGGCGGTTTTTTTTAAAAAAAATTACACTTTAGAGAAACGATATCGTGGTTATTATTCCAGCCGAGGGCAAAATTCTTCTTAATAGTATAGAGACTGTTACAAAACATTTTTGCTTAGTAAACTAAAATGCTGGAGTTATGATTGACAAGAAACATCTAACTTAACATGTATTTTTTGTTCTATTGTATTTATTTCATTATGAATAATATTTTTTCTAAGCTTCAAGTGTTTCATGAGAATTATTGAACAGTATCATTCTTCTAGCATACAAATGTTCATTTACCAACACTTAATAGTAAACTTTGGTTGTGATAACAGAATTCATGATCTTAAAACATTACTTTTTTTCCTGCATTTATGAATCAGTTTTTTTAAAACTCCATATTACGCTTATAAAATATTATTGGCTACTGAATAATTGTGTTTCACTATAAATATGTGCATAAAGAGAGAATTTCGTCGGAAAATTATTAGTGAAAGCTACCATTAAATCAAGGAAAATTTATCCTATAAAATAATTTACTGATTTAAGTAGATATTATTTTAGAAAAAGTTACTTTTTT
The DNA here is from genome assembly GCF_032445375.1 of Bacillus rossius redtenbacheri. NCBI lineage: Eukaryota > Metazoa > Arthropoda > Insecta > Phasmatodea > Bacillidae > Bacillus > Bacillus rossius. The sequence goes on from NC_086330.1 coordinate 252,716,094, forward strand.
TATTCATTTCCACTATTTGAACAAAGAGTATTAAGAATATTTAAAAATAGGATATATTTCTATGAAGAGTATCAATAAATATAACGGAAAAAGACATCAAAGTAAACGTATTTGCTCTTTTTATGAGGAGCTTCCCTAATTTCGATTGGATTAATAGTTCCTTTAATGGACTTCATTATTTTAAAGACTTCATGTTAAGTTACCCGTTCGTCTAACACCTACTTCAATTATTTTGTCTACTTTTCCTTTCCTGTGCTGTGAGCTTCTTGTATCAGGTAGCCTCCTAAACAATCGGAGGTGCTGGCCATGAATCCATCTGGTGGGTTACTAGGTCGATCTTTACCGTAGTCAAAAAAAAAATTAAGTAAAGGGAGGGGGGCTGTAACTTCCAAGCACTTCGCCAGCACAATTTCGAAAGGGGCAATCCGCATATCCCAACAAATATACGGGTTGCATTAATACTATTATCAAGGCGTAATAACATAAAATTGCCCACCCATTGCAATCGAAGCCTATAAATATAGATTTAAATCGCAACAGCAAGCTGTTCAACTGAAAATGGTTTTATATTTTATCATAAACGGTTGATTTTACAAAATAACTAAAAAATAATTCATAGCAGATAACATTTAGCGAATCAGTGAGATGATAATAGAAAATCATGTAATTTTGTATGTTAGTGTGTCTATGCAGTAAATTGTTTTCTATTTTATTACAAAAGCATTTTAAAATTTCATATAAAAAAAATATGTCAAAACAAAAAATGTCTATATCCAGTGAGCGGAAATAGATAGGTATAGTCTGTAGATCGTGCGAAAAGTACAAGTAATCATCTATATTACGTTTTGAGTCTATGGTTAAAATACGGCAGCACTCTGAATTTTAGCTCATATATATAGTGAATTTTTGCCGAAACTTAGCGTGTGTTATCTGTCCGCAGGCATCCTCGACCGGAAGCTGGCCGTCTCAGTGCTGCGGTCAGAGAGTTCTCGCACCTCCCTGCCTGTTCCCCGCCTGGTTGTTGGGGTAGCAAGGCCACGTGCTCGCCGGGCCGACTGGTTGCTAAAATAGTGAGTCCACGTGCTCGACGGGCCACCTGGTTGCTGGGATAGCGAGGCCACGTGCTCGCCGGGCCGCCTGGTTGCTGGGATAGCGAGGCAACGTGCTCGCCGGGCCGCCTGGTTGCCGGGATAGCGAGGCCACGTGCTCTCCGGGCCGCCTAGTTGCTGGGATAGCGAGGCCACGTGCTCGCCGGGCCGCCTGGTTGCTGGGATAGCGAGGCAACGTGCTCGCCGGGCCGCCTGGTTGCCGGGATAGCGAGGCCAAGTGCTCTCCGGGCCGCCTGGTTGCTGGGATAGCGAGGCCACGTGCTCGCCGGGCCGCCTGGTTGCCGGGATAGCGAGGCCACGTGCTCGCCGGGCCGCCTGGTTGCTGGGAAGGCGAGGCCACGAGCTCGACGGGCCGCCTGGTTGCTGGGATAGCGAGGCCACGTGCTCGCCGGGCCGCCTGGTTGCTGGGATAGCGAGGCCACGAGCTCGCCGGGCCGCCTGGTTGCTGGGATAGCGAGGCCACGTGCTCGCCGGGCCGCCTGGTTGCTGGGATAGCGAGGCCACGAGCTCGCCGGGCCGCCTGGTTGCTGGGATAGCGAGGCCACGTGCTCGCCGGGCCGCCTGGTTGCTGGATAGCGAGGCCACGTGCTCGCCGGGCCACCAGGTTGCTGGGATAGCGAGGCCACCTACTCGCCGGGCCGCCTGGTTGCCGGGATAGCTAGGCCAAGTGCTCGCCGGGCCGCCTGGTTGCCGGGATAGCGAGGCCACGTGCTCGCCGGGCCGCCTGGTTGCCGGGATAGCGAGGCCACGTGCTCGCCGGGCCACCTGGTTGCCGGGATAGCGAGGCCACGTGCTCGCCGGACCGCCTGGTTGCTGGGATAGCAAGGCCACGTGCTCGCCGGGCCGCCTGGTTGCTGGGATAGCGAGGCAACGTGCTCGCCGGGCCGCCTGGTTGCCGGGATAGCGAGGCCACGTGCTCTCCGGGCCGCCTGGTTGCCGGGATAGCGAGGCCACGTGCTCGCCGGGCCGCCTGGTTGCCGGGATAGCGAGGCCACGTGCTCGCCGGGCCGCCTGGTTGCTGGGATAGCGAGGCCACGTGCTCGCCGGGCCGCCTGGTTGCTGGGATAGCGAGGCCACGTGCTCGCCGGGCCGCCTGGTTGCTGGGATAGCGAGGCCACGAGCTCGCCGGGCCGCCTGGTTGCCGGGATAGCGAGGCCAAGTGCTCGCCGGGCCGCCTGGTTGCCGGGATAGCGAGGCCACGTGCTCGCCGGGCCACCTGGTTGCCGGGATAGCGAGGCCACGTGCTCGCCGGGCCGCCTGGTTGCTGGGATAGCGAGGCCACGTGCTCGCCGGGCCGCCTGGTTGCTGGGATAGCGAGGCCACGTGCTCGCCGGGCCGCCTGGTTGCTGGGATAGCGAGGCCACGTGCTCGCCGGGCCGCCTGGTTGCTGGGATAGCGAGGCCACGTGCTCGCCGGGCCGCCTGGTTGCTGGGATAGCGAGGCCACGTGCTCGCCGGGCCGCCTGGTTGCTGGGATAGCGAGGCCACGTGCTCGCCGGGCCACCTGGTTGCTGGGATAGCGAGGCCACGTGCTCGTCGGGCCGCCCGGTTGCTGGGATAGCGAGGCCACGTGCTCGCCGGGCCGCCCGGTTGCCGGGATAGCGAGGCCAAGTGCTCGCCGGGCCGCCTGGTTGCTGGGATAGCGTGGCCACGTGCTCGCCGGGCCACCCGGTTGCTGGGATAGCGAGGCCACGTGCTCGCCGGGCCGCCTGGTTGCTGGGATAGCGAGGCCACGTGCTCGCCGGGCCGCCTGGTTGCTGGGATAGCGAGGCCACGTGCTCGCCGGGCCGCCTGGTTGCTGGGATAGCGAGGCCACGTGCTCGCCGGGCCGCCTGGTTGCTGGGATAGCGAGGCCACGTGCTCGCCGGGCCGCCTGGTTGCTGGGATAGCGAGGCCATGAGCTCGCCGGGCCGCCTGGTTGCCGGGATAGCGAGGCCAAGTGCTCGCCGGGCCGCCTGGTTGCTGGGATAGCGAGGCCACGTGCTCGCCGGGCCGCCTGGTTGCTGGGAAAGCGAGGCCACGAGCTCGACGGGCCGCCTGGTTGCTGGGATAGCGAGGCCACGTGCTCGCCGGGCCGCCTGGTTGCTGGGAAAGCGAGGCCACGAGCTCGACGGGCCGCCTGGTTGCTGGGATAGCGAGGCCAAGTGCTCGCCGGGCCGCCTGGTTGCTGGGATAGCGAGGCCACGTGCTCGCCGGGCCGCCTGGTTGCTGGGAAAGCGAGGCCACGAGCTCGACGGGCCGCCTGGTTGCTGGGATAGCGAGGCCACGTGCTCGCCGGGCCGCCTGGTTGCCGGGATAGCTAGGCAACGTGCTCGCCGGGCCGCCTGGTTGCCGGGATAGCGAGGCCACGTGCTCGCCGGCGCCTCAGAGAACAGCGTCGTGAAGAAGGCGGACAAAAGCCCCGGGCGTACCGTCGCCAGCGGCGTTCATTAGCGCCTAGCCGCAGTCTAGAAGGGGGGAGGGGCGAGATTGTGAGCCAGAGGACAGCGGCTACGGCCGGGGAGGGACGACGCAATAGAAGTGCGCTAAGCCGTCAGGGGACATGTACGTCGGTCGACTTCATTACCCTAGCGGGGACCTCTCCGCCCGAAAATACACAACACGCAATGGACGCAAGGGTGTGTTTATATAGCGTTTCATTATACGGCACGTTCTCTTGCAACAGCAGGCGATATAACTGGATTAAGGATGTAGCTATCTTAGTCCCCTTCTCTCTTCTCGAACAACACCAAATAATATTTTTCCAAATATCTTTAAAAAAATTGTTATCTGCTAAGTACAAAACATTTCCTCTCTTAATTAAATATGAAGTCATATCAATAATTATCATAGAATTATAGTTTTTTTTAAATTTCCTACTGTTTTATTAAAAAAATTATCCAATAGACTGTATAACATTTTGTACTTAACTTTCAACTAATTTCAACAATTTTGTAAAATTAATTTAATTAACTGCCATTGAATAGTATCTGAACGTGTCTGGTTTCGTGAAATATTATTACTTAAGACATGAAAATTTTTGTAGTTTAAAAAAAAAGAAAATACATTTCACCATTTTATATTTTTAATTGGCAAAAGAACATAATTCTTCCAAATAACTTGTCCAATAAAAAAAATTAAGTGAGTATATTTTATTAAGTATTTAAATGCATATAGAACTAAAGAGAAAGCGTTATAATTAGTTTTTGTGAAAATATATAGGTCTTTATTGGCACCCAATTTTATTCAATTACGGTCGAGAGAATCGTTTGACAAATTTGGTTTGCTTTTACAAGGTATCATCTTATCTTCATGAGCAAATTTATGTTAAAAATAGTACCACACACTTACGATTGACGTAAATTTAATATCCTAATATGTTTTTTAGAGTTATTACATTTATGGTGTTACTTAGTAAAAATACCATAGCAACTGAAAAAAATATTGAAATAATAATAATAATACAAGTTATATATTTATATAAACTTGCTCACAATTCACGAAAATATTAATTTCAGTAATTTAAGTATTGGCAACATTAATTTTTGTAACAGCCTTTAATAATTATGTTTATGAGGAATATATTAAAGGGCAATTTAATTTTTTTAAGTTTTCATAGAACCATTTATATGTAATTAATAACTAAAACTCGTGTTTGTAGTAAAATAATTATACTTAATAAGAATATAACCAAACTAAAGACCAAGAGTCAGTAGAAAGTTTATCTAGCTAGCATTGTCTATTAGGGTTCAAGTCATGAAAACTGTTAAGCCTTTTTAATGACACCATTTGGTATAAATTATTCCTCAAATATTTTTGACCGTGGTAACGGATATCAAAACCAGCACTGGCATGCAAGTTAGTGGACAACGGTTACCAGTTCCGGTGGCAAGCGTGGCTTTTGCCATTTCGACGCAGCCAGAGCGACCCCTTGCCCCCTCTGCAAGGAGGGCAGCCTTCCTCCTGTCACCTCCCCTCCCCACCAAGCGGGCCACACATCGATCAGCACGTAACACTTTCAGACTGCGACCCGCCGCCCAGTCACGAACCGCCGCGCTGTCCGGGCTACAAGTACACCGAGCGAGCTCAGGACGCGGCAACAGTTCCACAACAATGCCTGATTACTGCTCTTGTGCAGAATAAAGAAAATATAGAAATTATATTTAATTTTTCATTTTTATTGAATTTAAACATTATTACTGCTGGTAGGAAGTCATCAGATCGAAACGAAAAACAGTAAAACGAATAAGTAATGAGTTAGACAACTACAGGGCTCTTTGCAAGGATTTTTTTTGTCATAAAGTTTGACACAATACTTAAACTCCAATAACAACCTCCGTTATTGTTTATTTGTATCGTTTAGATGAATTATAGACAAAATGGGGTCATCATTTAAGTGGGTTATTGAAGCGAGAACTTCCACTTATAACGGACGTGGCCACCGCGCAACGCTTATTGTTATTTTCATCTCACTTAAAAGCGATGTCATTAAAGACTGAAACAAATAAAATTAAAATAACAGGAATTTTTTGGAATGAAACGAGCCTGACCTCACCAAAAATATCCTAGAATTTTCCGTGGTATGTATATTTATTTTTTTTATTTTAAGAAACCAAGGAAAACACAAACCATGGTGACACTAAGTAAGGAATTTCAATAGGGGTCTCAGAATTGCGTATCCAGCGTTTGAATTCCAAGGTTTGCGGTTATAATTGTTAGGAGATTAAATAAGTTTTATGTTACAAGATAAGGATTTTATCTTAACTTAAAATATATGGATCACAATAATTAAATAAATAATATTATAACAAAAATTGCATATAGTTAATAAAGGATTTCATTTCAACAAATGTCACGTAAACTTATAACAAGTCTACTAAAAAAAATTGGTTGTCTGTAATGTCGGTTTACAGACGATAGTTTAACGTGACAACGTCATAACAAAACATTGATGAAATGATTGATCCAGAAGAAAATGAAATATATTTGGCCTGAAACTGAGCCGTAATAGTTCTTTGCAACCAAATTATTTAGGCATTAAAAATATTATATTCTTTGAGGAAGAAATTTTTTTAAAATATTTTCTATCTTTTGTATGATAAAATGTACCTCTGCATACTTTTATGAATAAAATTGAATAATTTTTATTGAAATATCACTATTTTGTATGGATACAAAGAAGGCGTGAAATGAAATCTACAATTTAATTAATAAATTTACTCTTATTTGTATTCATTAATTCAAATATATTTATTACTTTTGAAGTGTCGTGCGCGCCGTATTTATTTTTACAAGTGCAAAAAAATATTTCAGCCGCTGTGATTTGATCTGTCAACATATTGGTTGGTAGTCAGCGATGCAAACCGAACATCCACGGGGCCATATTAGAAACAATTGTTTCAGATGTTATAAATTAATTACATTCCATCCGTAGTGGGACAATTTTTCGTGCGTGCAGCCAGCGTTCATCGATTTATTAGACGTTGTCACGTCAAAAATTATTAATAAATTTAGAGAAATTTTAGAGTGCAGACTAGCTAAAACCCGTGACTATGCTCGCAAATTTCAGAGTATAGCTAAAATCTTACCATTAAAATAAAATTATGTGTTGATTTCCAAACTTTTTTACTAAATATATAGACACAATAAATTTTTCAGGTGCATAAAGCTTTAAATAATAACAAACAGTTTAAGAATTATATTTTTCAATGTGGATATGAAAGGACATTTTAATTTTTAGAATAAATCATTATTTTATTTTCAAACTTCTGTTTTAAGATTATTCGAGCCTATATTTCACCCTTGAAATTACACTTAATTTTCATTTTATAAGGTAGACAATCTAAAAAATTGTTAAACAAGCACCTATTTATTTTCAACTATGTTTATGCAATCGTTTACACTAACACTTTCATTAACACTATGGTTAAAGCTATGCTTAGGATAAATAATTAATATCACCTTACTATAAATAACTCCCATTATTTAAGGATGTGTGATACAAACGCATCCTTATTTAAAATAAAAAGTTTAACAAATTTATAATCCAACGTATTACCTGATTCTTAGTTAGCTGTTTACTAAGTAGTGTAGGATAGTCATTCCGAGCGCTGGCTCCGACGCGTGGTGTCGGTGGCGGTGTTCGCCATCTTCGATACTGACGTCACGGTAGCGATCTTGGATAACCTCAATGTTTGATATTGACTTTCAAAATTTGCCTAAAATACGTCAAAAAATCTCAAAAAAATTGAATAATATTTTTTTTCTATTTCGAGGGAAAAAAAATTGCCGCTTTGTGGAAAATTTTCCGTTTTAGTCCTTTAAAATGCCAACAGTTTCAAAATTCATAAAAGCGGCTTGAAATCCCTAGGAGCTAGCCGCTCTAAGCCGCCGAGGTCAGATCTTGACAATAAGGATGACATACCGCCATTTTGAGTTATGATGTAACTGTTGCAATTCTCGTTACACCTGCCATCTTGAAATTCCGTAATTACCTATTATCCGATTTTAATGGGGAAATAGTAGTATAGGAATGACGGTCCTGAAACTGGCTTCTGGCTGAGGTGCCGAGGTGCCGACCGCCATATTGGATGGTGACGTCACGGCGGCCATCTTGGATGGTTGTGTCCTTGACCTTTGACCTTGACCTTGACCCCGACGGCCATTTTGGATCCGCCATCTTGGATCCGCCATTTTGGATGACGTCATTGTGTTCGCGAACATTCCGGCGATGTGTTTTCCGCCATATTGGATGATGACGTCACCGTTGCAATTTTCGTTACGGCCGCCATCTTTAACTTTTTTATTTATTATCCGATTTTAATGAAATTTTTTTTAAAAATTATAAAAAAAATTCAAATAATAATAAAATTTTAATAAAAAATATTTAAAAATTGTACTTTTACGACACGGAGTTCGGAGTCCTCGGTTCGAACCCGGTGAGGGCAAAAAAATAAAAAATGGCGACCGATCCTTCCCCCGTGGTGGGTGTAGCAGACTGACCCCCACCACTTTTACCAATGCATATACGAACTTACAACCCCCCCTCCACCCCCCCACCCTCTCCTAAAAAATTATTTTTTTCGCACATGATGATCCACCCCTCCTCCACCACCAGTTTTTTATTTTTTTATTTTTTTATCGTAATAGCCACCCTCCACAACTACTCTAGTTTTTTTTCCCTCCCTCCCTCACTTTACCGTAATTCCCACCCCTATCCTCCTCCTCACCCCTATTCTACCTTTTAAAGTATAAATACCGGCCGCAGAACCCGGGAGCCGTCAGTTTTTGCCTCAGTTCCTCCTCCGTCGACGACGCCGAGTACCTTCTTCGTGCCGCGGAGACGTCCGTCGACGCCGAGGACTTACATCGTGTCGCGGAGACGGATTTTTGTTTTTTTCACGTAATAAAATAATCATGGTTTCGCTTGCCGAAATGCGTAAATTCATTGCTGAAATAATCACAGGATATGAAGGGACGTCGTTCGATCAAATTCGTCAATCGCTAACTGCAACCATCATAAGTACCCTTGAAGAATTTCCCGGATGCGAGGAATTCATCCTGTATCTACACCACCGCATCCTGTGTACGTTGGAGGCGGCCATAGAGCTCCAGCAGCAGCAGCAGCAGCAAGACGCACAAGACTCCGGCATCGAAGAGTGAGGCGCCATCGTCGTGGCATCCTCGTAACAAATCCAGCAACATCAACATGTCAACGTCGGAGGCGGCGGCGGGTGACCGCGTCGACGAGGGTCATCGTCGGAGCCCATCGATGTCGCCATCGTCCGACACGTTTTGGACATCTTTCGCAGAGGGGCCGTGGCAGCCGCACGTCCCAAACGAGGACGTCTCAGCCGTCGTGACGCGACAGCTGCCCCGGAGATCGTCAACGTGGTTCGCCCAGAGGACATCTTCTATCAGGTACCCAGCCTTTGTCGACCACGTCGGCGACGTCGACGACGTCGGCGATGACGATGACGAAGATGTCATCACGTGGTGCTGGGACCTCTGTCCGGACCCACGCCCTCACGAGACTGAAAAGTATGCCCTGTTCGACATCGGTCAAGAAAACTATTCTTTCGTACGATCAGGACAGCAGTGTGTTCAATATCAAGTTTTTTATTACGGTTCCACTACCGACGTGTTCGTCACGGACATTACGTATTTTGAATCGTGCCGTGAAGACACGCACTTTAGGCTTAAATGGGATTCCAAGGATCCCTTTGGTACCGTGAAACCTATAATTACATATGACTGTACAAACCCAAATTGTGTAATCAAACTATGCCATCCGCAAGCGTATTTTCCGTGTTCGATTGATGAACTAAAGACATCGAAAATCGGTAATCGTAAATATCGCTACAGTTAACAGTGCGGTGGACTAAAACATTGTAGGTACATGTACCACGATGATTTAGGTTATTGTTCAGTTTGAGACACCTTGCTGTCGTGAACTGTGCCCCGTAGCCAGATCAAAACTATTGTGTGACGCTAACTTTAACGCGGCAATGCATATTCATAGGCAATGCAAAATTCAACCGTCATATACTTTATAAATATTATTATTTTGATGTTGTATCTTTTTAATCAAAAAAAAAAACCTAAACGAAAAAACAATAGCCATGTTCTTACAATTATTTCTGTTTTTTGTATCTTTGTAAAAAACTTTGTAATTAAGAAATTTTTTTTAATGTATATCTACAAAACTTAATTAAAATTCTTATAATGTTTTGATGTTAAAGTATTTATTAAAAAAAACTTGTTAAACAAATGAATAAAAAAAAAATAAAAAATCTACGTCTACTCGGCACGAAGAAGGTACGCGGTAGGGGGGAGGGGGAATTGGGGCAATAAACTAATGTATGAGTGATGTATATATATATATATGTATGTATGAAAACGCAGAGAAAAAATGGAAAAAAATTTTTTAATGTTTGTGTTTTATCATAATAATAAATCCCCCAAGTCACTATACACACATTGTTTCTAAAAACAAAAAAAAATATCTCTTAATGTCTATACTTGGAAAAAATATATATCAGTTCATCATTATACTTGGGAAAAAAATATACTTGGAAAAAAAATTCTTTTCATCTTTATACTTGAAAAAAAAATATCTATAACAGTACATCTTTAACTGTGAAAAAAAAATTATACATTTTTATACTTGGAAAAAAAATTAATTCTTTTCATCTTTAACTGTGAAAAAAAATAATTCTTTATACTTGTAAAGAAAATTAATTCTCTATTACTTTATATTTGGAATAAATATTAAATGTTATTCTTTATAAAATAATTTTTGTAATATATCGTTAGCATGTGGCGACCAGCACACGAGTCCTTGAAGAGGACATTAGGTCTCTGCCCCCAGCGCCGTGTCCCACGCTCCGGCGAGCCACATGGAGGGGGAAGATGCACCTGCATGGAACAGGGGAGAGGAGGGTATATTCTGCAAACTAAGATTTCCACCACCTCCACCCCGCCTCCACCGCTGCGGCCAGGGGACGCCGGACCCCCACCACCGCCACGGGCGCTGTGGAGGGGGTAAAAGCCGCCTCACTGTCCCATAAACCGCGTAACGGCGTGGTCGCGCTTCTCGTACGCTCCCCGCATGACGCATATATACACGTACAGAAATTAAAAAAAAATACAATTTATTACATTAAATATTTATTTACACACACAAAATATGTTTTACACACACACGTATTTAAATAAAAAAAAAACTCATTGTTTTAAAATATCCTTTTCATCAATCCACGATTCAAACTCTGGTCCATGATGCAACCATCGTATTAAGGCCTTACCCTTCTTACGCCGTAACACTTTTTCAACGATAAAAGTATCTGGAAATTTAGTTTTCATAATCTCCTCTCCATAAAACGCCCCTGTTATACGTTTTCCTCTCAAATACTCGAGAAAATAAGTACGTGGATACGTATTTTTTATTCTACATACACGAAAAAGTTCACCAGTCCAATTCCCCTTGTAAGGTCTGTGAAAAATTCCGCGATTTTTCGAAATCCGCACAATGTCGCCGATATTCGCTTTTTTCTTTCGCGAATCTAGTATATTCGTCTTGGAGTACACAGTTCGAAGCAGTCGATTGTCCTTTACGTCCTTCGGCTTGAGTTTCGTGGTAGAATGCACAGTAGAATTGTATTCTCGTACTAGTTTAGGAAGTAAACTCAGCCACTTGTAATTACCGTTCGCTGTAAAATTCCTATACAGTTTATTCTTCATCGTACGAATCACACGTTCTGCCATTGACGCTTTGACACCGCTAAATGTAGAGTAGTGATTGATGTTGTACTTTTTCATCAATGCCTTGAATGATGCATTGTAGAATTCTTTCCCGTCATCCGTCTGCAGTAACAAAGGCCTTCGTTTATGTTTCAAAATATTTGCCATTACACTCGTAACTTCCACAGCGGTTTTCCGTTTTAAGGGTCTAGCCCACAGGAACTTTGAATAAGTGTCTATGACTATGAGAATGTACCTGTAGCCCTTGTTCACACGCGAATATTTGCACATTTCGAGCAGATCAGACTGCCAATTGCCGTCCAATCCTTTGATTTTGATTTTTCATCGTGGATAATTACGTCTTGCGGGTTTATGCAACTCGCTCGCAATGGCAAACTTTGGCATGATCACTATTCAATATATCCAGCTTCCCGTAATTCTTCAAGTATGGAAGTGATTTCGTTGGTGTGTGAATTATTTCCCACACTCTGAGATGCCTGAAGCAGTCTAAGACGATCAACTAATTCATTGGGGTCGTCCCAATATACATAGTCCAATTTTCTACCAGTGTCGAGTTTATAAAGTCCGGCCCCCTCGATGTCCAAGAAAAGACTAGCTATCAAAGGATATTTCTCATGTTTATAATCTTTGAATCGACCCGTTTTCGGGTCATTTTTCGCGTAAACGGCATTGGAAGCATCCAGCAATCTTCTATATTTACGCAAATCCACCTCTGAATATCGCCGCGGTTTTTTACGAAACAAAAGTTCGCATAATCCACGAGTAAGTTTTATCACCTCTTTGCAACATTCAATATTATCGCCGAACACGAAATGTACCTCCTTCCAACCAAGGACCCATTTACTACCTCGTTTATGCACGCCATACATCGCGTCGCTGTTTCGAGGCACAGAGGAGGCCAGGTACTCGCTAGCGAGAGGACCGACTTCGAAACCTTTTTTATTTCGAGGTTTCTTCCTAAGAGTTCGACCAACACGAACTTCGTCTTCGCTAGTAGATACGTTGGAATCGTCTGTTAATTGTGGACTTCGCTTGCGTTTGCCCGTGGACGTAGTTTGCGTCTCTTCTTTTACTTCGATTTTAGTCGGTTTCTCGTTTTCGACGACCCCTCGCCTGGCTATGAAACTATCCAGACGCGCACTCAAGGGCCTCAATTATTCCTCTCTTCGAACCTCGTCGCTTAATCTGTGTTGCTTGGCGAGCAAGTACTTTGTTCGTATGGCCTCGATGACATCTTGCAGTTGCTTAGCCAAATCGGTGTTAACATCCATAATTTTTTTTTCTTATTTCGAAGCACCTTTAGACACCAGACATGAATTAAGTTTTGACAGAAGAGACTTTAGGTCGTCGCGTCTTTGTGCATTCGAAACTTCGATCATGTCGCGAATTCGAGAATCCGAAGCTTCCACGCACTGGTCTATGGCTACGAGGTACACTATTATTTCGTCTTTTGTTCGTTTTATTTCTTGGCCAAATAGCGAAATGTATTTACGTATTTCAGCATCGTGTTTCACGGTGCATAGTTCGGTACGCGGAGCTCTACTGCTACGTCCAAATTTCGAAATGCTATGATTCATGTTTGACGATAAACTGATCGAAACCCTGTCTGTACCTGCCCTTATATAGAGGCTAGTCTTTGACTATGACTAGGAATCCGTGTTCGCCTTTCCAACACAAGGAACACATGTCTTTGAATTCCTGAAACGACATGTCGGTGTTTACGTGATCGTCGTAAGCGTGGCGTAAATTAAGTTCGTCCATGCGAAACAAAACTATGACATTCGCATTATCTCGCAGAAAATGTTTGGGTATTCTACCGTACGTCTGACACAGGTATACGCAGTCTACCTTGGCGTGTCTACCCATGGAAAAGTACTCTTGTATTATGCCTTGTTTCTCACAAGCCACATCATCGAACACAAACACGGAATTAGGCTTTGCTTCGTCGGTAGACACCACATCGGTATTATCGCTAAATGGGAAATACTCCAGACCATCCACCGAGCGTAGAACAGCGGCCAAGTGCTGGTACTTTGGCTGTTGCAACGACTTGGAATACAAGTAAACGTTCTCGAACCGAAGACCGTTTGGCTCCTCCAGTAAACTCAGTAAAACACACGTCTTGCCACAGTTTGACGGTCCTGCTATGATGCAACGTACGGTGGACGGTAATAATATACCATGTCGTGATTCTCGACCGATAGTTTCATCGTCCTGCGTAATGCACACTGGCAAACAAATGTCTTGCTTGACTACCTCCATCGTACTGACGTAAATTCTATAAGAGCAATCGTATTTATTAATTTTAGGTCAGTTGCATGTAATGTCTCGAAAAGGCAGGTACAAACAACACATTGGCATGGGACTCGTAAACTCTCTGATAAACAACCTACCATTCGAGCTACACATTCCCGGCTACAGATTCTGCGGCCCCGGGACTAAACTAGCGAAAAGGTTAGCTCGCGTTGACGTGGGCATTAATTCTCTCGACGAAAAGTGCGAACAACACGATATTGCATATTCATTAAGCAAGGATCTGGACTCTAGGCACCGGGCCGACGAGATATTGGCACAGGAAGCCGAAGATATAAGCAAATCGCCGGACGCGGGACTAGGAGAGAAAATCGCAGCGTGGGGCATATCTAAAATCATGAAGGCAAAGACGAAATTAGGAATGGGTGCTCGTCACCGGACCAGGTCTCGCAAGACCAAGAAGCGCAATACACAAAGATCCAATAAGAAAAAGGGCGGGTTTTTACCGCTGCTGATGCCTGCTATAGGTGCACTAGGCGGGATCGCAGCAGCCACGGCAAATATCGCTAGAGCAGTCAACACTAGCAAGAACCAGAAAAATCAATTAAAGGAAGCACGTAGACATTATGCAAGCATGGAAGCCATTGCCATCGGTAAAAAAAATGGCGCAGGACTGTACCTACGGCCTCACAAGGCAGGCCGAGGCATAAAAAAGAAACGTGTAAAGAGAAAATCCTAAGTTCCCTACCGAAACGACCTCTCACCAAAGTAGATTTAATAAAGTACGCATGCAAACTTAAAAATACTAAATTTCCGTGGTGTGTTTATGCGAGACACTTTGCCCAGCAAGCCAAAGACACGTGAGTGCGCCATAATTAATTTAGACACGTCGGCGGGTCGCGGCACCCACTGGGTGGCCTATGTAAAGACGGGAAAAAAAGCCACTTACTACGACAGTTTCGGTAATTTACGCCCTCCGCCCGAACTTAGGCGGTACCTGGGTCGGACCACTACGTTGTTTTACAATTACGAAACGGAACAGAGGCCAAATCAAACAAACTGTGGTCACTTGTGCTTGAGATTCCTAAGTATAAAATAAATGAACAGTAGCGAAAATCAATCAGTCATGTCCGTAACACTCATATTGACAGGTCGTAGCTCGCAGCTACGAGCCACATTCTACCCGCCGCTGGACTTGAACGGAGAATGGAGCATCGGACTCGTAGATTTTCAAACGTATAATGCCATACCGAACATTGACGAGGAAAACTGCAAAATTTGCTTCTTGAAAAGTGATAGAACAACAGCTCGGGAAGTTGCCATACCTACCGGCGCATACGAGTTGAGCGATATTACAAATTACATCAAGCAAGCCCTGTCTCCAAACACAATATTCGAATTGCGAGATAATCCAAACACGCTACAGTGCGAACTTTACTGCAGTGAAAATGTCGACTTTACGAAACCTGGCACCATAGGTACCATGCTCGGATTCGAACCGAAAATATACGCAGCCAAGACCTTGCACGTCTCCACGCGACCTGTAAAAATCATGTCGACAAATGTAATACGCATAAACTGTAATTTGGCAAGTGGAACGTACCTCAACGGACGACTAAACAACATGCTACACGAGTTTTCGCCAACGGTTTCGCCCGGATATAAACTGGTCGAAGAACCGCAAAGTATCATTTACGCCCCTGTGCTCGCCAAAACAGTACACGAAGTGGTAGTCGACATTGTCGATCAAAACGATAAACTAGTCAATTTTAGAAACGAAGAAATTACACTACGTTTACACTTGAAGCGATGGGACTGATTTTCAAGACCTATAAATCAAATAAGCGACACGAACCCAGGACCAGTCTGTTGCGAGGTCGCGGTGCGTTAACACCTCTTAACGTTAAGTATCTCCGCAGTTTAGGCTACAAAGTTCACAAGCATGGAAGATTATTTAAGCGTGTCAGAAAAAGCTCAGTTTAGCGATGATGTAAATAAATTTGAATATCACTACTACGTTCCCTACCTCCAAGGGCCGTATATGCCCGGTAGGGAAATACGCATCCCGGTACAGAAACAAGACGTATATACTCTACCCTGCCAATCGTTTATTCGTATAAGAGGCACGCTGACAAAGGCGGACGGAACACATCCCACAACTGCGTATTTCAGACGAAACGGAATATTGCATTTATTCGAACGAGTTATTTTCGAATTGAATAATATTGCGATCGACGAATCGTGGGACTTGGGCATTACCGCCACGATGAAAAATTACCTGTCTCTAACACCGAACGACCTGAGCGCGACCAAAATCGCAGGTTTTGGAATGGAACCCGATTTCAAAATTCCCATCCACCAATCTGGAAAATTCGAAGTTAGCATACCGCTTTCGATGCTTCTCGGCTTCGCGGAGGATTACAAGAAAATATTTATTCAAGCCCGCCAAGAACTGGTGTTAATTCTAGCGACATCGCACCTGAATGCTGTCGTGGGAGCACCCGGAAACGACCCCCAGCCGGTCACAGTCACCGTCACGTGCACCGAGTGGTTTGTTCCGCACATAACCGTCAGCACGAAAGAAAGGCTCAGACTATTAAGTTACGTCAAAAAAGACAAGACGGTCGAAATTGCTTTCAGGAGCTGGAATCTCGTAACTTGCCCCTTACTGACCCAGAACAGGCGCAATCACTGGGTCGTCAAGACGTCAAGCAGTACGGAAAACCTAGGTATATAATATTAGCTTTGCAGACAGACAGACAAATGAACCTCAAGACCGACAGATCGGTGTTTGACCACTGTTTTATGGAAAATGTAAAATTATTTTTAAACAGCGAAAGCTACCCGTACGTGGACATGAACATTGATTTCGAAAATGGCGGTATTTCCTTGCCATATCACATGTACACGCAGTTCCAATCTTCGTACCACGGACGGGAATCGCACCCAATTCTGAGTCCAGACACCTACAAAACATTGGCTCCGCTAATCGTATTTGATGTGAGCAAACAAGACGAATCGATTCGTAGTTCGATTGATTGTCGATTGGAAATTTCCACGAAAAATGACGTACCGCCACTCACAACGGCGTTCTGTCTGATCCTACACGACAGAGTAATTAATTACGATGCGTTTTCAGGTCTCGTGAAAATATTGAGCTAGATATAAATACGACCGCATGCATCATTACAACATCAGTTGGCGACAAGATGTACTGCAACCTGCAAGGTTTCCAGAGCCAAAATGGCTTTGTTCTCAAAGAAATTGCCGTCACCTCCGGAGACAAGACTCGAACCCGCACCTTCCGACCCCCGTATCCGTGGAAACTACTAGACGAAAAAAGTAAACGCTCGAATGAATGGCTATGTAAATATTATCACGGACTAGAGTGGGACGAAGGAAAAATCCCATACCACCAAGTGAAAAACACACTTCAAGATTTACTAGTCCAAAACGAAATAATATACGTTGCCGGACCTGAACAGAAGAAATGGCTACGAGATCTATGTGACGACGGAACAGTTGAAATTTTAGATTTGCAGGATGAATACGGCTGCCCTTCCCTACGCAAACTCTGTTCAATGTACGAAGCTAAGCATCCAAACGACAAGTTCGAACATGTCTGTGCTGTTCAAACTCGCAGCTAATGCAGAAATGGCACTCGCAACAGTGCGAATATTTTTTTTTATTTTCAATATTGGCAAACCCGTTTTTTTTTAAATAGTGGCACACCTGATTATTATTTTTTTTTGCTATAAATAGCTCGAAAATCGAGCTCTATCAATCAGTTTATATTCGGACACGATGATGACGCCATTCCAGCCGGAAACCGAGTACCTGAGCGTTAAACCAGACTTCAACTGTGTCGAATATAGTTTCCTGGACGAAGAAGAAAATTTACGCACATATACGGAAATCTGTTACGGTGGAGTATTGCATTTCCTAATGGCTCATTTGCCACGCAGTTACGAACCATCCCAACAACAAATAAACTGTTGCGGTCCGGATACGTGCGTCGTGTTTAACCTCAGACCGACAACCGTACTTCCATGCAGCACAGAAGAAATTCTCCACAAGACTCTACACGCATCCGACTGCACACCAGAAGACTGTAGCGGTATCGTTCCCGGCACCCTGGACTGCAGTGAACAGTCCAAACCCATGTCTACGAGACGCAGCGAGCCGTCCAAACTCGCGGCTTCGAAGCGCAGCGACCTGTCCAGACCTGAACTCAAGGCTTCCAAACCCAAGACTAGGACACGTCGTCGCAGCATCAAGAAACGAGGATTAAGCTTCGTTACGCCGCAGATCTACAGTGATAATGCTACGGACTTTTACGAATTTGATTCTGTAAAAACCATTCGTAGCGCCCTGTGTTCTGTACTCTCCGCCTTGTTAGATGTTTTGAAATAAATAAATAAAAAATAGAGTACATAATTTTAATATCGTGTTTTTATTTACTTTGTCCTTTCATATAAATCTATACGTAGCACGAAGGTCTCATTAAAATACCTACAAGTTAGTAAAATTTGGTTAGAAAAAAATAATGTGTTGAAGAATTAGAAAAAAATGTATTTATTATTTTTCAGTAAATTATTATTTAAATATGAAAGTGATGAAAATATCATGTGTCATAATATATCATTTTTCAATAAGTTGGTAATTATTTCTTCTGGAGCATGGCGATTCACGTGGCGACTCTTGCAGCTGCCAGGAGCTGAATGATTCTGATTGGCTAGTGAGTATCCCCCCCCCCCACCAAACAGACAAAATTTCCCGTCCCCCTCCTGATTTCCGCCACATTCGCTCCTCCCACTTTTCCCTCATCCCTCCCAATAATTCAAAAATAGTGCTGACCATGCTACAGTTTACGCGGAACCTGATTGGCTAGTGCCTGTGCCCAAGGGGGGGGGGGGGAATTTACCTATAAATTGCCGTGTGAGACGTCGGGGGCTTCACTTTTGGTCTTGCCGCCGTCAACGCATGTTCCAGTTCGAGCTTCGTTGCGACTCCTTCCGTTTCTACAACTCCAGCAGCTTGGTAAGTACAACTTCACCCTAAATTTTCAACTTTGAAATTTTTTCCGCAGATTTTTTCAACTTTGAAAATTTTTTTCCGTACATTTTTTCAACTTTGAAAATTTTTTCCGTACATTTTTTCCGTAAATTTTTAACTTTGTAAATTTTTTTTTCCGTAAATTTTTAACTTTGTAAATTATTCAGTAAATTTTTTCAACTTTGAGAAATTTTTTCCGTACATTTTAAGCTTTGAAATTTCTCCAGTCTCTCTTACCTGTGTCCCAGCTGTGCCCTTCACCCAGCGTGTGTAGCAGCTGTAGTGAAGGTTGCTGCTGAGCCAGCTAGTACATGACACCGCACCTCCCGCGCAGCTGGTTGTAGAGGGGCAAGGACGCGGGAGAAAAAAAAATGTCTTGCGTGCGCGTTCCTTTCTCGGCTCACGGGTTTCGATGTGCAAACAAGAATTAAACGTAGTAGTCAACTTGTACTTACGTCTGAAAATAATATTATTTGATTGTAAACGTAATCATTGCAGCGAGATTAGTTTCAGTGTACGAAATCTATTCGGGTTATTAGTTTTACAGTTGACATCTTTGAAATGACATGTACATCGGTTGAATTTGTAACGTGTAATTAGGTTCACGACTATGTATGGTTAAAATAAACTACTTGTCACGATAGTTCCGAAGCGTGTAAGTTAGGGTAGATTCACGTTTGTGTTTGTATGAAAAAAGTGTTAGCAACCTAAATTACTTTTTCCCGTGTCGAAATTATTAGTGTCATCAGTTGCAGTATTTGTTTTATTTTTAAAATAACATTTTTTTCCTGACATACATGTTTGTTCTTATTCGTGCACGTACGACTTAGCTTGAAACAAGATGGATGACGTACGAGAGAGATAGAGGACTGGCGGGAGCTCCGTGCAGCTTGAGTTGTGATGAAATGGCGGCTTGCGCGGGTGGGGGAATCGCGCGCTCTCCCTCCCTGCCCCCCTCCGACCCCTCTCCCCGCACACGGAGCGCTCGCGTCCTTACGCTGCATCTGTGGCCACCAGCTGACGTAATTCCTACGTGTGTCGCATGGCGCGCTCGAAATCCCTGACGTGCTAAATGATTACACTAGTAGTTTATATTATTATTCACAGTGGCAAAAAAATAAAAATAAATAAATAAATAAATAATGAAGGTAATGTTGCATTTAAAGTTTACGATTTTTTTTACAAAAATTTACCAATATTAATAACAGTAACTTATAATTTTTTACTGCTAAATGAAAAAAAAAGTATACTAATTAGTACACGCTACCTATCCGAAGACGCATAACACGACCATTTTCATTACTTCTACAATTACTTATCATAGTATGTATGTGTTGCAGGTATTCAGTGCTTCTCCTTGCGTCGAGCTACTTCCCAGTGTGATCCGCTTGGAGAACGCCTGTCTGCCCTCTGGAGTTCCGTACGGTTCTGCCACGTTTCCGGTCAGTACATAAAACATAAAATATTTGTCCATCAGTGTCTTTGCACTGTCTTGAAAAAAAAAAAATTTTCGAGTGCATGCATACTTAGCAAGGCGGTTCCTTTTCTGTGTTACAGGTTCCTGCGACCAGCGTGTGCTGCACGACGTTCCAGCCCTCCTCGTTGTACGTGCGTGCAGTGCACCCAGAGCCGTTCCTGTGTTCGTCTGGTGAGTTGAATTTTTTTTTTAAATTTCAACTTTTGCTTGTATACATGTACATGACTGTGTGTTAGAGTTTGTGTGTGTGCGCTCGTGGTTGTATTTATGCACGAGTATTTGTTTGTGTGTTTGTGTGTGCGTGTGTGCGTGTGTGTGTATGTGTGTGTGGTTGTATTTATGCATGTGTATTTATGTGTGTGTGTGTGTGTGATAATTATGACGTTCTTGATGCTATAATTTTTCCGTTGGTGTTACAGACGTCATCATGAAGAGGACTTTGACTGGAGTTCCCGCGTCAGCCGGCCAGCCCTCGACATCAGGAGCCTGCCAGCCCTCGACCTCGGGGACCAGCCAGCTTGCTTCATCTCAGGTATGTGCACCGTCACCAGGGAATGGGTGTGCATACTGTGGCAAGTTCTTTACAAATACTCGTAATGCCAGACGACATGAGCGTACGTGCCAGGCGAATCCCGGCTGTACTACCACCAGCCAGTGTCATACTTGCGGCAAGATAGTTAGCCGCAAAGACAGTTTGGCCCGACACATTCGAACTTGTGGGGGCACCGTCGAGCAAAGCTCAGGCTCGAGGTGCATTCACTGCGGGCAACATTTCAAATTTAGCTATGAAGCCAGACGCCACGAAAAGAGCCAGTGCCTGTTCAATCCTGGCCGTATGAGCTATACATGCGTAAAGTGCCAGGGAGAATTCACACGTAAAGATAATTTACTGACGCACATCAAGACGTGCAAGGGCCTGGCTCCTCAGGCCGCTAAGAGACGGCGCACGGACGAGCCCTCTGGCCTGCAACAGCCCGGCCCCAGCACTCGTCCGCAATACGTGGCGAGTGTGCCCGACCAGGCACAGCGAGACTTGGAGGCGCAAGCGCCTGACCAGGCTCAGGTTGACTTGGGGGCAGGCGGTACCGGGTTCGTTGAGGCGGAGACTGCGTTCCGCAGAAATTTGAAAACGTTAGTGGCAGTCAACATTGGTGCGACCAAAGATATTTGCACGTACCTGGACGAAATGAAAAATAATTTGATCGATCGCATTACCCAGGAAGTACGTGAAAATGGCCCAGTAAAGTTCAATGTTTGGCTTGAATGTGATTATGCCAAGCCCGCTCCCTTTGATGAAGGTATAGACAAGAGGGCATTCAAGACACGGAATATACCCATCTATGAAGAGAGCGACATTGAGGAGGCAGTAACGGAATGTATTGAGAAAATATGTAGGGAGGAAGACGAATATGTCAGCAAAGGCTCGGGGTGGACTCTGTCTTCAGTAAAAAAAATTCAGCTACGTTTCAACAAGTTAGTACCACTGAGAGTCTCCTCCTACATTGACCTACCATCCACAATCAAGAACAGGAAAGCATGTATAAATCCCATGAACCTGGAAGATAACGAGTGCTTCAAGTGGGCCATACTGGCGCGGTACGTGGAGGGGGAACGTGTCATCCGAGTCGACCATCGATATCATGAGCTTCAAGGTAAATTTGATTTTTCAGGACTGGAGTTCCCCACCCCCCTCCACCAAATCAAAGTGTTTGAGAGGAACAATCTCGAAGTATCTGTCAACATCTACAGCATCGATGAGAACGACAAGATCGCGCCAGTGCGTGTGGGGAAGGAGGAAAAGCAACACCATTCCGACCTCCTGTTGCTGACGTCCGAAGATAAGAACTCGCACTTTTGTTACATAAAAAATTTCTCAAGACTCGTCAGGCCCCAAATCACCACCCATCATGCGAATATACATGTCTGCAAGAGATGTTTTACGTATTACGATGATCAGCACCGAGTTTCAGGACTGTCAGGGCAGCAGTGTCTCGACGCGCACAAGAAATTCTGCAGCACCCATGCTCCCGTGCGCGTCGAGATGCCTAAAGCTGACAAGAACGGCAAGCCCCCTGTCCTGGAATTTAAGAACTACCACAACATGTCAAAGATGCCCATCGTCGTTTAAGCAGACTTTGAGGCAATGCTCGTGCCCATCTCATCATGCCAGCCGGACCCCCAGCAATCGAGCACACAGGCCTACCAGAAACACGAGGCATACAGTTATTGTATATATGTGAAAGTCGACAACGATATAATCCCAGCCACACTCACCACCTCGCTGCCGCAAGAGCCAATTCTGTACAGGGGTCCCGATGCTGAGGCAAAATTCGTGGAGACCATTGTTGACATTGGTAAAAAGGTTAAGAACATATACGAGACAAGCCTGCCAATGACGTCGCTGACGACTCAAGAATATGTCAGCTTCGTCGCAGCCCATCAGTGCCGCTACTGCAACAAGGTCTTCACATCCGACAACCGCAAGGTCAGAGACCACGACCATTTTAGTGGTAAGTACCTTGGTGCCGCCTGCAACAGCTGCAATCTCCTGCGCAGGCGGCCCAAGAAGCTTGTTGTGTACTTCCACAATCTCAGCTACGACGAAAAGTTTATCATCAAGAAACTGGGCTACGACAACAAGGAAATATTTATTATTCCCCACACGCAAGAGAAAATGATTACATTCTCTAAGAATCTAGGTAACAAATTCTCCGTACAGTTTATCGATACATTCAGGTTCATGGCACGAAGTTTGGCGTCCCTCGCGTCGTACCTGCCAGCCGACAAATTCGTTGAAACATCAAAATTCTTCACCCAAAATGAATTGAATCTCGTAACAAGAAAAGGTGTGTTCCCCTACGACTACGTGACCTGCTGGGAAAAACTTGACGAGCCACAACTGCCTGCGAAAGAGGAGTTTTTCAATATATTAAATGACAGCCATATAAGCGATGTAGAATACAGTCATGCGCAGGCAGTGTGGAGCGAGTTCGGCTGCGTGACCCTGGGCGAATACAGCGACGTCTACCTTAAGACGGACGTGCTGCTGCTGACGGATGTGTTCGAAAACTTTCGACAGCTCTGCCTCAAGACCTACGGCATCGACTGCAGCCACTACGTTAGCGCGCCAGGGTTCACGTTCGACGCAATGCTAAAGCATACAAAGGTACAGCTGGAGTTGATGACAGACTACGACATGCACATGTTCGTCGAAGCTGGGATCAGGGGCGGGGTTGCTCAAGTGGTCAAGCGCCACTGTAAGGCCAACAACGTCTGCCTTCCCCGCACCTACGATCCCAGCCAGTCATCAACCCACGTCATGTACCTGGACGCCAACAACCTCTATGGATGGGCCATGTCCCTGACTCTTCCCGCCAGCGGCTTCAGGTGGGCGGGCACGGACATTGACGTCATGAGCATACCGGACGAGGGGCGGATGGGGTACATCCTACAAGTGGATGTTGAGTACCCATCCGCCCTGCATGACGAGCACAAGGACCTTCCGTTCCTGCCCGTCAACAAGTGCCCGCCCGGCTCGCGTCAGCCTAAATTAATGACGACGCTCGAGAAAAAGAGTAATTACATAGTGCATTACAGAAACCTGAAGCAGGCTCTCCAGCACGGACTGCGAATCACAAAAGTACACCGAGTTCTGGAATTTGAGCAGCATGCGTGGATGAAGCCCTTCATTATAAAAAATACGATTATGAGACAGAATGCTTCCAATGAATTCGAAAAAGAATTTTTTAAGCTGGCAAACAATGCATGTTTTGGTAAACTATTAGAACAAAAGAGGAAGAGGCAGCGGATGGAACTCGTATGCAGCGAGAAGAGGCTGCGGAAAGTAGTGGCAAAGCCAGCGTTCCAGGACAGGACAGTTCTCGATGAAAACTTGGCTCTGATCAAACTCCAGCATGAGAGTATCCTCTTTGACCGCCCTGTATATGCTGGTTTAGCCGTCCTGGAGTTGTCCAAAACGCTCATGTACAATTTCCATTACGACATCATGAAGGTAAAATATAAGGACAACATCACGCTGGCGTACATGGACACGGACAGTTTCATCTATGAAATCAAGACGCACGACTTTTACCAGGACCTGGCCGACGACTCTGCGCTCATGAGCGTGTTTGACACGAGCGCGTATCCCATTGACCACCCCTGCTACTCGCCCACCAATAAAAAGGTGGTGGGCAAATTCAAAGATGAGTGCAATGGGGTGGCGATGGAGGAGTTTGTCGGCCTCAGAGCAAAATTATATACATATAAATACAACGATAATATATCCAAGAGAGCTAAAGGAATTCAGAAATGTGTGGTGAAGAACAAAATTACGTTTGAAGATTTTCTTGAAGTCCTGGAACACCACACAACAAAGCGTGCGCAAGTCCGGTCCATAAGGTCGCACCAAATGGTATTGTACACAGAAACTATGAATAAATTGGCACTTAGTTGGCACGACGATAAACGCATAATATGCGATGACGGAATTCATACGTTACCATATGGGTACAATGGATAATGCTATTGTAGCTCAATAGTTATACATACTAAAAATGTCTGCAAAATAGTACAATATTTTTTTTACAAAGTAAAAAAAAAAAAGCAAGTGAACCTATAACATGAAATGTTGAAACTGGTGACTGTGCTCATACGTTTCGTGTAGGATTCACTGATGGGGTGAAGCATGGTGTGGACTTTGAGGACCCCTGGACCGATACAGTAGCCGACAAGGTCCGTCAGGAATACCTACAGATATGTTACGAGTATGGCGCTAGTGATGCCACAAGGTAGCCACCCATGTCTCTGTTGATTAGGTGTACATAGCCTTCGTCGGTGGATTATGCAACATCGGATTTATCGTTGTTTGATCTTTGCATCGTTGTTTGTGGTGCAATGCTTTTCTTCATTGTGGTTATGCACCTACGTTGTTTGTTGTGCCGAATTTTCTTCGTTGGATGTTGGTTGGTTTTCTGCACCTACGTTAATTTGTGGTGCACCGTTTATTCTTGGTTGGTTGGTTGGGATGGAAGTGGTGGTGTTTTGCATCCTCGTTGTTTGTGGTGCTACTTTATTGGTTGGTTGGTTGGGATGGAAGTGGTGGTTTTATGCATCCTCGTTGTTTGCGATGCTACGTTTTTTGGTTGGTTGGTTGGGATGGAAGTGGTGGTGTTTTGCATCCTCGTTGATTGTGATGCTACGTTTTTTGGTTGGTTGGTTGGGATGGAAGTGGTGGTGTTTTGCATCCTCGTTGTTTGTGATGCTACGTTTTTTGGTTGGTTGGTTGGGTTGGAAGTGGCGGTGTTATGCATCCTCGTTGTTTGTGATGCTACGTTTTTTTTGGTTGGTTGGTTGGGTTGGAAGTGGTGGTGTCTTGCATCCTCGTTGATTGCGATGCTACGTTTTTTGGTTGGTTGGTTGGGATGGAAGTGGTGGTTTTATGCATCCTCGTTGTTTGCGATGCTACGTTTTTTGGTTGGATGGTTGGTGGTTGGTTGGTTTGGTTTTATGCACCTACGTTGATTGTGATGCTACGTTTTTTGGTTGGTTGGTTGGGATGGAAGTGGTGGTTTTATGCATCCTCGTTGTTTGCGATGCTATGTTTTTTGGTTGGTTGGTTGGGATGGAAGTGGTGGTTTTATGCATCATCGTTGATTGCGATGCTACGTTTTTTGGTTGGTTGGTTGGGATGGAAGTGGTGGTTTTATGCACCTACGTTAATTTGTGGTGCTACGTTTTTTGGTTGGTTGGTTGGGATGGAAGTGGTGGTTTTATGCATCATCGTTGTTTGTGATGCTATGTTTTTTTGGTTGGTTGGTTGGGATGGAAGTGGTGGTTTTATGCATCATCATTGATTGCGATGCTACGTTTTTTGGTTGGTTGGTTGGGATGGAAGTGGTGGTGTTTTGCATCCTCGTTGTTTGTGGTGTTGTGCTCTCTTGGTTGGTTGGTTGGGTTGAAAGTGGTGGTTTTCTGCACCTACGTTGTTTTGTGGTGCTGTGCTCTCTTGGTTGGTTGGTTGGGATGGAAGTGGTGGTTTTATGCATCCTCGTTGTTTGTGGTGCTGTTTTTTGGTTGGTTGGTTGGGATGGAAGTGGTGGTTTTATGCATCATCGTTGTTTGTGATGCTACTTTATTGGTTGTGGTTATGCACCTACGTTAATTTGTGGTGCTGCACTCTCTTGGTTGGATGGTGGTTGGTTTTCTGCACCTACGTTGATAAGTGGTGCTACGTTTTTTGGTTGGTTGGTTGGGTTGGAAGTGGTGGTTTTATGCCTCCTCGTTGATTGCGATGCTACGTTTTTTTTTTTTGGTTGGTTGGTTGGGATGGAAGTGTTGGTTTTTTGCATCGTTGTTTGTGGTGCAATGCTTTTCTTCGTTGTGGTTATGCACCTACGTTAATTTGTGGTGCTGCACTCTCTTGGTTGGATGGTGGTTGGTTTTCTACATCCTCGTTGTTTGTGATGCTACTTTATTGGTTGTGGTTATGCACCTACGTTAATTTGTGGTGCTGCACTCTCTTGGTTGGATGGTGGTTGGTTTTCTGCACCTACGTTGATTTGTGGTGCTACGTTTTTTGGTTGGTTGGTTGGGTTGGAAGTGGTGGTTTTATGCATCCTCGTTGATTGCGATGTTACGTTTTTTTGGTTGGTTGGTTGGGATGGAAGTGGTGGTTTTATGCATCATCGTTGTTTGTGATGCTACGTTTTTTGGTTGGTTGGTTGGGATGGAAGTGGTGGTGTTTTGCACCTACGTTAATTTGTGGTGCTACGTTTTTTGGTTGGTTGGTTGGGATGGAAGTGGTAGTGTTTTGCATCCTCGTTGTTTGTGGTGCTACTTTTTTGGTTGGTTGGTTGGGATGGAAGTGGTGGTTTTATGCATCCTCGTTGTTTGTGTTGCTACTTTTTTGGTTGGTTGGTTGGGATGGAAGTGGTGGTGTTTTGCATCATCGTTGATTTGTGGTGCTACGTTTTTTGGTTGGTTGGTTGGGATGGAAGTGGTGGTTTTATGCATCCTCGTTGTTTGTGATGCTACTTTTGTGATGCTACTTTTTTGGTTGGATGGTTGGTGGTTGGTTGGTTTGGTTTTATGCACCTACGTTAATTTGTGGTGCTACGTTTTTTTCGTTGGTTGGTTGGGATGGAAGTGGTGGTGTTTTGCACCTACGCTAATTTGTGGTGCTACGTTTTTTGGTTGGTTGGTTGGGATGGAAGTGGTGGTGTTTTGCACCTACGTTAATTTGTGGTGCTTCGTTTTTTGGTTGGTTGGTTGGTGGTTGGTTGGTTTGGTTTTATGCATCTACGTATTTTTTGGTGCAATACATATCTTTTTTTACACTGATGTGTTTTTACACCGATGCGTTTTATGTGTTTATATGTGGTTTTATGCATCGTTGGGTTCCTTAAATCGATGGTTTCATGTCGATGGTGTCAACGATGGACAGTTACGTCGCTGGGTTCCTCAGTTGATGACATGCAAGATTTCGGCATTGTGTGACACCGCTGGACTGTTACGCCGCTGGGTTCCTCAGTCGATGACATGCAAGATTTCGGCGTTGTGTGTCAACGCTGGACTGTTACGCCGCTGGGTTCCTCAGTCGATGACATGCAAGATTTCGGCATTGTGTGACACCGCTGGACTGTTACGCCGCTGGGTTCCTCAGTCGATTACATGCAAGATTTCGTCGTTGTGTGTCAACGCTGGACTGTTACGCCGCTGGGTTCCACAGTCGTTGACTTGCAAGATTTCGGCGTTGATACGTCGTTGTGACTGGGCAATTTCAGCGTTTGTATGTGACATTGTTAAATTTAAGCACGTGCTTTGTGTCAATATAGTAGATATTTCTGGTAGGCTTGCATCGTTGTAATGGGCCATGGCTAAATAGAGACGTTGTTCATAAGTACTTGACTACATATGTGATGTCTATTGCATATGGAGGCAAGGGACTTGTGCGTGACTAGACTGTTTAGCGGTGTCGGTCTCCAGCCCGTTCCGAACACAGAGAGCTGCGATGCAAGCTTTTTGTTTGAGTGACTAATATTCTATTTAAGTATTTAGCAGGTGAGCAGTTGCTACGATGGAGAGAGATATTCTACGTGAGGAGGAGAGGGAGCCGGTGAGATGGAGATGGAGACGTCGGGACGAGCGTGGCCTGCTGACAGAAAGATCTGCGAATCTACACTCTCACACATGAAATAAAAAAAAAAATGTATATATATTAACGACAATATATGTAACTATAAAATTTTTTAACTTTGTGTTTTATTTCTATAGTACCAATACCTTGGTTTTCTTGATGAGAAAAAATTTATAATGTATGATTGAGAACATACATTGCTGCAAAAAGAGTGAAACGATTATTATTTTTTTTTGCATACTTAGGTTTTTTGTTGAAACTTGGAATTAAGAGTCTTTACTTCACAAAAAACCATATTAAAGGTGAAAAAAAGAATAAAACAAATACAATGGTATACATTTTTATTTACAAATAAAATTTGACATTCTAAACACACACAACAGACATTTACATAGGAAAAAATCTTCAAATATCAGAAATATATTTAATCTTCACTGTAGTAATAAGGATGTTCATAGAGCCACAGCTTCAGTAACTGGCTATTACAATGTGCACAGTGGAAACCATTATAAAATTTATCGCACTTTTCAATTTGGTTTCCGTACATCTTTAACAGTTTGTTGAAGCCGGGACAGTTGCCTTGTTTACGAAGATCAATTACTTTGCCACTGCACAAATCACTCACAATACGTTTCTGTTCATTACCACGGACGTAAACAATGTCATCTTCAGGCTCGACGAGATCACGTAGCACAGATGTAAGTTGTTCATAGTCCACATCACCTTCATTCCACGAGAGCCCGTTCACTTCATAGGTTAGTCGACGGTTCTCGCGTTGAGAGAATCTGTCCAATTCCGACCAGTCGCAAGGAGGTTTAAAGATGTATTCGTAAGTCCTGGTTTCTTCGCCTCCAATGATAGACATCACTGACAGTTGCTTCACTACGGGTCCCTTTTGGGACGTAAGACACTGGACGTTGACAAGAAAGAGTGTCATATTGTCATTACTCACAGTTACACGTACGACGAGGCTGGAGTGGCACCTAGATGGTGACTGCGGCACGTCGCTCAGGATCTAGGCTGTTGCTGCCGCTGTTGCCTGCCGCTTCTTGCCGCTTCTCGCCGCTTCTTGCACCATGACTTCATGTGCGGTGTGTCGGGGACGTTGGAGCTTCCTCTGTCGCACTCGGTGCATGGTAGACAGTCTTTAATGTCTGGGTCTTGCTGTAGGTACACCGGCAGGAACTTGTAGACGTATCTTATCTCGTGTGGGGCGTAGACCAAGAGAAACTCTTTAGGTAAGTACGGCAAATCCGTCTCCTTATCCAGTGCCGCAAGCGTGCGCACTTTACCGTATGCTAAGATGGCCGACAAGATCTTTGCTCCGCTGGCGCAACAAGCAAACATTACCACCTCCGTAGACGTTTGGTGCGCGCGAGGAACTGCAGGTAACTGACGGCTTCTCGGGTCCGACAATGGCTGTATTTATACTCTACAAAAATTAGGGGAGGAGGAGGGGAGGGGAGGGAGAGAGATGGAGGGAGGGGTGGGAGAAAAGCAGCAGTAGTAGTGGTGGTTGGTGGTTTTTTTTACGATAAAAAAAATAATGAAAAAAAAGGGTTCGATGGAGGGGGGGGGG